>NC_143567.1:102235833-102555000 GCF_054136105.1 Typopeltis vanoorti
CGCTAATCGATTTATTGAAAATGCATCGCAAGTATTAATTTTGGCTAATTTTGTGAGATGATGATATAAATTTGATTGGCTCAAAATCACCAATACATGCAACAAAACAGGACATTAAATAAAATGAAAGATAATGATAAAGACAAAAAAAAAAAGTGGAAGGTAATTTTAAGACAGAAAGTAATAAATGAAATGCAGATATATATAAAATAAACTTGCAAAAATATTTGGAATGTAATATTGTCGTGTGATTATTTTTTATAAGCAGTTAAAATTAAAATTCGATTATATACATTTGACATTTACTGTTTCACTTATTTTGCCAAGATACGAAATATTTGTAGCCTCTAGATTCTTATTTGGTAATCAATATCATTCATTGTTTTAATAACGTAGTTTCAGAAATAACACACTCCCGAAGTTTTAAAACACAAAATTCAGAGGGCGCTGTTGATATAGAAAGTTGCAGACGATTGTGCAGAAAATTAACATACTTGACGTTATTTGGTGACAAATGCTATTTCTGCCGGTGTATAATAAAGGTGACAAGGCTGAATATAAGAAAACGAAATACTGTAATTTGCTATTTCCACCTACATGACGATATGTGAGTATATTTTTAAACTAAAGTGAATTTTTTATAAATTTTTATTTTATGTTTATTAAATGATATTGTTTACTAAGCACTAACCCTAACGCTTTCAGCATGAACTAAAATAATAAGATATTAATATCTATAAGCTTTGTAATTAATTATATAATAATAATTATCTTCGTCCTCGATGATTCTTTAACTCTAGTAAAATAATAATAATGCGCTTTATTAAATTATAGATTATAAATTGTATAACAAGTGCAGGTTATTCCTACCAGTTTCCTAGACTAGCGTGTCTTTGCTGAGCATCCATTACTACTTCATGCCAATCTACCTATCTCATTCGGGGTTTATCTCTTTAGTCCTCAGTCGTCTTTTTCTTACAGAATCTTTTTATGACGAAATCAATTACAAGACTAAATAAAAAAAAAAAAAGGCGACAGAACACCCCTCAGTCAATCAAGTCACTATACATCCTGGTGATTTATGAAGCTTTAATGTATAGCCAATCTAGATTAGATCACCTTGCCCTTCAACCGTGTTTTTATTTTGATCTTTTAAATACTTCATTCCATTTTCTCTCTCTCTCTATTTCTTTCCATGTAACTTATTATTAATAACTTCATATAGACCTTTGTAATTATTTTCTCTAGCTGCTTTTTCTTTCTCCCCCCCCTTTGGCGTAGTTGCTTTTCGTTGTAGTTGGTAGATCCAAAATAGCGGCTAAGTGGAGACAGAGAGTTGTAGAGTAGGTGCCCTCCCTCGATGAGTCTTTGGACTCCCTGGAGGTGTTACATAATAATAATTAATTTATAGTTTATTGAACATAAAAACAAGACAATCATTATGAACTGAAGAAGTTACACAAGGTGGTCTAGAGTGTGGCTTTTACAAACATCCATGACTAGATTTGAATTTGCAACTTTTGCTATAGAGAGACTAATAACTTTACTTGGTTAATACTTTAATTGCTGTAAGCTCTATAAATTACCGATTCGAATGGCTGATATATAGTGTTTCTGGTGTAAGTTTGAATTCCACTGTGGTATGGGTGTGTGTGATAATCTTTAAATGGGCGAAGATGTCGTAGTAGCCATCTTCGACCATTTAAATTTTCAATGTCAGATCAGCGTAGCTCAGAATAACATTCCCATGTCTTCTTGAAGGAGACAATGTTTTGACTCTAGATTCGGCTTTCAGGTGTATTTTATGTGGTTTACTCACATTATTAGTGTGTATGTGTGCGCATCTTTCATGGGGTGGGGTTGTCAAAAAAAGGAAAGAAAAATGTTTAATTGAATAACAATAATTTTCTGTTTTGATTTCTTTGCAAGGAATTACTTCACATCCAACATAGTTGCAAAATGCACGTGTAGTGAACGTGAACTACAAGTGAAGGAAGAGCCATTGATGTTTTTATTTTAGTTTAAACTGGGATTGTGGTACCGGCGACTCCGGAATCGTACGTAAAAGATAGCTTTCACTTTCAGTTTATAGGTCGATACAATGAAAAAATAAATCTAATGCCTGCCCTCCAACATTGAGAGAGAGAGAGAGAAAAAAAATTATCTTCAATATTTAATCATTTAATCTATTCGATTTATGAATTCTATTTATAGAGACTATATAAGACCAATTGCTAGTTGGCTCAGTTGACCTTGTTTGAGCTAAATTTAATTGCATCAAACTCAAAATCATTTGTAATCTCTTATATTAATACAAATAACTTCGTATAAATTAATTATTAACCTTCATATTATAAACGTACTGTTATCACTCGTGCGATATTCTTTTGCCAGATGGCGTATCGATCTTTATTTGTGATTTAAAGAGCAAACGCAGCACCAACATACACACGCGCACAAACAGAGCACGAGAGAGATTCAACTGCATGCCTAGAATCTCTTAGAGTGTTAATCTATTGCTGACGGCGGACCCTTAAGGTTCATCATTCCCTCCGACTGCTTTATACAAAGACCGTCTTGAGTCGGTCGACACCATTCCTCAAGCGGACGCCGCCTTAGGCCAATAACCCTACAGCCCTCGAGCAATAAACACGGCAGACTACTGGACACGATGTGGGAATCCGCCAGATGTCACAGCAGCGGTGAGATTGAGCGCGTGGGCTGAATTCTAATCGGGTCTTTAAGCTCGTGGACTGACATCGAAAATAATCTCCTCTGCAATTTCTGACCATCTTCTGAGATGTGTGTTTGCAATTTCTCTTCTTCTCTGACGGCTCGCAGTCATTTGTCACCTGCTGTCTCCTCCATTCCTCTGTAGAAGAAAATTAATTTTGTGTGCATCTCTTTTTTATGATTATTAGTTCGAATATCTTGAAGACCTCGAAATTTACTCTTTGAAAACAGTTCACATATCGAACACTACAAACGTATTTGATGTTTACAAACAGTTGGGCACCTTTGTTGACAAGCAGTCTTAGTACAGAATATCATTGAACTTTAATGTTCATGTTCACTGAATTGATTTAGCAATTTTTTTCCTTCAGTAAGTTTCAGAGGCTCGTAAAAAAAAAAAAAGAAAAAGAAAGGTATTTTTGTAGAAGAAACACCTTGGGTCAATAGCATCATGACCTGATTTCTATTATGCTTCTTTTTTTTTTTTTAATTTTTCTACTTTTTTTAAAATCATTTTAAAAGAAGAAGAAGCCACAAGTTTATTAGTGGCGAAGTTTCATTATCTTTGTATTTACGATCGTACAAAGCCTAGCTTATTCTTAATTATAGTTATTGGTCGAAAGTCTTCGTATCCAATTGACAATTAGCTTTTCTGTGATATTTTTAGCATACAAAAATGTTTCTCGCCTACAATTTTGCATAAACAATGCCACCTAACACTGAAACTGAAGAGTAATAATTCTAATACAGCGATTCTCAACTTATGGGGCGCTTCCCCCTTGGGGGGAGGGAGAAATGCCTAAAGGGGGGACGCGAAAAAAGTGGAAATCAAAGGAAAAACTGAAAAACTACTTTATTGAAACAAAAGCATTTAATGAAACTATTTATTGACACAAAAACAATATAAAAACAAAAACATAAAATACACTCTGAAAAAAAAAAATGTATAAAATCCACTATATTGAATAAACTAGTTACGGTTACGTATCAATATTGCAAAATATACCGAGAAAATTAAAACTAGACCTCTCGAGGTTTGTTAACATACCTCTTATAAAGTGTTTCCAAATGTCTTTTAAGTTCATTCGGTTTCTTGCTATCAGCCACCAAAATTTTCGAACAAATAACACACAGTCTTTCTGCATCATTTACTTCAGTCTTTGTAAAACCGAAATGTAAATATTCTGCTGCATACTTTCTTCATTTTCCTTTTGGAGTGATATGCTGTGAACCTGAATTTGTTAACGTCGATGTTCCACAGTCGTCAGATGCTCGCTTACGTCCAATTAACAATTTATCCATTTTTCTACACTAGAAAAGGTTGTTTTTATGCCGTGTATCACAGTCGTTGCGAACAGGAGTAACATAACATCGACTTCTCACTGTTGCAGTGTTGCTGCCGTCTTGTAGTTTCAAGCCTTATTTATACTCTCAGAAACATTTCCAGAACATTCGAGACTTCCCGTAATGAAACGGCGAATGTTTCCGAAAGGCCGATACGATTCAACAGTCTGTGCAGTGACGCCAGATCTATACAATTTTCGAAATATTTGATGACGTATTTAAATTTGTATGAATATTTAAGCATATTAATTAATTCCTAGTTCTTTTTTTTTTTTTTTTGTTAACTTTTATGGGTTTTGTCAGTGTCTCAACACAAGAACTACAAGGGGGGGGGAGGTCGGGGCCGCCACAAAAACTAATATTAAAAAATGGGGCACACACGAAAGAAGGTTGAGAAACACCGCTGTAATGATAATGAGTCGCTTGAAATGCTATAACTAGAACTCAGTTTCCTAACTTTAGAAACTACGCAGTTCTTAAAAAAGAAAATTTAATAAGAATCACTTTACTTGTGTTTCTCGAAGCCAAGATGAACAAAAACCTTCCACAGAACCGACTGCACGTTTTGGTGTTGATTCAAAATGGATTAATGCTAAATTATGCCCCTGAAAAAGAACTTTCTTTTCCCCGTTTTACGAAAGTAAAATAACTTTTAAAAGCTAAGACTTTACCAGCCCAAACGCCAAAGAAAAAGAAAAGAAAAAAACGTTGAAAATGCAGGAGCAGATGTTTTCACAATACGACATACCTTTACAACGCTTAGCTTATGAAATATGAAGCATTTCAGCGATCAAATAAGCTAAACTTCTCATTATGAAATAACGTGTGGCATTTTTGCGAAAAGTATTATTATTTTTAAAGATATTTTATTTAGGGCCACCTATTTTTTGCATTCCTCTTATGTTAGTGAAAAAGAGAAGGGTTTAAGAAGAATTTATTGAACTCGCTTCTCTTCGACTAAAGTTATAAGAATAAACTCACCGTAGAATATTTATAACATTTTATGATTAAATAGAACTTGAATGACTGTACGACGCAATTTCTAAGAAATACAGTTGAAAGAAGAGTTTTCCAAAGAACGGAATTGGGGAGGGGATTTGAGGGTCGAACAAGAAAAGAGTTGTGTCTGGTTGCTGCATATGTTTTAATAGAAACTTTGGGAAAAATATAGATACTGAGTTCGATGAACAACGCCTACTTATTTGTAGACTCATGCAGTAGTTTCCTTTCTCATGCGGAGGAAACTCAATTCGATTGAGTTTCCTTTCTCATCCGTCAGATGAGGGGATGAGTCCCCCATGAACAAATCTTTGCCATCTGGTTTCTATCTTTGGCCATTTCCATCATCTTTCTGAAGCTTGATAATTGCGACCTTTCCTTCAAAGACTGGAGCCAAGTTATTTTTGGTGTCCCTCTTGATCGTCTTCTTGCAGTGATTCCATTCAAGATTACATTTGGTAATCTCTGAAAGGACATTCTCTGGAGGTGTGCATACCATCTTAATTGCTGATTTAGAATTATTTCTGTGGTTTAATTCGTGTTTGACTTGCTTATTTGTTTTGTGTTCTGATCAGTGAGCAGTGGCGGCTCGTGGCTTGAAATCGTGGGGGTGCTGCAACTTTCGAAATATACATACACACTGTAAGTACAGTGTATACGTGTTTGGATAAAATATCAAAATTATGATAAAAATTAAAAAAAAAAAATTAAACATGAAAAAATATTGCATAATTTTACCAAATTATACAATTTGGTATAATTAAAAATGACTTAAAAATAAAATATATTCTTCTTGTTTTGTTTCATGAAAAATATTGTTTATTATCGATAAAATTATACAGTTTAGTATAATTCAAAATTACTTAAAAATAAAATCCATTATCACAACCCCAATACTGTTCTAAAATAAAAATTATAACGATGTTATGTCTTTAATTGTAATGTCCAAATATCTAAAGAGACGGAGTAAACACGATAAGCACTACGAACACTCTACTACTGGCGCAAACTGCACATAAACAACAGTGGAACTGGCGACGGACAGTGCCCTATTACGCTAATAGCTCGCATCTCACTATGACGTACATATGCTTGCGCGCGTAGCAATATGGCGCTGTGGTAAACACAGTGCTGCTAGCGTCCTTAGCCCTCCTAAGTGCTACAAGATGGATTTTTATTATTTTTTATAGAAACTATGAGAATTTTGTAGGATTGTTGATGATAAAATTAAATATTACAAGCAAATATAAATAAATTAATAAATAATTTATATATCGAGAAAAATTGGGGTTGCTGAAGTTCCGCAGTGTCTATGTACGGGCCTCCCCTGCCAGTAAGTCTTATTTTTCTTAATCATTTGATTTCGAATGTTCAGATTTTCTGTATTTCTTTCTGATTGACTGTCTACGTCTCAGCTCCAAGCGTTGCTGTAAGTATAATATTAATAAAATTTATAATAAATTTTATTAATGGACAATAATAAAAATAATAAAACTATTAATAAAATAAGAATAGACAAATTCAAAGTACTGAAAAGGAGTCATGAAGGGTTGCCCACTTTCACCAAATTTATTTGCTATTTATGTCGATGAAATATGCAAATCCATAGCTGAAGAACCAGGTCTACATATAAATGACACATAAGGACTACTATTATTTTATTTTGTTTATTTATTTTGGACAGAAAGGAATATATTGAGAAATTATTAAATATTAAATAGCTGTATAGGCTGAAGATTTTTTTTTTATTGAGAAACCACGTATGAATTTATGTGTGCCAAGGAAGATCGGCGGCAAAAATAGACAAGAGTTTTAAAATTTGAGGATTAAAACATTTATCAAGTGAGGAATTTGATATAAAAGCTCGTACATTTCAGTTTGTTTCATGAATGAGCGTTTATATACGAGGGTAGCCTGAAAAGTTCTCGGCCTCGACCATACATGACAACACTATCGGCAAGATTTTTTTTTTCTAAGTTGGTACATCTATCGTAAGCATCCACGTGAAATTGCAAGTCATTCTATCAAGTATTTTGTTTTTTTTTACAGCTGTCTGAAACAAAAGTGTTGTCTTGAAATGGATAAAATTGAGTATCGTGCGGTTATAGAATTCTTTGTAAAAGAAGGTTTAATGCCAAAAGAAATTCATTCCAAGTTCATAAAAGTTTATGGGCACTCATCTCCTTCGACAATTAAGAAATGGGCTGCTGAGTTTAAACGTGGCCGTAACCAGCCTTGAAGATGATACACGTGAAGGACGTCCAAAAAGTGTAACAACACCAGAAATCACTGAACAAAATTTCGCAAAATTACACTGTGAAAAACTATCTTTATGAGAATAGTTGCCAACTATCTTTATGAGAATAGTTGCCATCCATGGCAAGTAATTTAACACAATAATTCAACAGAAATTATGTGCATTTTCCGGCCTGGTTAGCCAAAGGGTTCGAGTATCCGCTTTGTAACAAACAGGCTGAGAATTCAAATCCCTCCTTTGAAGTGATCGGTCATTACTAGTCATACAAATCAAATCATATTTTATACAATATAATCAAATCATCACAATGCACATATTTATCCAATACATATTTCATCATTTGATGTCTATTTGATGGACATCTAACAAACTCTTTATATCAGAGCGCACTGGAAGCTGAGTTGCAGGGCGTAATGGGTTGGAGTATTTTTTCATGGTATGGAATTGGATCTTTGATTTAGTACCTGGAAGGATAGCCAACTTTTCTGAATAATTTCATATTTCGTTCATTTGTGGAAGATTTACGAAACAACCCATGCCTCTGTCACTGCAGATGCTATTACGTCATGGTTTGAAAGGAATGATGTGGAAGAATGTGACACCCATGTACTGTTTGGAAGGTTGGGTTAGTAGACCTTCCAAAAACGGTACATGGACTGGTGTTCATGTTGAACGAAGAATGTTTCAGAATTTAAATGATATATTTATTTAAACTTGTATTGAAAATTTTAAATCAATTTTTAAGACTTCTACATCCGTAGTCCACACAGATTTTCTCTTTTTAGTTTGAATGATCAAATCCAAAAAAAGAACAGCTTACTAAGTAATCTTAAGATAATCTTAAAGGTCACAATAAAGGACAAAGAAAGAAAGAAAGTTAAAAAAGAAAAAAAGAAACGCAACAAAATACTCTAGCTGGTATTAACTCTGTAAAAAAAAAAAAAAAAAAAAGTTGAAATCTTTGGAATGGTAGTATGACAAGATTCATGTGCATTAAGATTATATCATAAATAAGACGGGGTTATATTTAAGAAGTACGTGTACTTGTGGAAAATATCTCATTGCCTTTTGCCTTCTGATTATCTTGCTCTCAAAGCCGTTTTATTCCAGTATATATTTTTAGGTTTTCAGCTAATGCCAGACAACCTGTGCTTAGTTCCTGATATAGTTTTGCCACTGAAACTGTTGTCATAGCAACGTACTTGTACTCCTTAACAAACTCGAAATCCTCGTGTCGTCAGGCTATCGCGAAGAAGTAGCTAGCACTTTATTGGCCCACTATTAGTGAAGTCAGGCTGTCTGCGCGTGATTTATTGTTGACATGCGCTGTTAGCTGTCATGGGAACGCCCAAAACCTTCTATGGGTGCAATTTACTAAGAGTGTGTAATTCGTTCTTACTATCGGGGGTGTGCAACTTTCTGTTTTCTAATTTGGTCATGGGAGTTGAAAGACGTTGGAAGCAGACAACGAGAGAGAGTCACCGAGATTTTTTTTTTTTTTTTTGAGACAATCTCTCCGATGTGATAAGTCTTGAGGAAAACAAGAGGGAGGAAACCTCGTTTTGAAGGACTTTTGGAGGTCATGAGTGACCAAAAAAAAGAAAAAAGAAAAAAGAAATCAGGCTCAAGATAACACTTTGATGAAACAGTTCATAAAAAGAATGACAAGAGAAAGATAGTATGAAGGAAGATATTTCGGACGGAAGAATAAAGCTAGTTACTTCATCTTTTTATCTGCTTTCTTTATATGGAAGATGAGGAGGGAGGGAGGGGGCTTTGTCCGTGCTCGTTCACCACATATTATATGGTTAATGTGCGATGTAAAATGCAAGTTAATTCTTATCTTAATATTTTGATTCATTTCTCGATGGCAACATGAAAAAACCAATTATACGAAACGATCGTGTAATTGTGAGTGCAAGCAGTGTGAATGAATTCCAAGAATAAGTATGATAGCCGGTGTGTGTAGTATGTGGCCTCCCTCGATGAGTCTCTGACTCCCTGGAGGTCTCTCTTAATATTAATAATAATAATTGTCACAGAAGAAAAATGCTGCAATTTTAATTCATTGCACACCTGTGTTCATCTCAATATTCAGCTGTTATTGGAAGCAGATAGTTCCAGAAATATGTATCAGGTTATTTTTTCTTTGGCTAAGTTCCAAAACGATTTTGCCGACTACATCTGTGATATTAGTTGTTGTTAGTCTTTGGATTAGCACTGCCATCTATCGGCAGTCATCGTAAATTATTCTTGATTTAAATATAAATGGTTATTTGCAATTTAAGTTAATCGACACAAATTTTGATTTTTGTTCAGAGTTTCAGAACACATTCACAGATGACTTAAATTCAACGCCTGCTTTTTTTTAGCTTTTTATTACAAACTGTTGTTTGCATCGAATTCTGCTTTATATTTATCAAAATCCCATTAGCAAACATCACTTTATTTAACATGCAGCCACTGCATGACCTTTTTAATCGGTGATATTTTGATTTAAACACATTTTCAAAATAAAATCAAAAATCATACGTTTTTGTGAATAATGAAAGTGTGTAATTTTGTTAGTTTCAACTTGGTTTACTTTATCTTTCTTTCTCAGGCATTGAATGGGTTCCTGCTGATCCTCACGTGCGAGGGAGAAGTGTTTTATGCATCCCACACAGTGGAAACCTACCTCGGATTCCATCAGGTAAGCTTCCTCATCAATTATACTCAGAATGGTTTACTTAAATAAGTTTTATTACTATTATTATAAGATCATTGTCGTAATTTTTTCTGATACCAGATCGATCCACACCAGCTGTGTTCAAGGAATAGGCGGATTGATCTCTCTCTCTCTCTCTCTCTCTCTCTTTGAAATAACGGCATTTCCTTGCAGTTCCGAGATTCTCCCTTCGTTGTCTTCTAGAGTCGCAATCGGTATTATTAACAGTGACTCGTGGTTGGAAAGATAGATTCAAATCCCGAAAAGTACAATAGGAACTTTTATAAAGTCTTTTCATATACAAATCTGTTTGCAGGTCTCCTATGGGGGTTGCAAAGTTTATTGCTTTCCACTCTATAAACAGGCAAAATTGTCAGAAGAATACACTCCATTCACAGACATGAATACATCAGTAATCCTAACTAAAAACGGAAAACCTTTTAAGTAGTTCTTTTTCGATTTGATGCAGCAAGCCCATCGTTCTCATCATCGTTGAAATTTGCAGAATTTATGTGCTTTGAGGTTGCAAACACTGGCTACGACTTTGAAATCGGGATGATGTGAGTAGTTTGAGTTTTGGAAAGACTGAAAAGTGACGGGTGCCAGATTTTGGAGGAGAGAAAGAGAGAGAGAGAGCAATCATCATGCTGTTTTAGCTAGAAATGTTCAAGGACGAAGCAAAACACAATCTCCTGATAGTCTACAGACACATAAATACGTTACGTTTTGATTTTCTCTGGACTTCCTAGGTTTATTGTCCGAAACGGACCTCAGTACTCTTTCAGACCAGAAAAGGAATAAAATATATCAGTCATGCTCATTATTTCTTGTAGAAAAGCAATTTTTAACAAACGAGATGCTTTACTGCCAGTTCGAATGTCATCTAGGACAATACTTGAACACGTTTTGAGGTGTATGGAAACCTCCGCACCAGACCAGCTAACTCACTTCAGCTCAAAAAAAGATTTTAAAGTTTTTTTCAGTTGAAGGTAAGTTAGTTGGTCTCATAACAGAGATAGGAAGGTTTTCCTCTCAAAACGCGTTTTTTTTTATTTTTTATTTTTATTTTTTACCCCAAAACAAACAAAAGAACGCGCAATTTGCAGACATGACATTGGCTTCATCCTTTTATTTGCTTCGACTAACAACACTTGACGTCTATTCTAGAAATTTATGAATCAGGAAACGTAATTTGGGATTCTCATCCCAAATGAAGTATGAAAACATTCTGAAGGCATCTTTAAGCTATTCGCAATCTTAAAATAACTCCAAATTGAATAGGACTACTTATAAATGGAGCTGAGATAGAAAGTAGTTATTTACTAAAATAAAGAGCCCAAAGGCTTCACTTCGGCGATGCAAAAATTACAAAAATCAAGTGGATATTAAATCCAGCATTATTTCAAAACCGAATACAGAAACTATAAAAGTTTCGTATGAAATTTGACCAGAGAGCTTACGGGAATACACTCGCCGGTATTTACGAGTTGCCCTAGCGCGGACCTTATAGGAGACATGCCCGCAATGACAAGCGTCCATGCAGTTCTCTAATTTGGAACCTTTTTTTTTTTTTTTGGTAAATAGGTTTTCTAGTAAATTTCAGTTTTAAGTCTGGAAGAAGAACAACCCATTTTACTACACGCGCACGTTATATCTCCTCGGAAAAAAATCTAAATAAAATGTTGAGTCTCAAAAAATATGCGAATTGAGTTCAACGTGAAAGTAACTCTGTTTATGTAATCTACAGTTTCTTTGTAGTTCTAGCACTATTTTCGTCGACAGTGTGTTCCTCAGTTGCCCTAAGCTGTTCACGCACGTTTTTACCGTTCACCGCGTGAAAAACGAGAGTTCAGATACTTTTAGTATTCTTTTTTAACTGACAAGAAAATTGAGACGTACACAAACGCATGTTCTGGGACTGTGTGCCATTTGTTAATTAAACTCCAATTATCGCCTGAAATCGTGTACGCAGATTTCGAGATTGCCATCCAATCAGCTTGTAAATACACTCCGGCCTTTTATTTCTGCAAAGGGTGTCCATTTCATTTAGGGTATAGCTGGTGCAGGAAGATTCAACAACTTGGTTTATCCAAACGTTATCAAAATAAAGATAACGAAATGGGAAACTTAATTTTTTCCCCCAGCCGACACGGAGTCCTCAAGAAATAAAAGACTGTTATCCCTTTGATCTACTGGGTGTACAACTACAACGCAAAGCTGATCAAAAATTTTCAATCTATATTATCGAACCTAACATAGAAAATGAAGCAGCATTTTCTCCAGAAATGTGGGACTCAACTAGTCTAACAATCCCCCCCCCCCCGCCCAAAATCAGGATTTTGGTTCTCAACCGTATACCTCCGCACATAGAAGATCGAAAGGTTGTTTAATGTCATCATCATGCGTATCAAGGATTTAGGCCTAGCGTGGCCTGTTCCGGCCTTAGAAGTCATCGTTGAATCGTTTAAGAGGACGTCCTGGTTTTCCTTTCCCTAACGTTTGTACTTTAAGGCTTGTTTGGGTAATCTTTCTGTTTTCATTCTTTCAACGTGTTCCATCCATTTATGTTTATATTTTTTAATTTTTTCTATTACCGATTCCTGGTTTAATTCTTTCATAATTTCTTCGTTTCTTTTGTGATCGAACAGAGTATACTTTGCAGTTTTTCTCATAAACTTCATTTCTGCTGTTATTAATCTTCGTTTGTCTTTTTGTTTTATTGTCCAGATTTCGCTTCCATACATTAAGGCCGGTAAGGCTAATGTATTGTATACTTTTAGTCCGGTTTGTTTTTGAACTAGGTTTGGTTTTTAATTACACCTGTTATTTTTAAATATTTTTTCATTTTTACGTTTATATCTTTTTCATTTTCGTATGTAATCATACATCCTAGGTAGTTAAATGAATTCGCCTGTTCTAAAATCTTGTTATCTATTACTGTTTTAGTTCTTACTGGATCTTGTCCTTTAAAGGCCATAGTTTTTGATTTTCCTGTTGATATTATCATACCATAATCTTTGGCTATTTCATTTAGATCTAAAATAGCTTTCTGTAAGTTATCTTCAGAATTTGTAATTATTATTTGGTCGTCGGCAAAAAAGAGAGTGTTTAAGTTAACTGTAGGTGAAAGTTTAATTCCTTGATGTAAAATTTTATTCCATTTTATTATTATTTCATTTAAGTAGATATTAAAAAGGGTTGCTGAGAGGGGACATCCCTGTCTGACTCCTTGGTTTATCTCTCTCCTGTATGATAGCTCATGATTTAATCTTATTTGTGTTTGATTATTTTCATATATACTTGTGATAGCTTTCAGGATATTATTTGGTATTTGTCTTTCTTTTAATATGTTAAATAATATATTTCTTTTTACTTTGTCAAATGCTTTTTCAAAGTCAACAAATGCAATATGTGTTTCTAAATTGTATTCCCTTCTTTTCTCTATTACTAATTTTAGGCAGAAGACCGGGTCTATACATGATCGTCCTTTTCTAAATCCATTCTGTACTTTTAACATAAAGTTTTCAGAATATTTTATTACTTTGTTATTTAAAATTCGGCTATATATTTTATAACAGAAATTTAGTATACCGATACCTCTATAGTTTTTAGAATAATCTCTGCTACCTCTTTTAAAGATAGGGATCACGATTGCTTTTTTCCATTCTATTGGGGGTGGGGGGTTACCAGTTGAATAGATTTTATTTAGAAATAATAGGAGTCTTTCTTTGAACCCTGTCGTCTAATGTGAAAACTGTTTCCCATGAAGAATTTTGGGATTTAACTAGTGTAATAAAACCCAGAGAATTAAGGTTTTGGGATTTAACCGCATAATTCTGCGCGCGCGCGCACACACACACACACACAGACACACAGAGCATATCTTTATAGAGTTTTGAAGCATATTAACAGCTCGTTAACTGTGGCATCTTATAACTTCGGGGAAAAAAAGAAAAAAAAAAGACATCAAGCTGTAACTTTACACTCTGATTACATTTGTCAAGCCTTATTTGTTCGCAATTCGATGACATCTTCGAAAAAAATTGTATTCGTGTGCAGTTTGGATGCCTCTTCACATCCACACGTACTGCTTACAAAACGAAGAACTGTTTGTCGCAGACTCTTCTTTCTTGTTTTCCAAACACACAAACAAAGCAATTTCGGGTTTTCATTCTTCTGTTTTTGCGAGCTGCAATTACCGTCCCCACTCCATAATGGTTCCGACAGTCTATTTGCAAATTGCCTCCAACACTCCGCCCGCGTCCCGACCTTACCGCGACCCTTCGGCCTCCGGTAGGCGGGGCTTCGGTAACAGCGGGATAAAATGAAAGCGGTTCTCTCACCTCCGTACTCCGGTACACCCGGCATCATCTGTCCCTCGCACCTTTGATCCGCCAGTTCATTAATTAGGACGGCACGAGTTATAATTAGGCGGTAGACTGGCGAGAGGCCCGGTCTTGTCCCGGTAATGAGGCTATCAATAATACTCTCCAGTTTAATGATTAGCCCCTAATGGAATCTGTATTAAGCCTACTTCCAATCTCCTGCAGTAATTAAAATTTTGGGCTGTCAACATTTTTTCGGTCGGCGGAAAACAGAAACGCCACAAACGACGGATGAGAAACAAAGTAAAGCACACGCAGCTAAAGAAACGTGGCGAGAGAAAAAATAATAAAGAAAAAAAAAAGGAGGTGTTAGAGAAACGTGCCGTGACTAATTGCATTTGAAAGGAAAGGTTCTCATGGCAAGTCCTAGTGAGAAAACTAACTCATAAATACAAGATATACGCCCCTCTTGGAAACCCACAAAGTTTGCAGTCAGAACAGGAGTGATTAAGACCGGTTGTTGTCTTAAAAACAACAAAACGCATTTTGTTCTAATTATACGAATCTTTTTCACGGTCTCCATACAACACGTTCCTGATATTATTTGTTTTAGATAATTCTTATGTGTACATATTACATATGCACAGAAGAAGAATGTACACAGGACTCGCATTAAAAAAAAAAAAAAAACCAATAAATCTTAGTTGTGCTCTTTTCTATACAAATAATTGATTGATGCAGTGATGCCAATTTATCCTGTAGTATGGATAAGAGTCTGCACGTATCCACAAGAAATGAGTTTTTGTGACGTCATAACTTGGATAAAACAGAAGTGACCGAAAGAAACAAAAATAAGACGCGATCATATAGTGGAGGCAAGAAGACAATTCAGCTGATAGAAATTGAAGGTCATTATTCAAGGGGGGGGGCAGAAACAGGGTTTTTTGCGCTGTTTTTCGGTATTCCTTTTCTTCGGACAGAAACTTGTGAGGCTACTTATACCCTATTAATGGACTTTTTATCTCGACAAATGGATGTCACCACTGTCGTATCCCGAGCTTCGAATGTCGTTAGGATAATTACACAACGTCCCCGAATCATAATTTTGTCCTCGTTCGCTGTTATTACACAAGAAACGGTTCTAATTGGTGTGTCTCTTTTGTTTCTTCCTTGCAGTCGGACATTTGTCATCAGAGCGTGTACGAGCTGGTCCATTCCGAAGACAGAGAAGAACTGCAGCGACATCTAATGTGGAATTCTCATCTACCTCCAGATCGGAACGGCCTCGCAATGCCCGATGCCCTTCAAACAGGTGAGGAATTCAATTCAGTTCCATGACAGCTCCCTCTCCAATATTCGGAATTGGAATCAATATTTTTTTTTTTGGAATCAATTTCATATTTTTCTTTTATTTTTTAAATTGACATGTTGTACTTTTAGAATTTAAAATCTCAATAGTTTTGTATGAAATCGGATATGCAGCTTTAAAATCCGTTTATAATCAGAGGATTGTTGATCTGATGCTTTCACTGTCAATAAAGAGATTAAGAAAAAACTAAATCATTAATTTACAACATGCGCGATTATAAATTAATTATGCAAGTGGCTCAACTCCCTTTGTAATGTCATTACCAACCTTCTTCTTGCCCCTGTAATCTCTTAAAAGTGCGGTAAATTGCAAATGGGCTCAGCATTAATTGCTCATTTAAATACATTAGTAGTTATAAAGATGTATTTATAAAACAGAGAAGAAACGGCGCGCAATCCCAGCTCATCAGCCCTATTTAATAATTATGGGACGTGTTCCATCTTACTCACACAATAAGAATTATTCAATGAGTTATGCAAGAATCCACCGGTCCTTCCATGTGAGAAAATAGCTCTGGAACTTCGATCAAGGATCATGATTCAGCATCATTTAAGTGTAAAACACATCAAATGTTCCTTAACTTTTGACTTTTGGCCAGTTTGCTAAAATCCAAACCAGCCCTTTGCAGATGGGGGTTGTTCGGCACAAATGGAAATATCTATGGGTAAAGAATTGTCGCACGTGTATTGAAGGAAGCAGCTCTTTTACTTCGACTATGAACTAGCTTTAAATATTCTTTCATTTAGTCATTTCAAAAATAACGAAAAGATAATTGAGACAGTGAAGATTATTTGTGTTAGGCAGTGATAACCAAAGTTGAGATTTCACATTTGAAGTTGGTAAACCTGATTGTAGCATAATATTAGGAAATATGACGTAGTTTTTCGAGATCCTTAAGATTTTTTTATGAGGATATCCACCTTTTACTTTAAACTCAAATTCGCAAAGAAAAATATGATGAAAGAGAGCTCTCTCTATATATTTGCCTTTTATTAAAGTATTTTGAGGCTCCACTATCTTGGCAACATCATCTGAAACAACGTGGGTTTATTCCGCTAAGGCTTTAGAATCTCAAAGTAAATTAACTTTATTTTGTAAACGGTCATTGAAATAAAATTGAGAGATACCTCGTGATACTGAATATTGTTTATTTTTTTAAAGTATAGTATTAAAGTTTGTTATCTAGAAAGTAGAACCTCCGTAGCTCGGTCAGTATAGACGAAACCCTTTGGTCGGAAAAACCTGGGTTCGATTCCGTCAGTGATGTGAGAAACCTTTATCTGGTCTCTTTCGACTAAAGGTGAGTTAGTCGTCTCTTACGGATGTAGGGGTTTTTTCCCACCCGGAAACGGGTTTTTTATCCCGCAGAACAGGCATACCGGCCCTGTGAACACACGCAGATTACAGTCTGGGATGAATACATGCCGGTCCTGAGCCAGGATGGGGTGGGCAATGCCTACCCCATCAGTGACTAATAATAGTCACCTACGATCGGAAACGACTGAAAGGGAAAAATCAGATCAGATTTTTCCCTTGTGTATATATGCAAAGTTATGTGAAAAATTAACTCTCGCATGATTTTATATTTACTGTGTTGACTTCAGTTATATTTTTTACCTACCAATACTGTTATTTTTATCATTCCTCTTCATATTATCACTTGTATTGCATCGTTGTATTATATTTCTTTTATCATCCTTGTTTGCATTTCATATAAAATCTGTAAGGATGCATCTATCTTCATGTGAACAAAGTTGAGGATTTTGAATTCGGTTGTTTTTCCAACAGCGACTTATGGATGTGAGACTTTGGCTGTTGAGGATATCATATACCGAAAGGCGTACAAATGAATGGGTGTTAGAAAAGATCAGTAGAACTTTAAGGTTCCTAAAGGATATTGACAGAAGAAAGTTAAAATATTTTGGACACATTGAAAGGATGGGTGGGGGGACTTCTCAGAACGGTAATAGAAAGTAAAGTTCGTGGAAAAAGAGGAAGGGGTAGATCATCAATGAGATGGATGGATGCTGTGTGTGGAGCAACTAATCTTCAGAGAGTTGAAGTCTCCAGAAAAGCAAACAACAGGACTACATGGCGAGGCCTGGTGTGGCACATCACTGAGCGTCGGAGTGAATATACGGCATCTGTGAATGTCCAGTGAACATATAGATAGATATAAAAACTGGATATATTCATAGAAGACAGAACCTCAAATGAAATATGTATATAAAGAATACCTAGATTATTGCAGGCATCCCACATGAGGTTCCACGAGATTCAGAAATCAATCTACGAGTATACAATCCAAGAGTATATTGTTGTTGAATTCCATTTAGTACGGAAATATCTCTCATAATTTGACCAGTGGGTGCTCTGTGCTTATATATTCCAGTATGGCGGCTTTAGCAATGAGCGAAATAGAAGAAAAACATCCACCCTTCAGAAATTACGCTTTTGTCAATTTTTTTTAGAGTAAAAATTTAAAAACCTTAAAATGTTAACTTTTTAGGCTATTTTAATTTTAAAAATTCAAATTAATATTTTGAATAAAATACCTTTAATTTTAAAATTAATATTTTAAATCATTTAAACTTTTTGGTTTATAATTTATTTCTTATTATTTGTAAATGTTTGTTGGGAGAAAAGTTTGAACTAAACGCAAGTGAAATAACATCTGAAATTGTCTTTTTTTTTATTATTATTATTCTAACAGAAAACAACCAGTACCTGGAGAGGAACTTCACCGTTCGATTCAGGTGTTTGCTGGACAACACATCGGGTTTCTTGGTAGGTAATTACATTTGATGTTCCCGGTGATTGCTAGCATAAATTTATATTAATGTTCGCCCACACACGAATTATTATTAGCATAAAATCGATTGCAATATATATCTAATACCAAATATAATTACAACTATGAATATTTAAATTTACCTTGCAGTCATAACAAGTGACGATGGAATCATTTTAATAGATGAAAAGATTCTAAAGTATATTTAAGAGATCGCAGTCTTATAAATAACTTAATATCAATTGAGTTAAATTTTATTCCGTTTGTGGAGTACACTCTTCCTACTTAATAGCTTTTAACGCTGCCGTTTTCCCTAATATTTTCTCTCTAGTTTTATGTTCCAACGCTGCAGCTAATCACAAACACTGCTACAGCACAAGATTTTATTTTATTTTTTTTAAGTAAGTGTCTTTGAATCCACAACAACGTGATGCTACTTGCATAGAAATCTCCCAGTCTAGCTACATCTCGAAACATAATTTTCAAGAATTACTTCGCCTCCCCCGCCTTCATACTTTCAATCCTGACCTCTGTAATGCAGATAAAGAATTTATTGACATTTGGCTTACTGAGTCTCTTCTTCCCTCAGACTACAGTGAAAAAGCAGTGACAGTATACATTTTGGGGCATTTATCAGTCCTTTGTAGATCAGTGGTGTTGCAGAAGTAAATTATTAGTAAAAAAAAAAGTTAAATTCAGAAAATTACCATTATTCGCGTGGAACTCATATACGTTTTTGAAGTATAAATTAATAAATAAATTGGTCGTTTAGCTCTTTGAGTGGAATACCATGCATATCTGGTGACTGCTGCCCCAAAGGTGCTGTACAAAAGTGCTCTTTGTTTCCCTCAAGCGAATCGATCACCTCATGACCCTAATATGCCGAAAAATTTAGTATACAATGATTCAAGTACAACTTAACGAAATTGATAACTTGCTTGTAATAGCAACTTTGTAGTGATAGCATTTAGCTATGCATACATTTCATTGATCACTGAAATTACTAAATTAAAGTTATAGTAGGTCTGGAAAAGGAAAAAAAAAACCTTTCACGTTCTTTGATGCGCACAGCTTCTTTGATCAGTGAATAAGAATCAGAAGGCTGTTTCCTACTTGTGGAAAATCACAAGAAACTATAAGCGGAATAATTCTATGACAAGGCAGAAATACTGCTCGATGATTTTCACCGGTCAATGAAGTGTAAGCACCTGCAGCGTAACTGATTCATAGGTGGTAGTCGATCCGTTTAACTGCAGTAACTTACAGTTGAATTCTGTTTTTAAGTTTGTTTTGTGATTGCCATTTCAGAGGTTAGACATTCGTGGTCGCATTAAAGTCCTTCACGGACAAAATCATAAAACCGAAGAACCTCCACTTGCCCTGTTTGCAGCCTGCACGCCTTTTGGACCTCCTTCCCTTCTGGAAATGCCGCACAAGGACTCCATGTTCAAAAGCAAGCACAAGCTGGACCTGTCACTAGTCTCTATGGACCAAAGGTACGTCATAGCAGCTGGCTACGCTCAGTAGTAATGAAAGAATAATTATAAAAAATTCTAATGGATTATTTTAATTATTAATATTATTTTTATATTTAGGGCGAAGCAGGTGCTGGGTTACTCCGACTCCGAACTTGTTAACAAGGGTGGCTACGATCTAGTCCATTTTGATGACCTGGCTTATGTGGCCAGTGCTCATCAAGAATGTGAGTATGCGGTTTATTTATTTATTTATTCATCTGGTTTACTTGAAATCTCAAATGCATTATACTTGCTTTAACCAGTTCTTGTTGTTACGAAGCGTAGTCGATTGATTTTTCCCTTTGTATACGAACAGAATACCTTAGTTGTTATATTAACTTATATTAGTCATATGCAGGCTGCATATGTTGTGTGTGTGGTATGAACCCCGTTTCTGTTCAATCGCAGCACATTAAAGTTTCAACCCCGTGGTGGAGAATTCGTTTCTTGAATACTGTATCCTCTCCTTTTCATAAAAGAGATGTTGGTACACAAAACGTGTTGACTTTAGAACCACCCAGCGTTTACTGCACTATTCAATTGATCAAAGGATGTTTAGAATTGACTCAGTAATATTACATGATGTGTAATATCGTGCAGATGTTTATATCAGTGTTACCATAACAACGTCGAATATATACATTTTTTTTTCTTTGCAGTGTTGAAGACGGGAGCCTCTGGGCTCATAGCATACCGGTTGATCACGCACGAGTATAAGTGGCAGTGGCTGCAGACCAGCGCGCGGCTGGTGTACAAGAACAGCAAGCCTGACTTCATCCTGTGCACGCATAGGCCGCTGATGTAAGTTTCCTTTCAGTTGTGTGTGTAACCTTTTTTTACACCCTTTTTTGTATGTCTAACTTTTTTACACTCTGCCATTCACAAATAAATAAATAAATTTCCACACAGGGATCGAATAAGCTCTTCATCATGTGAATCATCGAACTAGGAAATCAAACTTTATCTCTTCATCAGATTTTCTCTTTCCCGACTTCTGTGTTATTTTATTTGTTTACATTTTTAAAGATAAACGTGTCGTTATCATTAATGATATTAAACTAGTCAAAAGAAGTTTATTTAAAAATTGAAACAGGCAGGTTTAAGTTTTATCCATTTAAAAGCAATGTATTTGTTATTAACAGCTTTCCTTAATATAATCCGAGATAAAAAAAAAATAGTTCTCTACAAACTCATTAAAATAATGAAATTCGGTATAAACTATTAATGTATAGATTCCCAAATCCAGTACATAATATTCATTAAAATCGCGCAGAAATTTGCTCACCCGTTCTTGAAAAGAACACGCCGAATTAACAGAAATAATACTACGGCATTAGAGCCTTAATTCCTTTGGCACTTCCAAAGAATTGCAATTCATATCGGAAAGTTTCTGCCTGACCTCTGAAGAGAACCAACAGTTCGAACAGCTATCAAATTGTTGAATAAACATTTTTAACACATAAACACAAGAACGTTAAATAATACTTTATTTACAAACATTTCAGCTTGAAACTAACAAGCCAAGATTTAGTGTTAGAAAGTTATACAAGGAAGAATGCTAACAATGAATTGTTCAGAACGAGATTATGCGCGTGTTCATACGACGTCACAACGAGATATAATTAAGGTATTAAAAAAATACAGATGACTAAGGCAGATGAGACTACATCGGAGATGTAAGTTCGAACGGTGTAATTGGGTCTTGACCCGAAGATTCGGTGTTCGGTATTTACATCATGATGTGCTAAGCAGGAACTTTTTGTATGCCTTTACAATATGGGAAAGTCTCATTCTCCTTCATGATGATTTTTTTTAATACTATAATCATGTTTTGACACAGAAATCATCGGATTGCTATGAAAGATTCCAGTGGTCATGGGATTGCTATGACGACTGGAACTGTAGCTGTCGTTTTGTTCTAAATTTGCTGAATTTCATCCTCTAGATTTCTTATACCTGGTCAATGTTTCATGCTGGTATTACGATGTCACTAACTACACATGTTGCTTTTCGAGTACACGATCATGCCTTTGTTTATAGGCTAGATGAGCAATGTTGTCTCATGAGCTAATGATCTCTCTCTCTCTTCTTTATCTCGGCACAATCGGTATTGGCTATCGTTACGGATCTTTTCAATCGTTTCATTTTTCGCTTATCATGATTTGCATCCATTATTAATGCGAAGAATTGCTGTTCAGAAGACATCAAAAGAAGACGA
The DNA here is from genome assembly GCF_054136105.1 of Typopeltis vanoorti. Taxonomy (NCBI): domain Eukaryota; kingdom Metazoa; phylum Arthropoda; class Arachnida; order Uropygi; family Thelyphonidae; genus Typopeltis; species Typopeltis vanoorti. Next base: position 102,258,094 of record NC_143567.1, read on the forward strand.
GGAATAACAAAAATAACAGTCATAGACATGTCTAAAATCTGCAAGGATGGGTCCGTCTCCACAGTTGAGAATTCTGGATGCAGCTGTTTTACCAACAGCGACTTATGGATGTGAGACTTGGAACTCAAAGAAGTCTGATAGGAAAATGATAGCTGCTTTTGAGATGTGGTGTTACAGAAGGCTGGTAAGGATATCATATACTGAAAGACGGTCAAATGGATAGGCAGATCTTTAAGGCACCTTAAAGATATTGACAGAAGAAAGCTGATATACTTCGGACATTAAAAGAGATGAAGGAGGACTTCTCAAGTCAGTAATGGAAGGTAAAATTCCTGGAAAACCTGGAAAATTCCTGGCATGACTGATCTTCAGAGAGTTGAAGCCTCCAGAAAACCATACGACAGGACAACCTGGACTAGAGAGGACTGGTGTGGAACATGACAAAAGAAAAGAGTGCGGCATACGATGATGTAAAATGTAGTAGATGGATGGATGATTTGCAGTCGTTTGTAGATTATTATTATTATTATCATATCCCTCAGAACTGAGGATTATTTCGATAAATGTCGCTCTGAGTTATTTTAGGAACAGAGGATGAAAGTATCAATTAGAGTCCATGGATCTCCTCAGAATTTGAGGGGAATACCTTTTTTAATCAATAAAATGAATTAAGTTACACACACACACACACACACACACACACACAATTAGTAATTACCGTCTCCTTGTTGAATGAAGTTTTGAGTTTCCAGCAAATATAAAATGGTTTTGTGTTTTTTGCAGGGAGGAGGAAGGTCGAGACCTCCTGGGCAAGCGAACGATGGACTTCAAGGTGACATATTTGGACGGAGGGTTGGGGTCGCTAACCGACCGAAGTGGACTTCTCTCCGATAGCGAATTCGTGCTGCGGTGTCAAAGGACCAAACGGTACAAATCGCAGATCCGCGACATTTTGACGACATGTCGCAAAAGGAAAAACACCGGCGAACCCTGCCTGCAGGAGACGGGCTACAACAACGTGTATCCGTACCCGAGCGAGAACGTGAACGGCTTGACGCCTTACGCGGCGGCGGCCGCTGCCGCCAGCATGTCGCAGAATCTCTTCTCGACGATCGACAACTCGCGGTTCCTCGCTCCCGAGAACTTCCTCCACTATCGACCGCTAGGGGGCTACTACTCGGACTACGCTGCCGCCCAGTACGCCAGCAACGGCTTCCTGGACATGGCTTCCCCAAGAACGTGCTTCCCCGCTTACCCCGACGGCAACCAGCTGGCCAAGGAGGACAAACTGTACCCGTGTCAGATCGAGGCGGCCAAGTTCAACGGTCAGGTCTCCGTGAGCAAGCCGGCCTCGTGCTGTGAATCGTACATGACGGCAACGGACCCCAGTGCGACGTTGCGAGGTTGTCTGATGACCTCCACGGGGACTGCCATTCAGCCACTACTGCCATCTATCGACAGAGAACCGAAGCTCGGGGAACTGACTTGTCGCAACTTCAACTTCGCCCTTCCTCCTTCCGTGGCGAACTCGGACTGCCTGAACGTTCTGAAGCCCAAATCTGGGACTTTATCGTTTCGAGAACTCCCTCACGTGACTAAAGAGGACAAATCTGCTCCGTCGTCGTCCAACGAGTCCGCGGTGACCTCCTACCCCAACGACACCAGACAGAGCGTACTCATGTGGGGAAATACTTTCCCTCGAGCCAGCAACGGCTGCCCTACGACCTCAGGAACAGTGACCCTCGACAGGAAGTCAACGCCCAAATACTACGGGCAGACCGACGGTGCCATGAACCTTGCCAATATGGCGTCCTCGTTGTGCAAATGGAGCGGTACAGCAGCGACACCGAAGTCTGCTTCGCCTCATAACAGTACAAGTCCTGCCAGTGGGAAGGTGGCGCCCTCTATCGCCTACAGTAACGCTTACACCTCAGATGTAGCAATAGAGGTAAGTTTACTTACTGTTGGTTTTCTTTCGCTTGCAACTCTTTCTTATGCTTACAATTTCTTAAACTTAACTGACAACAACCCGGTTTCCAGGGATGGTCAGAGTCTTTCTCAGCTGTCGACTTCGTAAATAGGATTTGTCAATAATAGGCTGTTGCCATACAGCCAAGTCAGCATTTACCGTATTAAATAGGCCATGGTGGGCGGATGGTGTTTTTCATAATTAGAAATGTCACTTAATACGATGATTAACACCTTTATCCTCGGGAGATACGTTCCAAGACATAATGCGGATAGCGAACCCGCGGCTAAGGAGTAACTGCGGTATGTAGTGTTAAGATCAGGATGTGGAAACATCCCATACAAACTTGTTAACAGCGAAAAAGAAACTTTTCAAAATTAGAACGAGAAAGTTCATTGTTCGGAACTCGTGTGAGAGGGACGTTGGTGGTGTAGATGAGGAGTTGCCCAGGTGGATAAGAAGCTCATAGATGGGTTTTCACGATCACGGATCCATGATGGTGGTGGTATCATTACTGTGATACACTGTTTTTGGATTCTTTACACGAGTTAAAACTAAATATCAGTTATAGAAGACTGGTTAATCGCCATTCTACTCTCTCTCTCTCTCTCTCTCTCTCTCTCTCTCTCTCTCTCTTTCTTTGTATGTGTGTGTGTGCTATTTCAGCAGAAGCAACTCAGGCTATAAAGCTAATATATTGTAGCTGCTAAATGCGACTGTTCCTCGCCCAATCATTTTCATGATAACCAAAGTAACCAACCAGCCATCCTAAACTTAACGATAGGTTTGCAGTGCAAAGGTGAGATCCTGCAAGTGTCCCATGTCATAATCATGTCCACACTACCAAATCAAAGTATTCTTTATCATGCCAATGTTAGTAGTATATGTTTGGGAAGAGACTTCTTTATTAAATACACTACTAGTAGTAGTAATAGGAAGAAATGTAACTCTTAAAGACCTCCACGAGATATCCCGTGCTATTTTCTGCAGGGAAACCCCATATTTTCTCACCCTAGTCGCCAGGATGGGACTACTCAATTGAGTGGGCTAGGTTAAATCTTTCATGAAGCCACAATCATTATATTCCGTAGTTCCAATAAGGAATTTTCTCCATATATTGGGCTAATACCGTTCTTCCCAAAGAAGGGAACAAGGGTATCATCTTTCGGGCCTTGCATTCTACGCTAAAGAAATATTTTAATGAATTTATGATTATTTTGAGAGTAATCAGTCGAAGAAAAAGAAGAAATTGCGATGTTAAAGATAATAATGAGTATTATTTGTACTATCAAAATAATCTGCTATGGCTAATTGAATTCCATCTGATCAATACGGATTCTTTCGACAACAGCAATATTCTGTTAAGAGCTGGAAGATTCTTAATAAAGTGCATGCAAAAACAGAATAAATATTAAAACTTTGCGTTAATTAGATAAATAGAATTTCCTAAAAAGATGTGCCTAATTGTTGATTGGTGTTGTATAATGTTCATCATAACCTACTTCTGCGAATGCGGACCACAACTGCTTTATTAGAGAGAGAGAGAGAGAGAGAGAGAGAGAGAGAGAGAGAGAGAGGAGTAAGTCTCAATTAACCTTAGAGAGAATTTAGGCGCATCATCCTAAATATGTGAACAGAATACCATGGCTGGACAGATTTGGAATTTATAGTGTTAGAAGTTGTACATGTACGAAGTGGTTTTTTCACCAAACAAAAGTGCACCTAGATTTTTGGAGATTAGAGAAGCCAATGCTGAGATGTGTTTGTGCCAGGAGAGGACGGAACTTTATCAAATGGATAGAGCTGTGTTTTGTAGCATTGAAGTTCACGGGACGTGCATTGACCCACCGAAGAATAACGACCAGATCAGAGTATTCTGATTAGTTATGAAGACCATGTGGCGTCTGATGATCGAGTGCTATAGGGATTGCCAAATCAGAATACAAAGTCCTAGGGTACTTCTGCATTGGTGGAGAATCAGAGGAGAAGCAACCTGTTCAACCATGAGAGGAGTGAGTGGCCAGACTGAAATATAAAAAGCAGGCCATAGGATGTAGTTTGTTGAACCAGCCTCTGTGCCAGACCCGATCACATGCCCCAGCAATGTGAAGAGGAACCACTTAAGTTTCTCCAAACATTTCCATGGAATGTGTTCAATGGTAGATTGATGGTGAAGGTCAGAAAATCAGCTGTAGAGTAAGAGTAACGGAGCCCATATTGCTAGTGACTGATTAGCCAGTGTCCAGGTGGTAAAGAAGTTGGCTCCAAGTTATTTAGAAGAGCAGTTATTTCCATCCTTGGCTTTGGGGAAGGACCAAAAGTTTCGAATACCATTTGAGTAGGAAACCGTTTGCAGCATTTCGCCCATTCAAAATCAGATTTTTTTTTTTTTTTTTTTCAGTTCTTACAAACTGTAGTATGAGATAAGTGCGATGCTGGTGTTTTGGTCTCGAGCTACTTGCAATAGGTCTTTATTCCAGTCTGTTATACGGTCGGAGCATATATTTAGATTAGGGGAAACAGAAACAGGAGTCGAACCATGGTAAGGAGGAATAAAAGTTATGTGGTCATCCCATTTGGTATCCTCATCATGCCGGAGGATACGAAATTGAGTATGGCTGGGTGAAGGTTGCTTAACAGTGAAGAAAAATTGGACAAGGTTTTGATTGGAGTTACCAGAAGTGACATCTGCGGCATATTTGAAAGAACACATTGTTAAGAAAATGTTAAGGTTGTTAGAAAGATGGTGTGTTATCTGGTATTTTGACGGTTAGAAGGATTATTTGTCTTAGGTAGTTGCTATGGCAAATACTTTGGCATCCCTGCCTTCTTAATCAGCGGAGTTAAAAATGGAAGACACTTTGAGTTGTGGACATTGAAAACCCGAGATGACCTTGTTAATTGGACTGAAGAAAATCAAGCTCTAGGGAGAGTAGTCAAAGAAGCTCGAGTGATTATTAGACAAAAGAGGTTCGAGGTTGTTACGTTCTCCGATATGGGGGTGTTCTGATGAAAGCACATAAGCAGAGCTTTTTAACGGAAGGAATAATGTAAAGTGTACTTTAGGCAGCTGGGATGGCTGTTGAGATCACCAACTGCAGTTGAGTTGGGAATTATAGATCTAGTTTGGATTTTTGTGGTGGTAGACATAATTGATGTCGCTTCCAAGGCCAAGAATGTTAGTAAAGTGGCTACGGAAGATTTTTTTTTTTTTTCAAGAATTATTAATGTTATTTGAATGAGTTCTGTTGTTCAAAATGTTTAATTTTTTTGGCTAGCTTTTTATTTTATTTTTTTTATTGGGTGTGAGAATCTGCTTGTTATTTATCCTGAGATGCAAGTTAGGTACCATAAATGTTAGTCCTAGAAAGTTAGTGATGATGTCACTTTTTAATGTTTAGGGCAATCTCAATATCCTGAGAGTACATATTAGGAATTGGATGATGATAATATTAGTTCAATTATAATAATATTAATTCAGTTACAGTTCTTTTATATACGCTAAACTTTCTATTACTTTTCATTTCTGCAATTTTTAAAATTGAGTGGCTGACAGTCTTATAAAAGTCCTTATATATATATATATATATATATATATATATATATATATATAAAGTACTATGAAGCCTTGAGTAGAAAGAACGACACAACACGTTTCGTATATTTCCGCCAGTTCACCCATATTGGATATATTGTTTACTATTATTAAGAAAGGTCCAGTAGCGCATTCAGGATTTAATATTGGAGTGGGGGGGGGGGGAACCCGAGTTAAGTAGACGATTTGAGAATACACACTACCCATCGCATATGAACATCTCCAATGATCGCTAATTCACAAGTAGTATAGAAATAAAAGACAGGACACTACATAAATTTTTAAAAAAATGAATTTTAATTAGGAAAAGATTTTTTGAAAATTGTCTGGTGTTTTTTTCCCTTTTTCTTTGGAGGGGCAGGGCCTTGGCTTCCCCCTTCTGGGTGCTCCACTGGAAAGGTCATAAAGGGTGTTAGTAGAATGGATTTCGATCGCAAAAGATATAGGGTTCCTGTGCCTTCCTGCGGAAATGGTGTTTGCTTCCATAGCGCTAGGCACCCCGAAGAAAAAACATTATTGGTTCGATTCTAGTCGCTGACTAAAGAAACTTTTTCTAGGTGTTTCTTCGGCTGATTCCCGAATCAGTCGATCTCTGGCACGGAAAAGCTGGGTTCATTCCCCCTCCTGGAAACCTGCTTTTGAATCTCGCATTTAAAAAAAACAAAACAAAAAACTGTAGACTATTATAGAGATAATTCAAATAGGTATCATCTCTATAATAGTATAGGTTTTGAGCTACGAGATCGCGACAGTTCTCTGCCGTACTCTCTCTCTCTCGTCTCAAACTTCTTGATTCATCGATAGGTTTATCGTCAACTACTAGATAAAAAAAGTGAACATTGCAGGATGGACGTGAGCGGCAGCAATGTTCAGATGTTCCTTGGAGGACACCTGACCTTCCTGCAATATCAGGGATCTCCTTCCGTATCATTAGAACGTATCCCACACCGTGACACCACCTCAAGAACCTTGAGCTGTGTTTATAAAGCAAGGTGGGTTCTTTGTCTCCTGGGACTCCCACCGACCGTCTGCCTATCGTCAGTATAGAACAAGGTGTACCTTGACTCGTCTGACCACGACTTTTTTCCCCTCAGTCTTCCAGTGTCTAGTCAAGTTTGAACTTGAGCGCATTTAAAATTTTCAGTGGTGTCCAGGACATTCTAATAATTTTACTTACGAGAACTTTTCAGTATTACGATAGTACTGTTAACCTGCTTAACTATTTTTTTATGTGGTCCCATCCCCGAAAAGTGTTTGTAGTACATTCGTACCTTGGACGGACTAAGAATTATCAATTTTTTTCCCTATTTTTATTAATTGTATATATATTCACTTCAGGCCTCCAATAAACGGGACTGGGGTCTCACACTGGGCAATGAAATTCATCTCCCACCTAAGGACACTCACAAACATCCATGCCCACGGCGGGATTCGAACCCGCGCCCTTTTGGTTAGACAGCGGACACGATAACTATTCTGCCAACCAAGCCTGTAATTATAATTAAATATCGCTTGAATATCTTAGGTAGTAAATTTGTTGCAAAAACGAAACAAAGCTTATTTAATTATTTATTTTGTAAATCTTTTGTGACTTAAATTTAAATGATAAAAAATAAGAGAAAAACAAACATTTCTAATTTCTGAATTTAAATCTAGCGATATCAGTAGATGGCGCCACATGCACTGCTGCTACTATTCATTTAAACCATGTAGTATAAATTATGAAATGGAAATAGAAAACAATTTTTATAAATAGTGGACCAATGCACATTTGACACGTTTTCATAATGTAATGAATACGCAGTTCCAAAAGATACGAAAATTTCAGAATATAAGATCATAGACATTAGTGAGACCTAGCTTTCGGTGTCAGATATACTAAACTGGTATCGAGTGTAAAAGGCACAATATTTTTAGGAATGACAGACAGGCTAGGAGAGGACGGGGAAGGTGTGCTAATAATAATATCACATGATTTAGGAAGCTATGATTGTAGAATTGGTAATTTTTATTGGATATTGGTGGAGTGTTGTTATAGACCTGGTGGATCGGTTGCTAGTGATGAAGAAATGCGTCACCAAATAAAGACGATGGGTACTAAAAGTAGTAGTTATGGGAGACAAATTATCCAAACATTGACTGGGAAGAGAAGAGTGAAACCGAATTTATTGAGCTCTTGCGAGACAACTCCCTCAAGCAGCATATGACAGAAGGAACTCGAGGTCAAAGTGTGTTAGATCTAATTATAGGTGACACTGGTCATGATCATGCCGTGCTAATCTGGGAAGTGGCTAAGTATATTGAGTTCCAATTAGAAATGGTTCACGCACGCTGAACTACAAAGCAGTAAATTATGATCAGTACTACACAAGAGAGTACTAGGTTCGGTTCCATTGTATTGGTTGTGAGATGGAAAGGGTATCGCAGTGAATGGAAAGTATTTAAATATACAGTACTTAACTGGTGCAGTATCGGCATGTGTACCTAGAGTTGTGAAATGTATGTTCACTCATTAAGCAAGAGATTTTTAAGAAAAAATCACGATGTGGAAAGAATGCCTTCCAACCTGTGGGGTTTCAACACAGGTGCTAAGGAAGTGTTCAGCAGAATTGATTGTGTCTTTGTCATGGCTATAACTTGAATCTCAGCACAAAAGAGTTCGCAAAAGTGTCAAAAATGATAGTTCTGTTCCACTGGGGTGCAAAGACTAATGTATCTCACTAGTGACCCATCAGTATCTCCTGAGTGATAGTAAAAATACTAGAAAAGTTGGTGAGAGCTCGCGTGTTCACTAGAAAATCTATTCTTTGCGATGAACAGCATCTGTTTACTAAAGAAAAGTCATGTTTAAGTAAATGGCTCACATTTTGTCATATTATGATGTTCTTGAACTTTTTTTGTCTTTTGACAGGATATAGCATGGAAGGCTGGTTCATAATATACGACTGGATTATAAACTATTAGCTTGGATAAGATGATGATTGACTGACTAGTATCAAAAAGTGTATGGAGTGAGTGAGTCTGCGAGAATTAAGGTGACCAGTGATATCCCTTAGGATCAGTTCTTTGTACACCGTTATTCAATCTATATACTGTGTAATATTGAGATGCCTTTGACTGGATTCATACAGCTAGAATTGATGATTAGGGATGTTATTAGCGTACTGTATTTGCATAATTATTTGAATAGGCTGGATTGTGGACAAATGAAAATGAATATTTGTTCATTGTTAGTAAAGTTATACATTCGGATGGGATGAGATCTTCATTGGCGCATCACATTTTTGGGGTTATTCTAGAAGGAACTGATCAGGCTAGAGATCTTGGGGTTTTGGCAAATAGGAAGCTGAAGTTCAAAGATTGCAAATTCAATCTAGGGAATAATAGCAAGGCGGAAACGCACACAGACTTGTAAGGATAAGCAAATCATTTTGCTTCTTTTCAAGGTATTGATATGACCTCATCTGGACTATTGTGCGCAGATCTGCTCTCCTACATTTCTAATGATGATTTTTGCGCCATTTCCAGTGGACTTAGTACAAAGAAAGGTGTGAACAGAGGATAACAGGATCGTGGAATGCAGATTACGAGGACCGGTTGTGAGCATATGGATTGCAGATCCATTTCCAAAAATTTCACTTTTAGTTATGCCCTGTTTTCATAACGCCTTTCCTTGTTGAACCTCTGTAGATTGGGTAACGATTAATATGAGTTTGGTTGGAAAGACTGGTTTGAAACATAGCTGTAGCAACTAAGAAGGCAGTGATTATGCCAGTTGTGTGTGTGTGTGTGTGTGTGTGTGTGTGTGTGTGTGTGTGGTTTGCCTGCGCTGTGGGATAAAAAACAAAACAAAAAACATACTTTCAGGAAGGAACCCCTCAACCTCCGTATGAGACCTACTAACTCATCCTTATAAAGCAAAAAAAAAAAAAAAATTAAGAGACTTAATAAATAGACCAAGCCTCGTGTGTTTCGGTTATGATTCCAAACAATTCAATCCAACCTTTTCTTGTATCGACGCAATGTCAGGTGGGGAGTATATGTTATGTTTGTAAAGTTTTGCGTACGCGATCTGCCTGCAGTGTCTACCAAACGAATGCGCTTATGATTCCTTCACTATTAGTGGAAAAATCTTAGTAACTAAAGTAGAGGAAATTGGTCGAAGAAAACCAGGATTGTTGCTGTGCCTGTATACTTGACATGAATTGTTTCATGCTTCAATGGAAGTAACATAATGTTTCTTTTTATTTTTTCCTTCCTTCAAAATCACACGCATTATTCAAGAAATTCTCTATTTTATATTTAGACTGCTGTTGTAAGTAATGGCATTTCTATACAGAGAAATATAGTATTGTACCATACAACTTTTTCTTCGTATCGACAGAGAATATATAGGTCACACACCTTTATCTTGTGGGAAAATTGCGGAACTGCTTTCTAAGTTTTAAAGAATTTAATGTCCCTGCCGTCTCTCGATATTCTAGAACTTGGATCATAATTCAAGCGCTTCTTTGAAAATGAGGAGTCTCAGCGCCATCTATCTAAACTCACAGAAACTACGTTAGTTGCACAACATCCATTATTGTGTCTCGTGTCACGCTTGCCCGAGATAAATTACCTAACAATAGCTCTTCGGTAACATCGTCTAAAATAATAATTTATCGTAAGTACCGTTCTTTGCATAACGGGCCAAGTAATCCCGGATGTTGAGGAGAAGGGGGGGTGGGGGGAAGAAGAAATTTATGGAGCGAGTGTGTCGAGATGCGGCAGTAATTTGGGTACGACGTCCCAACTTTCTTTAGAGACACGTGGATTAAGACGGATTAAGTTTGGGCGTCTTCTAAAAACCTACAAAGTGTTTAAAAGAGAGTTTTCATCCTTGCTAAGGTTATTTAAAGATGATTTAAATAATGTCCGGAGAGTAAGAAGGAAAAAAAAAGATTTGGAAATGTTGACGGTTTAATGGGAGTCTTGATATAAATGTTGAGCAGGCCATAAGAATGATTTATAGCATGACGGAGGTTTTTCCACAAATAAATCTTATTTGCGGACAGGTTGAATGGTTGTGCTGAAGGATGCAGTGCAATACTGGAAGGAAGACGTAAATAAATCTGAATTTGCATTTTTAGTGTCATCACTTCATTATAGAAAGCGGGCATTGATTTGTTGGACTCATTTCGCCAGGAATTTGCTTCACTAAGTTCCACATCAGCCCCCCAAAACTTTTTGAACTGGTGAACAGCCTAATGGGGGGAAGGAAGGGATCTTTGAAGACTTGATTGTGTTCCCAGCTATATCGCTGAAGGTATTCTGCTCTGAATAGAAAAATAACGAACCGAGTTTTCACTCTTAAGGGTATTTCTTGTTGCTTTCTTCGACGAGACATTTTTATAAAGGATGAGCAGATGTCTTAAGACGCATTATCCGCATATAACAACGTTTCTAATGAAGACATCAAAAGAAACGAGAAAGAACTTAGTCGATAAGTCGCTAACTCATATGATTAATAGTTCATACAAACACTGATTCATTCATTCATCGTAGTACACTGACAGTGCAGAGAGGTCAGATAATTCTTTGCCTTTAATTTGAATATATTCTGCAACTAAAAATCTTTCAGCCTCTGTAATCTCATTCAGATTATGAGATCTGAAAATCCTCTAAATCGTTCAGGTATTCTGAAGATGCGAAAGATTTTTGTGCAGTCGCTATAGAAGGCTTGAAGTGATTCAGTCTATCTCTTTAGCTATCAATTGAGACCATTCATCAGACACATAAGGGATTTCTATATTACCACCCATTATAATGGATAGTTATAGCTTAAACACATCAAACATTAATAAGGGTATTGACATTGAAAGCAAAATAATGACACTTATTTGTAACGAAGCCAAGAAATCTATAATTTCTACTTCAATTACCATTTAATGAGGACCAATTTTTAACAGTGACAGCGGATATCTACTTTTTTTTAGACTTAATAACTGACTGGAAAATTGCGTCATTCTGTTGTCATCATTTCTGACGTTCCGATAAAACTCTGAAATTAAAGGTTTTCCAGCCGATCAATCTTGTTTGAAGTATTTAATGTACAAGGCGGAAAAATAATGCGACAACAGTTTTTCTTGAACAATTTATTTGACTTTCCTTCTCCTCCCTGACCCCTTTGAAAATAGTCAACTTCGAAAGTCAAACTTATATTATTAAGTGCGTCTTAATCGTCTCAAAAGTGTGGGACATGGCAAAAAGAGACAGAAAGATGAAATATACAAATGAAGCAAACACAATTAGAAAGAATACTGGAAAAAAGATGCTGGTAAAAGCACACAGGAACAAGTGATAATAAGTACTGTTGTTATTTTTATTACATCTTCATGTTTCTTCAAACTATTCACTCTTTTGCAATGTATTCTTTGAAATTCGTGTCTTGTCCGGTTATATTCCCGTTGTTGCACAGCATTGCAAGTGTAAAACTGAACTTAGCAGCGCTGAACTCTTAGTCCCATTCACCAGTTTGAAAACTTCGTGGAGATCTGATAATCAGTGGTTTCAAATCCTGCTGATGGCGCACAGAATTAGCATCATCCCTTAAATCTCTTCTTAGCATGGTATAATTTGCAAACAATTAAGTATTGAATCAATCTACGAACTAATCGCAACCTCACTGTTATGTCAGGTACACATTAATAACCCTGTGTCATATCACTTTTGCATTCCTCTTCTGGGACATAGATAGTTCTTCATCCCTTATCCAGCATAATTACTTTGAACGACAACAAATTCGCTTATGATATTCTGTTACATTCACATCATCTGTAATTTTCGCTGTGCGCGCATCTCTCTCGTCCTTTGTATTTGTTACCATATTATAAAGTTCTCATTTGTCTCACGTTTATCTTTACGAAACTCCCTCCCCCTGTCAATAGGAAATTAATAGCGAGACAAGACATATCTTTGTTCTTGCACATGTCACCTTCTCCAAATTTTTCGTATTCGACTACATTGGTTTTTACGATGTATTAATACCATTGTATCTTCCAATTTATTGCATTTATTCAAAAATTATATTGATAAACTCTACTGCACGGTCCTTTCTCCAGCCCCCCCCCTTTTTTTTTAAAAAAAAAGGAAATAAAAAAGAAATAAAAAATTCCAGTATTTACAGTAACAATATTTACATTTTGACCTAATTATTGATTGATAACATTAAATAGATGTTAAAAATATAAATTACTATTTGTACATTGTATGTTATAATTTTCTACAGTAAAATTAAATGCAAAACGTATAGAATAAAAGATTTTGGCTTTTATTCTATACAAGCATAGAATAAAAGCCAAAAGGCTATTTTTTTGGCGACCTTAATAATAATGAAGGGGATACAAATCCTTTGATGTTTATCTGCCAGTAAGCGAAACTCTAAGAACTAGGACTAAGATCTATGAGTTTCATACCGAAAAACTATCGGCAAATCCAAGTGTAAGTAACCACTTGGTAGTACAACACCAAGGCAACTCGTATCAAAGGTGGAGCAAGCTCCCTCACTATCCTTGATAGTTTTGCTTACTGGCAGATAAACATCAAAGGATTTGTATCCCCTTCATTGTTACTGCAAGCATGTTTCATAGTAACTTGTTATGCTGTATTGTTTGTTAATATTTTTTTTTTTTTTTTATTATGCTCTTACAGCTTCCACTAATGAGGACTGATACTGCTGGACGGCCTCCCTCTGCAAAACAGGACGGCAACCCCTTATTATCGATATCAGAAGTTACGAACACCCTTCTAGATCACCAGTAGTGGAACTGAGTTTGTGTTCAGAGCTCTGCATTGTTTTCCATTCCCTTGACGTGAACCCATTGGAGACAAAACTTCCTGTAAAGGGAATGTGGACTATAAACCAGTGCAAATAGGACAAACGATGCCTGTGTACAGTCAAAGTCGTTTTAAGGGACATTTTTGAGGACAAACGTGTGTGTGTGTGTGTGCATGCAGTCATGGAGGTGCTGAATTATTTAAATACATTCTCTCCCCGACCTGATAAATCCCCACACCTCCCCTTGTAAAAATTCTCTCGTTTCGGACATATGGAACAAAGTAGGCATCCATCCTTGAACTTGTGTCAACCGTGCGCTAAATTAGTGGGTTTGAAATCGAGTACAAATTACTTGCTTTAATACTTAGGATCTTTATTTTTATTACTTTGAACTGCTGTACAAGTTCAGTCCCTCCTTTCATTTAACGTTTGCGGACATTATGAGAAGAATATTCAGTCTGTAAATAGTATACATAAATATATTCTATATCTTTCATGCTCCTGTACAGACACCCCCCTCCAGTTTTGTTAATATTTTTAAACTAGATCAATAGAGTGTAAATTTAAAATTATAGCACAATTCGGCATCAGAAGGTGATCGCATTTCCATTGTAGTGAAAAAAAAAATACGGTGTTTTAAGATGAAGATATCTGCGCTTCTGTTTTTCAAAAAAAGTTTTGTTCAAGATGATGCAACAGCTTGGTGCTGTAACTTGAGACGATCAAACAGCCATACAAAGGAAATGAAGACAAATACTCCGGCAGATCTCAGAAATGCTTGCCTTCACTCTTAACCATCATCTGATTATAATTATGTGACATCATCCAAATAGCATTATGGCTCTTTCTCTCTAACTCTCTGCGAACTAAAAGTTAAGCATGCGAATGCATTTAGTTTAATTCTAAACACATGAATTATGAAATAGGTCTTTAATTTATCTCAAGTGAAATGAGTGTGGTAGAGGAATGATCAGTGACTGAAAGGGTCATCTTCATAACTCCATTTAAAATCCTGATTCGGATCCTTGAAGAAATAACGAGTTCGTCTTTGTGCAGTTAATTATTTATCATTTTGTCATCCTTTTCAAAAGTATTCTTTCGAAATCTTTCTCTGCTGGCTACCGGTTTTCATTCCTGTTTGAACAACTACCTTTACTGTACAATAAATACATCATTAAAGGAGCGACCTCTTGTGGCTAATTTGTCCACGTGCATAAATTCAGTAGCATATGCCACTGCTGAATGGTCATTGGAAATTTCATTTTCGGTATTGATAAAAGCTCAATGATTGACGAAATTTTGATTTCAATCTTCTGATGGCCAGTTTTTCGTCATTTCTTACAAAATTATGAATTTGGCTACTTCTTTATTTCCAGAAGTTAACAGGATGTCGTCGAAGACTCATGTCCATGTTTGAAGGATATTTGTTCATTTTACATGACATCCCAACCCTAAATCTTTGTGCAATTCTTTGTATTATCTTTTCTAAAATGCTGCAGGAATAATTAATACCAAGTATGATGCTATTTTAAACCCTTCTCCAATAATGATCTGCATTACATAATTCAGAAGGCCTGGTCAGATGAATTCCAGAGCATTGTAGCAAAGCTCTCGTAGTACCCATCTATAAAAAGGGAAATAAAACAATATGAGAATTACAGAGATATTTCCCTACTAAGTGTTCCTGGTAAGATTTATGCAAGTATACTTGAGAAACAGCTAAGAAAAATTGTGGAAGGGAAGCTTCGTGAAGAACAAGCTGGATTCAGGCCAAATAAAGGTTGTCAGGAACAGATTTTCACATCATCAAATTCTTAACATATACCCTCAAGGGGTGTACAGGATATGATAATACTACATGAAAAATTTACATCATTACTAACTTCCTATCTACAACAATTTTCCTCCAAATCAATCTGTTATCTATCAAGACTCCAACATTATCAGATCTTATATTTCTGTCTTCTAAGGCACTTTTATTGTATCAATTCATCTATATCTTGGTCTTCCTCTGAGTCTTTTTTCCTGCCAACCTGGCAGAGAACACTTGTTTTGCTAATCTTTCCTATCCCATTCTGTTTAAGTGACCACATCATCTGAGATTAGCTCTGCTAACGCATTCCTAGATGCTAACAATGTCAAGTTCTTTCCTAATATCCTCCTTTTTAATATGATATTACCATTGATGCCATCTGTTCACACCCCTAATCTTTCTCAGGACTCTCATATCTGCGGTCTCTAGTCTTTGGTCAAGTGTTTTACTTTGAACTCTTCCCCAGTAATGATCGCTAATCTGAAATCTATGAAAAAATGTTCTAGAAACACATACTCCAAAACTCAGATGGTTGTTGGTATTTCAAAGAAATTTGTTAGGGAGAACTTGTACTTTTTTTTGTCTATTTTTTGAAAGTAAGATTTTTCCTCTAGAAATTCAAAGAAGGCTAATTATTAATCGATACCTTTTCTGCACAAGTTAAGGAGGAATTTCAGGGTCTATTTTAGAACTCAGGTAAGTATGCCTGTAACATCGCGATTAGTTTTTCAGATCTATCTGTTTCATCAAGTTTATGTAGCACCAGCTGAATTCACGCGCTATTGATGTCTAGCCTGAGATAGGGTGCATATAAAAATATCATTTTTGCTGTAATAATTTCCCACGTCTTAGTTCTGAAACTTCCTTCTATAGCAACATCAATTCGAGGAGAGAAATGAGAGTGTAGACTTGAACGTCTTCATTCCTCTACCCACGCTTCACTGATGGTCCTACTAGATTACGCTGTAGTCTTGTGGGAAACCTTTGTGTATATCATACACAACACACGAATTACACTACGGTAGGTTACCAAACGTAACATACAAAAAGAAAAAGCAGAACAATTACCTTCACGCCCAAGGCAAGCTCGCTTCCCTGCCAACAGCAACATTTCTTACCAGTTTTGTGCTGCTTATCTAAGAAAATCAGAATCTCATGAAGTGTGGGGTCACATTGTCTTCGTTTCTAGCTCGCAGCTAGATCAGGGTGACCTTTTTCAAGAAATAAAGAACTTTTGTGAATGAAGAGTGTAATTTTTTCCCATTGAAATACTTTAGACGCATACAATGAATACTTTGATTGTGCTACATTACAAGATTACAGAGGATAATGTTACACAGGTGCAGCCTAAGTAGTATTAGCTCTCGCCTAATTGCCAGGTAGTTATCTTTTGTAATATCGCTTAACGATACTACTGCCTTCATGATTTAAAGCTAAGTTTAAATCAATAACAAACGCAGGTATACTGTAGTGAACCAATTAAGGGAGTTTTCCTGTATATGTCTAAATATTTGACAGTTTTGTTGAATTTATTTTTATTTTTTACTTTTTATTTTTTGATTTCTAAAATTTAAATTTTAAAGGAAAGTCAGTTTTTCCATTAGAATTTTATTTCAAAATAGATTTACAAAAAATGAATTGTTTTTTCTTAGAGATAGAAATGCCGTTCAATTTGTTTCGGATAACCTTCATTGGATCACCCACTATATTGGATAATTACAGTATTTGCTGCTTCCCCGACATGGATAAAAAAAAATGACAAGAAAATAAACACACAATGTACGAGAGCAGAACAATGAACGAGAACAAATATATGATTTTTAGAATTTAAAAGTTTCGTACAAAGCATTTTTATCATGATTCAGATTTTATTATTATTATTATTATTATTATTAAAGAAGCCTTCTCATGTGTTTTATTTCTAACTTCTTTGAAGATCTGTAGACAGTCAATTTCCCTCTTTAGTT
Organism: Typopeltis vanoorti; assembly: GCF_054136105.1. Classification (NCBI taxonomy): domain Eukaryota; kingdom Metazoa; phylum Arthropoda; class Arachnida; order Uropygi; family Thelyphonidae; genus Typopeltis; species Typopeltis vanoorti. The sequence continues at coordinate 102,275,254 of NC_143567.1, forward strand.
TCCGGATAGCTAGCCAAATGCTATCAGTGATTTCATTGGTGTGGAGGAGAGCACAGCACACAACTGCCGCCATCTCGTGGTTCATAACTCTAGCACTCATATTATTGTCTGAAAGATTGTAAATTGTATAGTCGATTTTCTTGAAATTTTGTATTAAAAATCCGAGATTTTGAGCGAAAAAACTCTACTTCCTCTGACATTGATCGACTAAACTGATTGAAAAAGTACTGGAAACGTTACTCTAGTCGGCGAGTATAATAGAAGTTATAACGGTCTTATCATCATCATCATCATCTGCAGTTTGCTCTACGAGTCTTCAAGTCTGTTAAGGATAACTGCAAATATTCACGAATAAATCCAATCATTCTTAATACTTTTACAATACAAGTTATTACTACCAGCAAGATTATATATATATATATACGATGAATCCATTAGAATACGGCTTGAGCCCTTCAAATTAACATTTCCCAATTCAGGGATTGTCAAACAACGGCAAAACTCAAAAGCTTTTCAAAACATTTTCAAATTTTTTAGTGCTAAAAATACATCATATTTATTGTTTTTAACTTTCTTAAAAAGTTCTCAGTTACAGCTAAATATTACTTTAGGAAATGAAGTTGGAACTGCTTATTTGCAATCAATATATTTACTAAATTCGTAGCGGGAAAAGGTAATACAAGCAACTGCTTTAGATGTATAAATCCCTTTCCAAACAGACATATTTCTTTCTCTTAAGAAAAAGAGGTTGTGGTATCTATTGAGACAAGGTTATTCTCTCTCCCCTCTTCAGAGAAGGATCTATTTCAATCATTTTTATTTTAAGAGATAGTGAATAAACACTGTTATATATTTTCTACTGGTCTTTTCCATCTTTTGACAAATTTAAAGTTGCATTACTGGAAATGAGTTGAGTTCAACACCCGATTCTGGCAGATGATGTACACATTTTTATTATTTATTTACTTTTGTTGCCTGGGCATGCTGTTGTTATTTGGAAATACTCAACAAAGACTATGAAACCAGTGTGCTATGTCTGTTAATAGCGTGTGTTCTGGTCGATTTATGTGTTTTGCTGGATGAATCGAAAAGCCGAAGAGGTCACAGATTACAAGAATCGATGCAATGAATTTAATTCAAGAAAATACGATAAATCATTTATTTCCTTGCTTTCAGAAGTTTAACGATTAGTGATGGTTGTTTTAAGTTGTTTGAACCGTGATTATGGAAAAAGGCTGTGAGGTTAGTATGTTATGTCTATCTGCGTGTCCTCTTAGACATGTTGTCTGTTTTACAAAGTAAAAATTCCAACTTTGTGGAACGAACCTCATAAGACAGGTAAACTCACCTTGCCATCAAAGGAGCTTGGAGATAAGTAATGTGAAACGGCTTCAATGTGTGATATGGTTTGATATAAATAGCCTTCTTTAGCATGAAACATGCAAAACTGAAATATCACCTTTTAATATTTCCTATTCCAAATGTTTGGAATAGGAAATTGATGACAAACTTTATGAATTTTTCGAAGGAGGTAACTCAAAGCAGTGCTCACAGAATTTATAGTTCCTCATAGTTTATATTAAAAAAAACAAAAAATCCCACTTCCTAACGTCTTCGGAATTGGCTGAGAAAAAGATCCAAAAAGTTTCACTTAGCTAGAAGATGGCGCTTTATTTTCTATCAGTTAATCAAACAATGACAGATTGCATGTATTGGTCAGATAATCGCAATGAAACAAACACGACTTCACTTAATTACAATGTAACACAAAGTTAACTTCGTGGTCTTAGGATTAAATTCGAGTTCCTCACGAATTTGAGAATCTTACGTTTGCCTTATAACACTCACCCAACAAAAAATTCTTAATTATTTAATTCAAGACTTTATTTCACAAATTTTTCCTGATAGATTCCTACGAATTAATGGAAAATGTATATGAAAATGCACACGAAAGTAAACGCGATACCAGTAGTAGTATAACATTCAAGACAATGCCTTAAAGATAATAAAAATTATTTTATTATTATTTCCTTCAGAGGACATTGAGTACAGTAATTTTTTTCAAATTTAATTTAAATCAAGAAATGATAAGTTGACTATGACCTAGTATGATATCTCCGAAGGCTGAAGAAATTCCGACGATGTCCTGGTGGCTGTTTATTTGGAAGAGACCAACATCTAATTGGCTGCTGCTGCTCAAAGATTGTGTTCAAGCACAAGATCATTATTTTTAACATTGCATTTTTCAAACCCGACTTTATATGTTTAAAACGCTCTCGTTCGACATGCACTCGTTTTTCAAAATTATTATTCTGTTAAAAATAAATCACATCTTAAAAACAGTTCGGTGTTATCAGTGGAAGTAGTCAAGAAAATTGCCTGGAAGGAGATGAATGAGGACTAATTGGTATTTGAATTAAATAAATAAATAAACTTTACAGTGGATGTGGCGTTTGCATACCACGGCGCTTGGCCGCACGAAGGAAGACTTGGTTTCGAGTCTAGTCAGCGACTAGAGGAAATTTTTCTAAGCCTTTTTTCGACCGGTTCCCGAGTTAGTCGATCTCTGGCACGGGCAAGCGGGTTTTTCGTCCCATAAACTCAAGAAAATCGACCGTAGAACCCACATTATTTCAGACATTAAATACGAGTGTTAGGGTCCGGAACCACGAGATGGCGGCATCTGTAGAGCCGTCTCTCTTTACTGCGTACCGCTTAATTAGTGATAGCCTTGGGCCAGCTATCTCTGATTGGGTACCAGTGAAGATTGAACTGCCCACTCAGTCTCCAAAAGTTAGATAGGGCTTAAAACGGCCTCGCCTACTCCCTATATATACGGGAATAAAAAGGCGTTAGCTGATTTTTTTTTTTTTTTTGATAAACTTTACTGTGACCTTTGAAGGACCTTGTTTTGTAGAGAAATATGTGTCCTTTCCGACCTTGTCTCTTTCGACTGAGATAAGGTCGGAAACAGTACCTTAGGTTATTAATAAATTCAGTAAAACAGATTGGAAATAAATGGCGGTATTATTAGCCGCGCTCGTGTAAGAGTTAATCCTGGTTATTCTGTATAGAGGCCAAATATATAATTTTATCAAGCCGCTTTGGGCTTCCGGTAATCAGCGTCGTTGTCTCATCCTCGGGCGATGAAATTCATAATACCACCGAAAGACATTTACAGTTATTTCAAGCCACAACGGGAATCGAATTCATTGCATGCTGATTGGACAACGGCTCTATTGATCAATAAGGGGATATAAATTCGATTATACCTGTTCTTTTTGGATCCAGTGCCGAAAACTTTGATTTTCGAACATGCTAAATTTCCTGCCAATAAAACCATTGTCGTCTTTGATAAACCCTGATCAGAATTTGATAAAACTTCTTTAAAATTATATGGATGGCTGATCATCAGATACACCGAAGTTTGGTTGATGTGATTTGAAACATTGAATGCATCGAATTCCACATCTCGTGAAGAAGTTGGAAGAGTATGAATCCCTAATGGTGGGGTTGCAGGCAATTTATTATCTTGTTAATTTTTGTTTTTCTTAAAATAGTTTTCTAGCCTGTGTAGCTCAGTGGATGTGGCGTTTGCACACCACCACGCTTGGCAGCACGAAGCAAGACTTCATTTCGAGTGAGTCTAGTCGGCGACTAGAAGAAATTTTTCTAAGCCTTTTTTCGACCGGTTCCCGAGTTAGTCGATCTCTGGCACGGGAAAGCAAGTTTTTCCTCCCGGAAACTCGGGTTTTTTGTCCTGTAAACTCAAGAAAATCGACCGTAGAACCCACATTATTTCAGACATTAAATATATTGTGTTAGGGTTAGGGACCACGAGATGGCGGTACATTTGAGCCGTCTCTCTTTACTGCGTACCGCTTAATTAGTGATAGCCTTGGGCCATCTGTCTCTGATTGGGTACCAGTGGAGATTGAACTGCCCACTCAGTCTCCAAAAGTTAGATAGGGCTAAATGGCCTCGCCTACTCCCGTATACGGGAATAAAAAGGCGTTAGCTGCTTTTTTTTTTTTTTTTTTGAAAATGTCTAATAAACATTTTCAATCACAGCTGACAAAATTTATCAAATTTAGTTGCGCACAGAACGGCAAATCCACGATGAGTCTTTTGACTCCATGGAGGCCTGAATAATAATAACAATCCCATACATATCACTGAGTATCAGATGGTGCCGTTCACACTATGTAAGAAATGTATCCTACGTCTCTGGATTTCTCAATTCAAGCAGTATTCAGATACAATATACCCAGACAGAAATATAAACGGAGCATGGTACATAGTGGTTGCTGCTTCTTTGTGGATGAGAGTAAACAGATGAAGTGGTTACTAGGCAGTGGACACTAATCATCTTGAAGCAATCCAGGAAGATTTCAATGTAGCCACCTTAAATCCATACTTGGACATAGTTTTGAACTTATTATTCCACAATCCACCTCACACCATTGCATGTACAAAAGAATTGCAGAATTGCTTTGATGCTTGGCATTTCTTCGGATTCATCTTGCTGCAAAAGAGAGCTATCGAATCCCATCTTCATATTTTTTGGACCACCAGAGTACATGGACTACGAGTAATTTAAAATCCGAGAACTTTCCTGAATTTTTATATCTGAAAATAAAAACTTTGCATTATATTTGAGTTAACTTACGAAATTTATAATTTTGTTAGTTCTAGTGGTAATTCTGCCCGATAGGTTTTTCAGACCAAAGAAGCAAAGAGTTCTATTAAGGAATGGTTGATATATTTATCTAGTTTTCAAAGTTGCTGACACATCCCCAGTAACAATGGTTTATAATTACTGCTGGATTGTGAACCACCTCAACACAAGTTGTCATGATTTGAAGTGAATGTAGTGTCGCTTCATGATTCATATATTTTGTTTTCACTAAAAAACACAGGTACTAACCACAGTGATAAATTTTAATACGTAAATATTTCATCACAGGTATTATCTTGGGACATCCTCAGTACAGTAATTCAAACAATACTAAGAAAAACATACAGTTAGGGCGCATGATTACAATGGAATCTCAATATGCGTGCATTAGCGTGTTATAGAATTAAATTAAAATAGTTCTGAAAAAAAAAAAGATAACATATATAAAGAGATTATTTTGCACAATTTTGTATGACAATTTCCCATACTTTAGGAATAGCAAGAACGTCATTGCGGTTTAGATTTGGTCTGTGAAGTAGGGCTTCAACACTTTCTTTATATAAACGTTCATGTTTATATAAAGATCTATGTAAAAGTTTTGTCTTTTCCCAATGGATCCTATGGCTTAGGTTTTCAACTCCGTGTTGAGCGAGGCCAGATTTCTGCGGTTTGAAAAGAATGTGGTCCTGATGTTCCGAAATGCGTTTCTGAACAGATCTACCTGTCTGTCCAAAGTAAGGCAACTTGCAGGAGCATGGGACCTCATACACGCCAGGTAACATCAGAAGTAAGAGTTTGTCTGTAGGAGAAGTTAACAAGTTATGGATCTGGTTGATGGGTTTGTAGGTAGTGGCAAGATTGTATTTCTTCATAATTTTTGAAAGACGTTCGGAGATGCCTTTGACATAAGGTATGGGAATCCCATGAGCTTCTTCTTGTCTAGGTTGATGTGTGGGGAAGTGACTGATGATTTTTTGCGTTGTTTTAAGATTATATCCATTTAGGATGGCTGTATTTTTGATTATTTCTAGTTCTTGGTTTAGAGATTCTTTAGAGGAGCAGAATCTGTGAGCTCTTTTTTTTTTTCAGATATATTTTAATTTAATTCTATAACACGCTACTGCACGCATAGAGGGATTCCAATGTAATCCTGACTGTATGTTATTCCTATTATTGTTTAAACTACTGTACTGATGATGTCCCAAGATACTTGAGATGAAATATTTACGTATTAAAACTTATCACTGTGGTTAGTACGTGTGTTTTTCAGTGATGAATTCACCACATTGTATAAAAAAATATATTTTTTTTAAATTTTATAAGACACGTAAATGATTGTCATATAGGATTACTTTCAATACTGGCATTAATGCCTATGGCATGAAGGGTGTGATTTCGCCCATAAACGAAGAGGGAAAAAAATGCCTTAGGGCAGATGGTTTCGAAAAACTCCATTAAAATGGATGTAACTAATCCACTAATCTGTTACCTTTTGAAGATAACCTACCATCTTCTTTTTGCAAGAAATTAAACGATATTATCCCCACATGGCAGTTTGAACAGAAACCGGGATTAATTCTATGCAACACTTGGAAGTCACTCTTGCATTCATATAATCCATCAGATTTTTCCAACCACAATAATGACCTTCGATTCACTCCTACTCAGACGTATGTGAGAAGTGTCGTGTGTATGGGTTTGGCCTTAGTTCTGAAATGATTTTATTAATTTATTAGTGTAAAATAAAACCTATTTTCTGCACGTCTTCTGGGATATTTTTATCCTAGTATTCTGATTATCTGTTTAAATGATTCCACAAGAGAACTGACAGCAAAACATGCCGATTTTCTCGAGATAGTCAATCTATGGCTAGGGAAAGTTTCTCTGGAAAATTCGGATTTTTAATCCCTTCACTCAAAAAAAAATAAAAATAAAAAAAGACAGTAAAACTTACACTGTTTTTCGGATCATAATATTGTATATAGAGTTGGCATCGTGAACTGCAAGAGATGGAGGCAGTTCTATGGTGTACACTCCCCCGATTTGATGCGATTTGAAATCATTGATAATCTTGGGCCAGCAATTGCCCAATTTTTAAAAGTTAAGATTAAATGGCCTTGTCTACTCCTTATGGGAATAAAAGTCATTAGTTGATTTATATTTATTGAAATATAATGTTACTTTGTTTTATGATCTATCCTTGTAATGTCCTTCAAAATGTACTCTTAACCATGAAAAATACATAACGACAATGGAAATTGATTAATAACAAATAGTAATTGGTTTTTAAGATTAGCGTATGAGTACGAGAATGGGCAAAAGTCGGCAATAGAGGTACTCTAACATTAATAGGGAAACATAAGAGAGGTAATTCGTCTATCATGACGTGCGTAGTGAGTAACCAAAGAGGAGAACTAGCGACTTACTTGCACAAAGTGTGACACATGATAAGATGATCGCTTGGCAGGCAGGTTTTTGTGTCAGACATGAATTGAATGTCTTGGAAAAGACAAAAGCAACACCACACAAATTGTACGACCTTACCGTGGCTTGTGTCGCCAGTAAGTAAGTTCAGGTAGGAGGATTGATGGTGAATGAAGAACTTCGAAATCTCTATCTGAGAAACGTTGGGATTGCGAAGATGTTGGAATAGATGTTCTTCTCCGTTTTTTTTTTTTTTTTTTTTTTTTTTTGAGAGGGAATATGAGGACGATGAGACTAATGCTTTAATAACAGAGGTTTATATTTTCTGGTATAGGCTGAATATACATCTTCAGTCTTATTTTGTTTAGGATGTAAATCTCCTCTTACACACATACACTGTAGGAAGACATTAAAATGGATTGTTTCCTATTTTACGGTTTAGTGAGTATTTTTCTAGAAAAGATTAAATTCAATTTCAGATAAAAATGATTTGTGGTTTGTAGAGGTATACAGTTATGTAGAGGCAGACACCTGGAGTGATTGAATAAATCTAATTTTCTAGAAATTAAACAGCCAATAGCTAGATGTTTCAAAGGAATATGTATAAAACGCATATCATATTGTTAATAGCAATCAGCACATGTAGAGAATAATAGAATTCATTAACTCGAATATATTTCTCCCATGTTACAAGGATGGCCTGTGTAGCACACGAAGTGACGTTTGCATTCACTATACTAAGTTACCCAAAGAAAGACTTCAGTTGTAGTCCGATTGGTGACTAGAGAAAAGCTTTCTAAGCCTTTCTTTGACTGGTTCCCCAGTTAGTCGATTTCTGGTATGGACAAGAGATTTTTGTCTCAAAAACAAAATAAATAAATGACAAGTAATCGCAAATATCGTATATGTCGGCATACTCGGTATTAGCGGTAGTGCGTTAATAATATCAGTTTATTAACGGACAAAAAGTTTATTACAAGACAGTACATAGCACCTTATTACAGAAGCAAGAGGCCTGTTCGAAAATTGACACCAGGAGTTATCTGAGCCTTTGAATTCGGCGATGGAAAACATCGTCGAACAGTTCTCTTGCTTCTGTAATAAGATACTATTTACTGTCTTCTAATAAACTTTTGGTACGTTAATAAATTAATACATTATTATTACTATTATTATTTACTTAAAAGAAAATCTATGGAAAAAACTCAAAAAAGTCACCCAGTAACACACATTTACAAACCTTATACAAAAACACAAGAAATCAACTAACAACAAAAATTCGTAGGGCAAAAAGACACTGCTACTTCCAAAAATTCATGGAATACAAAGACAACAGTAAGCAAACATGGGCTACACTCAATGAATTAGTAACTCGAAAAAAGAAAACTTAAGCACAAAATTTTATTGCAAAAAGCTTTGCTCAGAACACAAACGAAGAGGAACTAGCAGACTCATTCAACCATGCTTTCACAAACAATATCACACAACTCAAAAAAGACAAACCACCAACGATCAACAAAAAAAACTACCAACACAAAGTCAACAACAAATGATGTATTTTCCACCCATAACAAAACAGGAACTGAAAGAAGCAATCCTACACTAAAATCAAAGACCACTCCAGGCATAGACAAAATAAGACTCACAGACCTTATAACACACTTTGAACAAATAAATCCAATACTTTTGAGACTTGTGAACATAATATTCGACACAAGCATTATTCCACAACATCTAAAACTGCAGTAATTACGCCAATATACGAACACGGCAAAAGAAACGATACTCAGAACTACAAAACAATAGCTACCCTACTAGTCATCTCAAAAATTCTAGAAAAAATAACACACCAGACTACAGAACTATTTACAGAAGTACACATCATCTCACAAAACCAATACGGCTTTCAGAAAACAAAAAGCACCATTACTTTATTAGAAGACATCGCCGACACAATAAACAAAGCTCTCGACAAAAACAAGTACGCCGTCCTTATACTGCTTGACTTAACAAAAGCATTTGATACACCTGAACATGACATACTACTCACCAAACCATACTCAGTAGGTATAAGAGGAACACTGCATACATGGTTCAGGAACTACCTCTCAAACAGAACACACATAACAAAAATAGGTACATGTCACACCCGGGGTATACAAATAAAACACGGTGTTCCTCAAGGCGCCATATTATCACCAACACTATTCAACATATACATTGATGATGTTCATAACATGGCCAGAAGAAGTCAAATATTTCAGTACGCAGATCACACCGCACTATTATTTCAAGGATACTTGCGACATAAGGCTGAATGATATAATCACGTAATCACAAGAAAGATATTTATTTAACCAAATATTTCGGTCTGGAAATAGCAGACCATCGTCAGTGGTAATACAAGAACAGTTTAAAAAATACAAGCTAGAATACTAACAATAGATCGTTAAAGTTATAACTCGCCGCGTGATGTTAAATCACTAAGTATGAAACGGAATATTTTGAAGTACAAACATGATTGAATTTGCTATTAAAAAAAAAATTAATTAATGAGTAATCTTGATTAGACTTTCCCAGATTTTTGATATAGATATACAGATAGATATAGATATAGATATATTAGTAGGTGCATGACATTTGTCATGCACCTACTAATAAAAAATTGCACATTAATTATGTTCATCGTCCAAGTATATAAAAAAAGAAAAAGTTATTCATTGCGTCTTATAATTAATTGTATTGATTCTCCAATGTAATCTTCGTAAATATTTGTGATCTTCTTTTAAACCTTACCAGTCACACAAGTACTAATATTTAAAAAGAGCACTTGCTTGAATGATAACGTTAAAGATCTATGCTGGATAATGAAACAAGGATTCCTTGTGAATGTAATCTTGCTCTTCAAGACTTACAATTCAAATGAACTGTAGATATTTCTAATCTCTACAATTGCAACAAATGTAGCCAACGTCTCCAGTCGCTTTTGGACATGGTGATAGATACAACTAATTTTAGCTGCAACATACGAGACAAAAATCGAACATAGAATTTGCTTAACGTCAGTTACAATATGGTTGATTTTTCTCTTGAAGAGTCATCCATATTATAATAAATGAGTTATAATAAATGAGTTAGGGATAGCGTAGGCTTAGACAATCGATGTCGCAAAAGTTTCAAATATATCGCGCGATGAAGGTGAGCGGCTTATCACGTAAATAACGTCGATACTTAGAATAAATATATAAAAAGAAATAAATGCATTCATTTTATAAATAACGTGAACAATTATAAATTATAATGAATATTAAGGATTTAATTATAAACCAATTTAGATTTTTCCTAAAACACTTTAGTTTCCGAAAATCCCCACATATATCTCGCAACACGATTTTTTAATTTAAATTTGGAGGAAAACTGTGCGAGTTATATTCGAGTAAATACGGGATACTTCTATGCCCAACTCCAACTTCTGTCTACCAAAAACCAACATTGATATTTTTGTTTCTAAATTGTCTTAGTTCTTTTCGTGATTTCCTGTATGGAGGATGAAAAACCCGGAGTTTGAGAGTAAAATTTTGTCAGGATGATATGATCCAAGGGTTTTGACATTTATAGGTTATTTAGCCACTCTCAAAATAGAATACTTTTAGGCGTGATTAATTCTGACATGAGAATAAGTTTTGGTGACAATGCCTTGTTTTTAGTACCTACTGAATCAAGAAAAAAAAAAAAAAGAAATAGTTGAAAAGGTGAAACTTAACATTTTTCGAATATCAAAATCGAAAAAGATGACTTCTCTGTTCATCTAGAAGTTAGAGCAGAGGGAATCAAGATTTAAAGAAAAAATAAAATAAAAAGTGCAGATTTGGCTTCATCATCTTTTATTCCCAAAAAAGAAGTAAACAGAGATCGTCTAGTCCTAACAAACTTTTTGAGACATGCAGATAGCTGGTCTTTATCCTTTGTGCTGACACTGGTAGTGATTCATTGCTTTGATTCATTGATAGTTTAAGCTATCAGTGAATCAAATCTTATCATCTCGAGGCCATAAACCCTTACACACGTATTATTATCTGCAAATTATCAGTTATATATGTTCGAGATACGAACATACAATTTGAGATGAAGAATGAAAAAACCTGAGTTGCAAGAAGAAAAATCCGATTTGATATGCCAGAGATCAAAAGAACCATCCACTAAGGCTTAAGTGCTGGGAGAAACTCATGTTAGAAGTTTAATGAAATGGAACAGCATTGGGAAAGAATTAAAATTAATTGAATTATTCCAATATTTCGTTTCAGTTACAGAGATATAATCAGGGAATAGAATATGACTTGTGACATACACAAAAAATGTAACACAAACTAAGTGAAACATGTGGACCAAACCATTACAATATTGCAAGTCTCATATTGTACTCCCTGATGATGGTTCACTGTGACCGAGACAAAATATTGGAAGAATGCAATGTTTTTAATCCTTTCCCAGTGCTGTGTCTGGGAAGGGATTAAAATGGGAAAGGGAAAGTGTCTGTCATTCTATTAAACTTCTAATGTAGACTTTAACTAGATGGTAAGAAAGACTTAGAAAGAGTATTTATCACTAACTAGAATCGAGCTCTGGGTTTCGTCAGGTAGCCTAGCGCTATGGATGCAAATATCATTTCACAAGACGCGAGATGATTAATGATTGTAGAATTTTTGAAGAGTAGATTTATATGATTTATCCAACTGAAAATGGAAATAGGCATAATTGATTTTTGGACATAGTTTGAAGTGGAAATCGAAGGTTTTGGGAAGTTATTATTATTATTATTATTATTATTATCAAAAAAAATCAGCAAACGCCTTTTTATTCCCGTATATATACGGGAGTAGGCGAGGCCATTTAGCCCTATCTAACTTTTTGGAGACTGAGTGGGCAGTTCAATCTCCACTGGTACCCAATCAGAGACAGATGGCCCAAGGCTATCACTAATTAAGCGGTACGCAGTGAAGAGAGACGGCTCAAATGTGCCGCCATCTCGTGGTCTCTAACCCTAAAACAATATATTTAATGTCTGAAATAATGTGGGTTCTACGGTCGATTTTCTTGAGTTTACAGGACGAAAAACCCGAGTTTCCGGGAGGAAAAACCTGCTTGCCCGTGCCAGAGATCGACTAACTCGGGAACCGGTCGAAAAAAGGCTTAGAAAAATTTCCTCTAGTCGCCGACTAGACTCGAAACCAATACTTCCTTCGTGCGGCCTAGCGCGGTGGTGTGCAAACGCCACATCCACTGAGCTACACAGGCTTGTTTTTTTTAAAAATCAGCTAACGCCTTTTTATTCCCGTATATATACGGGAGTAGGCGAGGCCATTTAGCCCTATCTAACTTTTTGGAGACTGAGTGGGCAGTTCAATCTCCACTGGTACCCAATCAGCTATTATTATTATTATTATTATTAAGTGGCAAACTCTACAGGTTAAAAGACATAGTTCCCGTACGCATAAAAACACTAAGACATACAAAACACTATGCCAAAATATACTAAGATACGCTATAACAACGTATGCTTTCTGTGCACCCTACAAATTAAATAGATTAATGTCGCTACAATACAAAATGACAAAACTGATCTTTTGGGAACAAAGAGAAAATCACGACCTTATAAACATTGCAATGACAGAACACAAAATACTGACAGCAAAACATTTATGTCACTATGCAGCTTTGCTAAAACATTATTTCGATGCCAAATACAGGACAGTCAGAAATACTTACCGTATAACAAGACCTCAGACTACTAATTATATCACATATAAATACAATAATCACTACAGAAAGGTCACGCGAACCTTCTACATCCCAGACATGATAAACAAATTACCTTTGAATACAGAAACCTTACAAATTACAATAGCCTCAAAAGAGCTCTAAGGACATACTATGAAGAAGAAACACGCACACAAAATACCATACAAATTTAATGAAACACAATATATTCGCTCAGGCTTCCAGTTCAGCGATGCATCAATGCATTCCAAGTTATTGTGCGTATGTGTGAGTGCGCGCGCGCGAATTTCTCAATCACAGATTTCGCAGCTTCCCAATACAGCAAAAAAAAAAAAAAAAAACAATTCATAATAACCAACTGGTGTCATCCTCAGATAAGCTTACATATAAGCTTCGAGGAAGAAAGCAAAGAAATTAGTTCTCATACAAGATGTCCAAATGCATGTAATGTACATATCACATGAAAACCAGAGTATGTAATGTATGTATTATATGTAAACCAATATACGTAATGTAAATATCACATGTAAACAAATGTAAGTAATGTATCATATGTAATCAAATATATGTAATGTATATAATAACTGTAACAAATGTATGCAATATAATAAAAAAAATATTTTAAATGTAAATCATGAGTTTACACCGTATGTTTGTGAGAATTAGGAAATATAATATTTAGATTGCCTATGTGTAAATACTGTTGTATAATCACATCTTTTCAAACTTGAAAAAAAAATAGTAAACTACAACATGTAATATTATACAACTTATGTAACTCTGAACAATATAATTGTAAATTATTATTATGATTGTTATTTTAAAAAAAATGTTATCAGCATTACTATTTAAATCTCATGATATGTAGCAGAAAGTGCTGAACGTTGTAAAATAATATACTGAATAGATGATCATTGTACATATGTAAATATTTGAAAAAACAATAAAAAAAATTATTATTATTACGGGCAACCACAAGGAGTCCTTAGACTAATCGAGGGAGGCGCTAAAATCATATCAAGAACAACTATTCAGCATTCTCACAGTATCTATCATACTTTGCTTTGAACTCATTTACAGTCATGGCACCAACAACAAACTCTAGCAGCTTATTCCACTCATTAACCACTCTCCAAGTAAAGAACCTAGTTCTAACACCCTTGCTAACTACACACTTGTCCGCGCGGTTAGCCTAGTGGCTTTGCGCTTTGCAACCATATGCCTGGGGAAGGAGTGTCCTAGGTTCGATTCCATTCAACGACGTGAGGAGCTCAAAGATCTTCCTCAGCCATAGCCAAGTTAGCCGGTCTTGGGCGTGGACAGCATGGTTTTTCCGCCAGTTTATCTGGTGTTTTTCCATTCCGCAAGCAGGCAAACCGGTCTGAGGACACACGGACTACAGTCAGGAATAGTGACAAAGCCATAGGTCTGATTCTTCAGCCTATGCCGGTTCCGGAGCCCGGAAAAAATTTGGGGAGACCAGATGGTACTGTGAACGCCTGTAAAAAGGGGGAACACACTATCATCACACGAAATTTATTTTACTACACACTTGCTCAGTTTCCATGGATGGCCCCTAGTTCTTCCATCACTAGACCTGTTCTGAAACATTTCCTCTGAATTAATCTTGTAAAAACCCTTCAGTAATCTGAATGTCTCAATCATATCACCCCTTTTCGGCATATCAACCAATTTCTGTAACCCACAGATCTTCAATCTGTTTTCGTAAGGTTCATTCCATAGACCAGCTATCATCTTGGTCACTTGCCTCTGGATCCGCTCTACCTCCTCCTCATCAAGAAGAAACCTAAGGGCCCAGATCTGGGAACAGTAGTCAAGATGGTTTCTTATCAAGGCTTGATAAAGAAGAACAATAACTTGCTTATCTCTGCTCGTCAAAGTATTCTTCAGTAACCAAGTGATCTGATGAACCGATTTAGCCACTTATGCTACGTGCCCTGTAAACTTCAACTCCCTATCCACTAACACACCCAAATCTCTGGCTTTGTCAACCTCCTGAATTCCACTGTACTTCACAGGAAATAGAATATAATAGTAGTATACCACCAATGTGGTATACTGCTGCTAATTTTTTCACCCCAAAATGCATAACCTTACACTTTGCTACATTAAACTGACATCCATTCTCATTAGCCCAGACGGCCAATCTATCCAAATCATCCTGCAAAATTTTGACATCATGTGCATTCACTATTGCTCTACCCAACTTTGCATCATCAGCGAACAAATGAACTGTTCCTCTGAGATCCTTTCCCATATCATTAATGAACAAAATAAATAGCAGTGGTAAAAGAACAGAAACCTGCAGCACACCACTAGTAACAGGCCATCTTTTCGACTTTGAATAAACTACTCTCTGATATCTCTCCATCAACCATCCTCCTATCCATCTCACTAATCAGATATCCATCCCCATGTGCTGCAGTTTACTGATTAGAATTCCATGTGGTATCCTGTCAAAAGCCTTACCAAAGTCCAGCAGTATCACTGTAAATCCATTACCCTTATTCAGTTCAGCCGTCACCGTATTATAAAACGTGAGGTATTACTGAGGCATGATCTATCCTTCACAAAACCATGCTGTCCTCCATAAAGTATCCAATTTTCCTCTATTCATTCCTGTATTTTGCTCTTGACTTCTTCTTTCACTACGCATTATTCCCGCTTCCTATGCAGGGTCCGCGTGTTACTTAGATGCGACTACTTGTTAGTACCACTCCCAACCGACGTATTTTGCTCTTGACTAAAATCTCCAAAACCTTGACAACGATTCCTGATATGCTGATCAGTCGGTAATTTGCAACAGCAGTCTTTGAACCTCCTTTATGCAGCGTAATTTTTTCTCCTCTTTCCATCCCTCGGGACTAACCCAGAGCTGAGACTTAAATTAAACAATATGGTCAAGGGAACTGACAATTCCTTTGCCTCTTCACGTAGGACTCGAGCTGGTATACCATCCAATCCCACAGATGTATTTATATTAAGGTTCTGTAATATACTATTCACCTCCATTTCATCAATTCAATTCCTGTATCCGCCATTCGTTCTCTTATTCCTGCAATATCACATCCTGGATGATATACTATTGCAAAGTGTTCGCTCAGTAATTCTACTATTTCATCTGATTCAGTTACCTCCCTGCATCGGAATTCCTTAGAATCATTTTGCCGTATAGATTTTTTTCGTTTAATTGCAGCATGTCGAAAGAACTGTTTGGATTCACTTTAGCTTGCATTGCTAATTTACTTTCATAATCTGCTTTAGCTTTTCTTACCACACTAGTTACCCTTCTGGCCTGTGCTTTGTACTTTGTGTGCCTGCAGGTCCGCACTCTCCGGACTCTAGGTATGCAGTCAGCCATTATGGAACTATCACCCTGTTTATTGTGAGCTTGAACTGGTTTGAAAAGTATCGTATTTAACACGGAAATTACCTGTTCTATCTCGACTATATTTAGAAAGACTACATTCCCCTTTGAACATGTTGATTTTCCTGTTTGGTCCAGGCCTCATTTCAATGGCTCACCATTGTTGTGACTTTGAATTCACCAACGTCGTGATTCACTTATCGTTCATGAACTATAAAGTCCTGATAAAATTAAACTATTATTGCTGTTATTGTTGTTGTCATACAGGTATATCCATGGAGTCAGAAGATTCATTCAGGGAGGCCCATTATTCATATATTAACCTTTCACACTTGTAATACCTCTCATTGAACTTATTCACTAACGAAGCACTCACAACGACCTCTAGTTGGCAATCCATTCACCCAACCTGCAAACAAAAAATCTAGTCTGAAAACTCTTGCTAACCACACTCATACATTTCCAGAGCCGAACTCTTGTGCTTTTCCTTCGTACTATGTATGGAAAATAGTCTTCAGTATCAATACTATAAAAACCTTTTAACAACTTACATGTTTCTATCATCTCCCTGTTTTTTTGTCATCAGTTAGGTCTTCAGTAGACAGACCACTCTATTCTCACAGAGAGCATTCCATTGACCTGTTACAATCTTTTTTGCTCACTTTTTCTCCACCACTTTTTCATTCACACGGAATCTGAGTGACCAAATGTGCATGCAGTAGTCCAGGTTTGTGGCCAGGTTTAAGCTTAATAAAGGGAAACAATAACTTCTATATCACTGCTTGGTAGGTTGAACAATACATCAGATTATTGCACAGTTGTTGAAAAACCTGTTGGTAGGTTTTTCAGCAACTGTGTAATAATCTGATGTACTGTTTTGCCTACCTTTGCAGTAAGTCATCTAAACTGCAACACCCCGTCCACAATCTCCCCAAGTCCTCTACTTCATCAGTTTCCTACGATTCACTTCCATCAATATAGTACTTTTGATCTCTTCTTCCTTAAGTGAGTCACTTTAGCTTTGGCTACATTAAATTGCCAGCCATTTACCTTTGTACATATTGCTGGTCTATTTAAGTCATCTTGCTGGATCTCTACATAATCTTCATTGGCTGCCGCTCTTCTCAGTTTTGCATAATCAGCAAAAAGTGAATATTTCGTCTCTAATAATTTTCTATAAATTAAACAGAAAGAGGACTAAGCACAGAGCCCTGCAGCACCAGTAATCATCTGCCTTCTTCTGGACCTCAACTCCTCCCTAAACTATTCTTATATCTGTTCTATCACCTTTTAATTCCAATCACCAGATTAATATCTATTTCCATTTGCTGCAATTTATTTGTAAAGTTCAGCAGTATCATTGAGTAGCCATTTTCTTTATTCAACTTAATTGCTATTTTATTATAAAAAGTAAGTAAATTAATAATGCAAGGCCCACCTTCATATAACCATGTTTCCCCTTTTAAATGATCGTATTCCTGTCCACTTAGTTCTAAATGGTCTTTTACCAACTTTTCAATTACCTAACCTCCATTATCTTGACCACCATTCGTGAAACACTTATTGGCTTATAATCGGCAACTTCTCAGAACGGATTGTTTAAATCATAAAAGCTTAGTTAGAGGAGGTGCTAATTTCCCTTAACATTGTCGTAATACCCTGCCTGATATGTCGTCCGATCACATAGCCATCTTTACCTTAAGGTTCAGCAATATCCTAAGCACCTTCAATTCTTCTCCCATTAGTCAATTTCGCATCTGGTATTGCAAATACGCTTGCAAAATGATCCCTCTGTCCGAACAGAAAGAGAACTATGGTAAGGAGGTAACAGAAGCAAAACAAATATTTCTTTCCTTTGTTTCTTTTACCTCCTTACCATAGGCACTTGTTAAAGCCTTATTTATTTATTTATTATTATTTATTTTATTTTTTACCTGTCACATAGCGAAAGGACTTTTTAGGATGCATTTTAGCCTCATCAACTTGCTTCTTCTCATAATTAGCTTTAGTCTTTCTACCATACAGTCCTCGCTTCTTGTTTGGGCCTTATACTGGTTACGTACAGGATGATCATTTTTTCGTTATACTCCTTTCAGAAGTTTATCTTATTTTGCCTCTCCTGGTGATTGATGCTATTCGTCCATCGAACACTTCTTCTTCTTCTGCAGCTTCTCCCACTTAAGTGGGGTCACTGTTGATGATGAGTCTCCTCCATGCCTTCCTGTCTTGGGCTGTCACCACATCCAAGTTCTTCTTTTTCAAGTCCTCTTCTACCAGCTCCCTCCATCTCTTCTTTGGCCGCCCACGCTTCCGCCTTCCTTGCACATCCATCTACATGACCCTTCTTCCCACATATTCGTCCTCCCTCCTCATCACATGACCAAACCATCTCAACCTTGCCTCCTGTATTTTCGCTCCTAAGTTCGTAACTTCCACTGTTCCCCTGACATAGTCATTTCTCAGACGATCCTTTCTGGTCACACCGCACATCCACCTAAGCATTCTCATCTCTGCTACTTCCATCCTGCTGATATTATTTTTCCTCAGGGCCACAGTTTCTATAGCATATGTCATAGCCGGCTTCACTACTGTCCTATAAATTTTGCCTTTCAGATTGATCGGTACCCTCTTATCGCATAACACTCCAGCCATCTCCCTCCAGTTCCTCCAACCTGCTTGTATCCTGCATCCCACTTCCTTCTCAGCTCCTCCATCTTCTTCCACTGTTGAACCTAAGTATCTAAAGTCTTTCACCTTCCTGGTGACATTTCCTTCCAGCTCCAGTTCTGTCTCCTGGCCGCCACCCACTGCGCAACACATATACTCTGTCATACTTCTGCTCAGTCTCATACCTCTCTCTCTCTCTCTCTTCCAGTACTTTTCTCCATCTTTCCAGTTTAGTTCCTGCTTCTTCTCTTGAATCTACACACAACAAGATGTCATCTGCATACAACATTGTCCAAGGCGCATCTTCTCTCACCTCCTCTGTTACCATCTCCATCATAATATTAAACAGAAACGGACTTAATGCTGACCCTTGATGCAAGCCAACTGTTACTTGAAAACTTTCTGTCTGTCCCAAACAGGTCCGAACACTTGTCTTCACATTTCTGTACATTTCCCACACCAACCTGACATATTTCTCCGGCACCTTCTTCTCCCTCAGACACCTCCAGACTTCTTGCCTTGGCACTCTATCGTATGCTTTCTCCAGATCAATAAATTCCAGATGTAGCTCCCTTTGTTTCTCTCGATATTTTTCCATCATCTGCCGTAACCCAAAGATAGCATCTGTTGTTGATCTACCAGGCATGAAGCCAAATTGTTCCTTTGCAATCTCCACCTCCTTCCTCAATCTATCATCAAGAACCCTTTCTAGGATCTTCATTGTGTGGGACATCAACTTTATTCCTCTGTAATTTTTACAGTCTTGTGCATCCCCTTTACCATTGTAGATGGGGACAAGAGTACTCTCCCTCCATTCCTCGGGTATATTTTCCTGTTGGCAAACTTTCATGAACAGGTCCCACAGCAGGTCAATTCCCTCTTCCCCCAGCGCCTTCCATGTTTCCACTGGAATTCTGTCGGGGCCCACCGATTCGTCCATCGAATACTAATAATTTAATTTCATTTTTAAAATATAATTAAAAGCATTTAGTGAAATTTTAAGTGTAAATCACTGAAAGATATACAACAAAAGTTGTATATCTTTCTCAGGTTGAACTTTGATATTTGACTTTTACTATCCAACGACTTTGCAAAATACAGTAAAATGACGCATAATCATATTACTATATAGTTATTGCAGTTAAATATTGGCAGTAGATGTCACTCACAGGTCACATGGAAGTTATGACGTCCAGTAATTGTGTGTTGTCGTTATTGAATCACCTAAGTTGTATTAAAATCGTAGTTAGGTAATAGCGGTAATTGATTTGAGTGTGTTACTTTGGATTAACGAAAAGATTTATTTCAATGAGTTGGTTGGATCGTAATACTTTACACGTATTTGGATTATAACGTGATATTTATAAAAATTTGTGCAGTTAAAAATCCAAAATGAGTCTCTTTTCCAGAAAGCTAACACCCGCAGGTGAGGTTTGTTCTTTTTATAAGTGTAAATATTCTGAAATGAGCCAACAGAAAAATAATATAAGTACTCATATATTATTTGCCTTCCTTTTTCAGAATTATTTGTGTCTGCGATGCGGATGTATGTTAAAAATGAAATTTTTTAACAAAAAAAAAAAAAATCAAATTAAAAGAATGTATATTAGAGATTTTACGAGAATAAATGACTTCTGTACGTTATTAAGTCTAGATTATTATCCAGATTGTATTATTGGCAAGAAAACTCAATACGTATTTATGATAGACGTCTAACAAGGAAGCCAGTCAGTAGCGCACTCGGGGTTTAATCTTGGGGGGGGGGAGTCGAGTTGAGTTGACGATTTGAGAATATGTACACACTACGCATCGCATACGACCTATGACTGAGCATCTGCAATGATCGTTAATTCATAAGTAATATAGAAATAGAAAACACGACACAACATAAATTAAGAAAATGAATTTTATTAATCAGGAAAAGATTTTTGGAAAATTTTCTAGTGGTTTTTCCTTTTTCTTTGGAGGGGGGCAGGGTCCCCATGACCTCTCCTCTGGGTGCACCACTGAAGTTAAACAAGGGAACTTTAAAAGTTTCTGAGTTCTGCTAAGACTGCAAAGATGATCTTTTACTGTTTACCTCATAAGCATATAACGATTACATTATGAATTATCTACAGGAATTATATATAATTTAGTTATAAAGTAATTGATTGAGCAGTCTTCCCAACCAATAACAGCTATGCATCTGCCATTTAGTTTCTCTTTATCACATAGAGGCAATCTTGGTTATAAGGACTCTTACTGTATGGTCTTGCAAAAATGAATCACTTTAATTTCTATACTTAATACTTGACTCCTCTTTAATACTTAATATAGTTTTTGAGAGTCCTGAAGTTACTATTTCCCCAGACTTTTCCAGTTCATTTTTTTTAAAAATCTCATAAGGTTAAAAATTACCATGAAGCTTCAGAGAAATACAGCAGGACATAGCAGCCAAAGGCTCAATTAGAGAAAATCATTGATATGACCATAAACACATGTTGTAGTTGTGCTTCATATCATGTGAAGTAAGAATGTGAACGTATATATGATTTATTGCTTCCAATTCAGGGTCGTTCTAATGTTTTATTTTTATTTTATTTTATTATTATTATTTTTTTTTTTTACCCATTCCACTTACTTAAGTAATCAGCTGAATTTTTCATATGTATATCACAAAATCTCTAATGTAAATATACTTATTTATTGAGAGTTTGTTTCTTATTTAATATTATGGGTAATTTTCTGAAAACTTAATAATAAACTGATGTGGCTAATAATAGCTTAATATTGTCTATATACACCACTTTCCAAAAAATTGGAGAAGCCATCTTAATAAGAAGACTGCTTCATGCCTCACAGAATAACAATTATGTTGATTTAAAAAAATAAAATAAATGTTCTAATACCTTTTTATTCCTAAAGGGATTAGGCAGCACTTTACACCCATTTATTTTGGAAATCGGTAAGTTGTCAGTGTCTGTCTCTTACTGTCACTGAGGATGAGCACATTCCCACAGTATGCTAGATAACAAGCACTGTTCTTAACCACCTTAACTACTATTTAATTTAAATGTGCTTGTTTGTTCTACGGTTGATTTTTCTGAGTTGCAGGATTAAAGACTTGATTTTTGTCTATTCTGATGATAATGCTCTTACCACTCAGCCCACTTACTTGTGTCACTTTTTTATAGCTAATGCCTATAATCCCCAAAGAATAGACAAAATGCTCCCCAAAAAGCTAAATGCTCCCCTAAATGCTTCCCTAAACCTCATCATACACTCCTAAGGACAAACTCTCTTTTACCATTTAGGAGTGTATGAAGGCCCTATATAAGGACAGACAGGAAGAACTATTGACATCTGCCTGCAAGAACATAAAAAATACATTTGGCGCTGTCGTTATGGCAAGTCGGAACTAGCAGACCATTCCTTGGATACGCCTTCACACAAGATCAACACAGGAAGAAAACAAAAGTGTTACATAGAAGTCATAAGTTAGAGAGCAGTAGCTTTAAAACATTCTCTAAACCTCAGCTGTATCAGTTTACCAAAAATCTAGGAGATGGTCTTTTTAAGATCAAATTAATACTTGTTTTTTTTTCTCTTTCTTTGTTTATCTATAAATGGTGCCTATTAGGACTAGTTCCTTATGCTGTTGGTTATAATTTTTTTTTTTTTTGTAACTGCTCCCACTGTTAACTGAATTGTTGCTGTTTGTGTACCATGACAAATTGTTTTTGTGCTCTGAAGATGCTGGATATAATACCAGCAAATAAGTTAAAATTATGAAAATAAAAGAAATAAAATTATTTCTTATTATTCTTGTGTTGTGAGTCAATATTGTTAAACAAATTGACATGGACTGCCAATGCATAAGCCTTTCAACTGTTTGATTTTCTTCTGTGAGAAAAAACTTATTTGCCTGTGCCAAAAATCAACTAACTCTGGAATTGTTTGGGGAGGAGGGGGGGGAATGCATAGAACAAGGTCCTCTAGTCTGCATGCCTAGAACAAACTTAAATATGGTCATTCTTTTGCAGATGTAGTATCATGGAAGTTATGAGTGATATACATAAGTGATATCATTCAGATGAATGTTGATATAATGTTTGAATAATGTTAATATTTGTATAATCATTGAATAATGTTGTTTAATAAGTTGTAATTTGCAGCTGAAATATTTCCTTAAAATGTTCATTTTTTTTATTAGAGCAAATGAAACAACAAACAAGGGACTTGAGACGAGTCCAAAGAGATATCGAGAAGGATAGGAGAGACCTTGAAAGACTAGAAAAGCAACTGGTTTGTGAGCCATAGTCAATTATTTCAGAACTTGATGTATATATATATATATATATATTCTAAGTTTTACTAAATAATTCTCTTACCATTAACTATCAGTAAGATCACTTATATTAATTTGCAATGAGGATTTTGAAAATCTTAGTAACTTCGTATTATATTATCTTTTCAGCAAATTCCATTCAAATTTATATGTACTCAGAGGCCACTTTCATTCAAATGGTTAGACTATATATAGGATTACAAGATGTCAAAGCAGAAAAGTTTTGGAAATAGGAAGGGAGTGTTTAAAATCAAAAGTTTTAGTATTTAAATACATACACTTTTTTTTTTTCCTTATGGAAACTTCAAAGATCTTCACAGAACTCCACACATACAACAAAGACTGTTATACCACATCTTAAACTAACTTTGCCATCCTCTTATATACTGCATTCCATGTGCCCTCCACCTCTTCATGCAAAAAGCCTACTACTCTGTTCTGTAACTTTCAGGGAAGGTCCTCTTTATTCCTTTTTTCATCATAAAATCTTCTTAGTTTCTATACATACTTCTCAGTAACTTATGAAGGGCGTATCATCCCTCCTTTTAAATTTAACAGACTACATTCTATCAGGATATCCTTGTAGTCAGTTTTTCATGATCCTAATATAGTCTGTTGTACTCCTTTCTAAAATTTATTTATTTTTTAAAATCCAGGTAGCCAGATCTGATGTGGTCTGATCAGAATCTTATATAGCAGAGTGACTACAACTCCCTCTGCTAATCATTGTCCTTTTCCTTACTGTAGCAATCCTTTAGATTTTCATTTTCACCACCTTTGCGATGTTGTCTCTTATGCCTCCTCCACTTATCTCAGTATAGTCCCACCATTAGAATACAGTTTTCAATCTATAGGTTCCAAAGGTTAATTTATACTTGGCTACCTCAAACTGAATTGCTATTCCCATTTGTTTTTCTACCTTTTCATCTATTTCAAATCCTCATGAAGAGACAGTTTTTAGCATTATTCCAAGTAATTCTCCCTAGCTCTGCATCTAAAATCTACCTGCCATCTGAATAATGGCCATAGTATGAGTCCCACAGAATCCCCTTAAGTATCATCCTTTTCCTCTTCCCCCTACTGCTTCACAACTCTTTGATATCTGTCAGATCACTAATCCAGTTCACTAGCTAGTTATTTAAACTTGTTTGTTGCAACTTAAATATCGATTTGTCATGATTGGAATGCATAAACAGTATATGTATGATTTGAATTCAGAGTACATTTACACATTGATCCTGTTAAAATAGCTCTTGATCAGTGTCTAAGCAGCATTTATTTTCTTTCCACTTAATTCCTCATTCTAGGCTATATCTCCAAGCTGTTTCTTATGCTTCTTGTAATCACTGACCTTGTAGTTCCACATATGTTCTTTCCTTACAATGGTCTTCATATAACTGGCTGCCACCATCCACTATTTCATAGCAACATCAGATTGAGTATCTCATCCTGGCAACTTGTACCTCGCTATGCTCACTCAGAATCACTTTCCCCCTTGCTTCTTCACATTATGCAGACATAATTACCCTGATATCAAGAGCAACCCCTCCCTTCTTATCCTTTCTATCTTTGTGAAAAGTGTTGTATTATACCCCCCCCCTCCCATTTCTATTTCCACTATTATATCATCCTCAGCCAACCATATTTTAGCCAGCAAAGGTTGGTCGATTGGTAGAGCCTCTGCTACTAGTGGCTCGCAAAAAGTTAAGCTAGTTTGAGCGCAGTTAGTAGTTGGAAGGGGACCAATCATTCGATGGTGTTGGTACACTCTCCCTCAATGAGTCTTTGGACTCCCTGGAGGTGTCACATAATAATAATAATATTTCACTCAGAAATTTTTGGAAGAACGAACTTGGTGAAACAATTTCGTATCCCTTATTTCTGATGCTTTTGGCATTTGTAAATAAACATGATGATTCACTTTTAGGTCTATAGCCATCCTTACCCATGCCATCTGTTAGCTGTGATTTCCTCATACTGGTCTATGTCAATCATCTTTATCATTGCTTAGCCCATATATCTCCTGTGACTCAGCTAGTAATGACTTATACAGACACTGAATGTTGATTATGATATAAATTCTCCTTATGTCACTAATGTGCCCCCCTCCAATCACCTTGTCTCTCTCTCTCTCTCTCTCATCCCCCTCTCATTTCCTTGTCAACCATATATTGTTCTCTTACCCTCATTTTTCACAGTACTACTGTCTGCATTCATAAGCACTTCATTCTCGCCTATTCCAGTCTTCTGATCTTTCACATCACTCATTACACTTCCTTATAGCAACAGTCTCCCCAGTTGACTCACATCAAAACCATTTAAATGCAGTTTGTCACTTTTGTACAGTTTCATCCTTCCTTCAAATTCATTTCACACTAACAAACTGCATCCCTTGCTCTTCACACAGCTCTACCAACATAGCATTCATGATCTTACTCACATCTCAATGTAATACCTTGGCAACACGTTGACAACCTTTCCTACCATGTGCTTTCCTCAGTTATCTCCTGATATCCATTCTGACATTCTCCTCTGTTCAATCAAATCATTTGTTCCCACAATCATTACATTACTCTCTCTTTCTCATTTACTTCTCATATCCAAAACATTAATCACATCCTCATTCCTGGAAAACAGGCCCTTTGGACCTTCTCATTCACCACACCTTTAATTCATGGAACTTCCATACAGCCACTCTAGGGCTTTAATGGGCTCTTTCTCTCTCTATTTTGCCTTTATTCTGTTCTTTTGCACTCTTGTTCACTTCACCACATGTTTAATCTCACTATATATATTCCTCATTTCTCTTTCAGATCAACTCGTTCTTCAAATCTTGCATTCTCACAATTAAACTGTCTTTCACTGGTGCAGTCTTGCTTACTTTTGTTCCATCTTGAGTGGGAAATCTTTTTTCCCCTTTAGTTCCTTTACACCTGCAAAACAGCTGACTGAAGAATGTATACATACACTACCTCATATCCTTCATTAATTAGGCAAAAAAAAAAAAAAATCTAAATAAGCAATTCCTTTGGTGTCAACCGATTGCCCCAGATTATTAGATCTGGGGATAAGAAGAGTAAGGAACAGCATCTGTGCTGTTTTGATTCAAAAATGTCTTCAAATAAAAGTGAGTGGGTTTGATGTCATGAAGGAGAAACTAATCTCCAGTCACTGTGCTGCTTTGTTGGGTTATTTTCATTTAACATCTTCCCCTAAATGCTGTAGAATGGTGGTTGAATGGAAAGATTAGTTCATACGAGATGTGGCTATTAAATAATGAGAAAGGTGCACTGTGAATCGTGTACTCATAGCAGAGGGATATGCTTGTGCCATAAATGACCTCGAAGGTTCTAGAAGCAGTTGAGATAAGCATTGTTCACTGTCGCTCGTAGTTAGTCTGTAGGCAGTTATAAAAGAAACATGTACGAAGTTGCCTTCAGGAATAATGTCTAACATTAAACTCGAGCAGCGCATTAATCTCAAATTCCTTGTGAAATTGAAGAAATTGCTGACCAAGTGTGTGAAACTATTGCAGGAGGTGTACGGTGATCATGTGCACAAATGCGAATGCTTGAATGACACAGACGCGTTGCTGAAGGTTGAAAATGTTGAAGATGACGAATGACTGGGTTGCCCTGTCATGGTAGCAACCAAACGAAACGTTGCAAAAATTAATGAAATTGTCTGCAATGATTGACAATTAAGCATTCGGATGATAGCAGACATGGTGCACGTTGATAAGGAGACTGTACGACAAATTTTGCATGAGAAATTGAACATGAACAAAGTCTGTGACAAAATGGTTCCCAAAAATCTTGTGAGATAGGAGCAGAAAGACGTCCGGAAACAAATTTGCACTGACATCATGGAATGGCTGACAGCAGAGCTGGACTTGCAGGAGAAGATCATCACATGTGACAAGACATGGATTTTCCAGTATGATCCAGAAATAAAGAGACAATCGATGCATTGGAAAACTCCCACGTCACCAAGAATGAAAAAAGCAAGAATGAGCAAGTCAAAACTGAAGGCGGTGCTGATCGTTTTTTTTTATATCAATGGCATGGTAATGGTTGACTGGGTACCAGAGGGTCAGACAGTTAGCCAAACATGATTACCTTGATGTTCTGTCCATGCTGAGAGAACAAGTAAGAAAGAAGAGACCCGATCTGTGGAAGAACAATACTTGGATTCTCCATAATGACATTGCTCCAGCCTACAGTGCACTGTCTGTAAAGCAGTATCTGGCTAATAAGAAGATCCACCTTATTCACTAGATTTAGCTCCATGCGACTTTTTCCTTTTTCCAAAGTTGAAATCCACATTGAAGGGCACCCGATTTCTGTCAATGGATGAGGTAAAGGAGAAAACGGCATTGCTACTGAAGCAGATAGCATCTGATGACTTGCAGCACTGTTTCCAACAATGGAAAATTCGTATGCAATGGCGTATAGATGGAGGAGAGGAGGAGTATGTTGAAGGGGATAACAATTAAGTTGTACAATTGTAATAATAAACCACATTTTTGCAACCAGTCTCATTATTTAATAGCCACACCTCATAGTTTGATCTTTGGTAAGAAATTTATAATGCATAATTCTATAATTAAAGAAAAAACTCAATATGTGTTTTAGACATTGGAATAAATTTATCTAGTTCTCTTTCAGCATGAAAATGGTCACTTCTTAAAACTTAGTAAAATTTGTTTTAACATCTTAGAGTTTTCTTTGGAAGTTTTCCTAGTTTCAAGCAGAACTTGATGTACACATGATGTTTTTTGAAGCCTGCCATTTTCTGATACAACAAAAATCTTTAAACATGATATTCGGTCACTTTAGTAAGATATAACTTCTCAATAACAAGGCTATGGTTTGAAAACAGTTGGTGAATTATCCAGTAGATTCCACTCTGTTTACACCTGGTAGAGTAACTTTATACAAAATGAAGCAGTATCATATGAATTGCATTAGAACTGATGAGTATTTTAAGATTAAGAAATTCATTTTTATTTTTTGTGTCACAAAATATTACCAATATAAAACATTAGTATTTTAATGCATTGTTAAATTACCAAGCTATAAATTTAAAATGTCAATTTTATTCATGTAGGAAATGGACATTAAGAAAGCTGCAAAACAAGGTAATAAACAGGTAAGATTTAAAAAATATCACATAGTATAGTAGTTGACATATGTTATAAATTTATATTATTAGTTATTAATTAACATCTGTGGTTAATTTCACTTATCTGGATGAAGTGCATTTATAAAAGCATTTCAAGATATAAGCAGAGGAGATAAGAAATACATCTTGTTTATTTTCAAAAAGTTCTCATTGCCGGTTTGATAAGGTTAGCTTAGTGGATAGCATTTACACTACCTGCAGGCCATTAGATTAAATTCCATTGTGGCATTGATATTGTGGGTATCTTTAGATGCTTTTATTGGCTTTAAAAAGTACCACATTTGATCTGTTGAGCAGGGTTTATGAATTGTCTAACTTTATAGCCCACTTACAGTACTCATATGAGATAGGCTTACAACCTTTTGTATTGAGATTCAATAAAAAAAAATGAATATATATAAAACTTAATGTTTTTTAGTGATTGCAGGAATAAAAAAAAAAAGCAAAATACATGAATTTAAAACTTGCCCATCAAATTAAAAAAAAATTCAGTTATTATTCTTATAACTATTGTTTCCCCCATGAGATCAAAGGATTCATGGGAGGCCAAGCTGCTACATATCATACTTTTAATTTATTCATTCAGTAATCTCCTTTCAACAGGTGCTGTATTTCATTGTCCTATTTTTCTCTCTCTCTCTCTGTTTATCTTCTGCTTTCCATTCTGTGACGATTACATTACATCACCTTTCTATCCTCACAGCATTTCATACATTTCATATAGGATCTCATCTTTCCAAAATCCATATGTGCCATACTTGTAGTACTACCACTTTCTTGTTCCAGCTTGTTAGTCAGTTTTTTTTTAGTCCAAGTCCATGTTCCTCATGTAATGATCAAAAAGGTATACAACTATCAAATATTTTTCTTTTAAGGTAGATTGGGAGGTAGATCTTTAAATGTTTCACAATATTTTCCAAAAGCTAACCCACCAAGTTGAATTTGTCTTGTAATTTCTTCCTCATATCTTCTCTCTGCTGTGATCATTTGTCCTAGGTAAACATAGGAAGTAATCATCAAATTACTGATATACCCACTGTGGGTGTACAGGATAATTATGATAGCACTACATGAAAAAGTTACACTGTTACTAACTTCCAATCAATAATTTTCTTCCAAATTAATTTATCTGTCAAGACTCCAATGTTATCATATCTTATATTTTTGTCTTTTAAGGCACTTTTTACTGTATCAGTTATCTACATCTTGGCCTTTCTGGGTCTTGATATTAGGAAAGAACTCACCATTGTTAGTATTCAGGAATGTGGTAGTAGAGTTAATCTCAGGTGGTATGGT
Source organism: Typopeltis vanoorti (assembly GCF_054136105.1). Classification (NCBI taxonomy): domain Eukaryota; kingdom Metazoa; phylum Arthropoda; class Arachnida; order Uropygi; family Thelyphonidae; genus Typopeltis; species Typopeltis vanoorti. The sequence goes on from NC_143567.1 coordinate 102,304,999, forward strand.
CACTTAAAAAAATGGGAGAGGAAAGATTAGCAAACCAAGTGTTCTTTGCCAGGTTGGCAAGAAAAAAAAAATAGTATGATACTGCCATTGATGCCATCTGTTCTCTCCACTAATCTTTCTCAAAACTCTGATACTTTTATATAACATAGAACTAGAGACCTCTGATATTTTCATATCAGAGGTCTGTAATCTTTGATTAAGTGTTTTATTTACTAATCCGGCTCTCGAATCGATAAGTTAAAATTGGTTTGAACACTGTTCTTGTATACAGCTAATTTAGTGTTTTGACTAATTTCTTTCTTATTACATATGAATTTATTCAACTGACTTCCTACTATACCAGCTTTACTAATTCTGTTGTCTATTTCCATATTTAATTTACCATATTCACTAAATATTGTGCCTAAATAGCTGAAATGTTTTACTTGTTCTGTAGGTTCACCATTCAGGTTACAGTTGATGTTTTCAATGTTTCTGCCTATTGTCATTGTCTTTTTTTTTTTTTTTCCATTTATGTATAAAATATACATAAATGGAATATATATGTTAATAAAGCAATCCCTCGATTAATGCACCTAATGCGTTCTTCAAAACAGGCAATTAATCGAAAATGCACTAATCGAATATAATAACCTATGGGAAAATGTATAATTCATTTCTCAGATTTCGTTTTTGACCCTTAATTTTTTTAATAAAAGAATTAGGGAAAATCTCAGGACCTAGTTAAAGGAAAACCATGAAGCTGAAAGACAATAAAACATATTCAGAATATAAATTTATTATTCTGCTTCTTAAAAGAATTGAGCTAACATAGTTTGGCGGGCATTTTGTTTCTTTTTTTTCATACAACTGACACTATGGCCCTATTGCCTCTTCTGCAAATTTTATTCGTTCTCTCTTCACCAGGGTCAGTCTCTAAGCATTGCTGCTTAAAAACTTCGATTGTATGAAAACTATTTTCAAATTGTTTCTGTGAAACCTCTTTGGGCTTGTCAGTGATTAAATTTTCTTCATATTCTTCAGGATCTTCCTGCTTTGCATCTAAATTTAGCAGGTCGTAATTACTCAACTTCTCAGAATGAGATTTAATTAACTTAGATTCATTTCCAAAGCTTCTAAAATCATTTGCATGATGTGGAAGAATGTGCTTCCAAACACCTTGCAGATTGCTAGCAGTAATTTCATTCGGCTTTGCAACTTTATAACCAGGCTGAGATTTCTCTGATTTGACTAGAAAAGTCTTGGAAGGCATTCGCTTCCAAAAAAAGGCTGATTTCATCGACATTAAATATTTGTTGATCACAATAGTCCCCTTCTTACACAATTTTCTTCAAAATCTCTGGATATCTCGTTATCTGCACTTGCAGCTTCGCCTGTGATCAGTATGTAGGCTATTTCTCTTTTTGAAATGCTCAAATCACCCAGCACTAACGTGGAATTCTTCTTCTTTTTCATCATTGATAGCCCTTTCTTTCCAGGTTACAAAGAGACAATGCTTTTGATTTAATAAGGCTAGTGTTTAGCGGGATCCATTTTTGGTTACAATCATTGATCCATGTAAAAAGAAGTCTCTCTAATTCAATCATTTATAATACATTGATTTTCAGTGCATGCATGATGAACTTCAAACAGCTTTACTTGTATTCAGCATTTGATTCACCCATTTTTGTGTTCTTGTCCTATCTTTGCTCTGGACTCACCTTGTTCATTTTATTTTATTATTTCAAGTGTTTCTTCCAATCAGATTACTTTTCGAATCATTTTCACACTTCTGTTTTTTGCTCACTAATTCTTTTACTCATGATTAAAGGTTAGGAAAATAATTTAAAATAAAAAAGTAAGGAAAACAATTGCATGAGATATGATCAGCAAAATGCTATGTTAAGCAGACAACATAAATTTTGGCGTTAAATTTGGAACATAGTGTACATGGAAATGGTGTAGTATGCCATTAAAAAATAACTCTGTAAAATATTTTAAATTGGTAACTAAATTATTTCATCTTGGTGAGTGATTTTTTAAAATAGTTAAGCATAAAAAATGTATAGATCTAAAATTTTTAAAATCTGTAACATTTATTTTAAGATGTATATAGGTGCACTAATCGAATTTGGGTATCGAAAAAAAACGATGCACTAATTGAAAATGCACTAAGGCGCATTAATCGAGGGATTGCTGTGTGTATATATATATATATATATGTATATATATATATATATATAATTAATATAATGGAATATATATGTTTATATATATTAACATATATATATGTTAATATACATATATTTGATCAAGAGCTAATATTAACATCACTAATTTTAATATCAAAATTAATACCACTTTCCTTCATAATATGATCAATATAGATAATGGATAACAGTGGAGATAATGTACACCCTTGTCACATACCTTTTACTTCAAACCATCTTCCAGCTTAAATAGAGACTATGTATTGCTTGATATAATGTACCATTTACGGCATATGACTGTAGCGTTTTGAAGGGCTTTTCCTCTTTGCACCTTGTCATATGCCTTTTCCAGATCAACAAAACTTAAATACAAATTCTTGTTATATTCCCAAGATTTCTCAACTATTTGTCTTAAAGTGAAAATCTGATCCTGAACAACCTTTATTTGGCTTGACTCCAGCTCGTTCTTCACCAAGCTTCCCTTCCACAGTTTTTCTTAGCCGTTTCCCAAGTATACTTGCATAAATCTTACCAGGAACACTCAGTAGGGAAATACCTCTGTAATTCTCACATTGTTTTATATCCCTTTTTATAGATGGATACTATGAGAGCTATCGGAGTTTTGCTCCAATCCTCAGGAATTTAACCCTCTGACCATGCCTTCTGAATTATGCATTGCAGCTGTGAAACTTTTATACTCTATATTTGAGCATTTCTGGCTGAATTTCATCTTTTCCAGCTGCCTTTCTACATTTCAGGTTTTTGATGACTTTTCTATTTCATCTATGGATGTGTATTCCTGACTGCATTCCTGTTGGGAGTTTTCTATCACCATGCTCTTACTACTTGTTTCATTTAGCAGTCTTTCACAGTAATTCTCTAGACATGTAAGATATCCTTATCTTCAGTTTTCATGTCACCTTTATCATCTCTGATTGCTTTTACAGTACTTAGGAAGTTACTTTATCAATGTCTCTTAGTGTTCCATCTGTACTGGCTTTTTGATTATTTTTTGTGTTTATATTTAATCCTTTCTTTATTTTCTGCATTTGATTCATTAATCATTTCTTAAAAGTTCTTTTGCTGAAAAGAACTTTTAAGAAACCTAAAAGAATGCCATCAGCAAATCATAAGTGATTTAGTTCTTTTCCACTTACTATAACTGCTCTATTTTTTCATGCTAGGCTACTGTAAATAAAGGTGCAATGGTATTTCTTTGTCTTACTTTTGTTTTTTTGTTATTAGAAATCTCATTTTATTCTTGATTTTATAGATGCTGAATATTTTTATATATGACTAAGTATATCATTCTAAGTTTTTTTCCCTCTTAACTTTCATTCCTCCAAATTCCTGCAATGCAGCCCACTTTTATGGTATACTTGGACTTCCATCATCTCTTAATTCCAAAATGGAAGATTTGCAATATTAGCTGCATTAAACTGATATTAAAAATGAAATAATTTTTTTTATGCAACCCCCATTCACAATTGTATTCTACAGTAGTCCCCATCCTTATCCACCGGGGATACGTTCCAAGCCCCCTCCTTCCCCTCCACATACCTGAAACTGCAGATAATACCAAACCCTATATATATATATATTTTTTTTTTTTTTTTTTTACTTAAAGGAAGTCTTTTATGGTTGGCATATTTGAATTACCAGCATCCCCACTCTTGCACTACTTTGGGGCATTATTAAGTAAAATAAGGGTTACTTGAATGACAATCAAGGAAAAGAAGGAGTAGCCATAGTATTCAACACAAAATACGAGTCTAATCTTCTTGAATGGCAGGCAGTCTCGAGTAGAGTGATGTGGGCAAATATCAGAATGGGGAATTGGACAATGACACTTATTTGTGTCTATGGTCCCACAGAAGGCTCTACTAAGGTAGAAGTGGAGGAATTTTTTGATGCTTTAGAAAAAGCAACTGACATGATGAAAAAGGAAAAGTTGGTCCTTGTTGGGGATCTAAATAGCAGAGTAGGAAATGATTGTGAGACATACAAAAATATTTTGGGAAAATTAGGAGAAAAGAGCAAAGCTAATAATAATGGCAAATATTTGTTGGATTTCTGCTCAGGACATGGACTGATTATTACTAACACCATGTTCCAACATAAAAATGTGCACAAATTCACATGGAGAGAAGAGGAAAGAAATAAGAAAAGTCTCAATGACTATGTTATTGTTGATGTGATGTTTTCTCCCTGGTGCAGGACACCAGAGTGTACAGAGGATTTGAAATTGGAAGTGATCACTATTTAGTCTTGAGCAGGATAAAATTGAATTTCATATTGAAAAGAATAACATGTAAGAAAGTTTTAAAGCAAATGAAAGTTGAGCAGTTCTCAGATGTGAACTGTAGACTAACATACACAAAGGTTATTGAAGAAAAAATGAAAGAGTTTGAGAACAGTAACCAAACCTTGGAGATTCAGTGGCAAGCCGTGAAGAAAACCCTGATTGATTCAGCTAAAGAGGCATGTGGTGAAGTTCTCTGCAAGGATAGAAAAATTAGAACTCCATGGTGGACACAGGAAGTTAAAGAGGCAGTGAAGGAAAAGAAGAAAGCCTATCAAAAGTTCCTGGCAAATAAGTCAGCTTGTGCTCTTAAACAATACAGAGACAAATGCAAGAATGCTAAACACTGTGTAAAACTAGCTAAACAAGAGTCATGGGAGGACTTTGGCAAGAATATAGAAAATAAATATTAAGAAGGTGGCAAAATATTCTGGAGGTTGTTGAAGAAGCTTAGGAATGGAGGAAAGAGTACTGTAAAAGGAGTTAGAGATGATAAAGGTGACATGAAAACAGGAGAAAAAGATATCCTTGAAGTATGGAGTAATTACTTTGAAAAACTGCTAAATGAAACAAGCAGTGATGACAGCACAGTGGTAAAAAACACTCAACAGGCATACAGTCAGGAATACTTATCCATACTTGAAGTAAAAGAGCCATCAGAGGCTTGAAATGTGGAAAGGCAGCAGGAGTAGATGATATTCAACCAGAAATGCTGAAGTATGGTGGTATAAAAGTCTTACAGTGGCTGCATTGCATATTTCAGAAAGCCTGGACAGAGGGAGGAAATATATTCTGGCAAAATATTCTGGAGGTTGTTGAAGAAGCTTAGGAATGGAGGAAAAAGTACTGTAAAAGGAGTTAGAGATGATAAAGGTGACATGAAAACAGGAGAAAAAGATATCCTTGAAGTATGGAGTAATTACTTTGAAAAACTGCTAAATGAAACAAGCAGTGATGACAGCACAGTGGTAAAAAACACTCAACAGGCATACAGTCAGGAATACTTATCCATACTTGAAGTAAAAGAGCCATCAGAGGCTTGAAATGTGGAAAGGCAGCAGGAGTAGATGATATTCGACCAGAAATGCTGAAGTATGGTGGTATGAAAGTCTTACAGTGGCTGCATTGCATATTTCAGAAAGCCTGGACAGAGGGAGGAATTCCCGATGATTGGAGTAGAGCTCTCATAGTACCCATATATAAAAAGGGAAATAAAACTGAATGTGAGAATTACAGAGGTATTTCCCTACTGAGTGTTCCTGGCAAGATCTATGCAAGTATGCTTGAGAAACGGTTGATAAGAATTGTGGAAGAAAAGCTGGGTGAAGAACAAGCTGGATTCAGGCAAATAGTGGCTGTCAGGATCAGATCTTCACTTTACGACAAATAGTCGAGAAAGCATGGGAATATAATAAAGATCTGTATTTAAGTTTTGTCGATTTGGAAAAGGCATATGACAAGGTGCCAAGAGAGAAGCTATTCAATACGCTACAGTTATATGGTGTCAATGGGGCATTATATCAAGCAATACTTAGTCTTTATTTGAGTTGTAAGTCAGCAGTTAGAATTGAAGGAAGTACAGGAAGATGGTTTAATGTTAAATCTGGTGTGAGAAAAAGATGTACATTATCCCCTCTGTTATTCATTATCTATATGGATCACATTATGAAGGAAAGTGGTATTAAACATGATATCAAAATGGGAGATCTTAATCAGCTCTTTGCTTTATGTGGACGATGTTATACTTCTAAATAATTCCACTACAAATCTGCAAGATTCTCTGACTAAATTGAATAACTGTTGTAGTAGATATGGTATGAAGGTCTGCAATAAAAAGACAAAGACAATGAAAATAGGCAGAACTGTGTTGTTAATGGAGAACCTGTGGAACAGTAAAACATTTCAGCTACTTAGGCACAATTTTTACTGAAGATGGTAAACTAAATATAGAAATAGACAACAGAATCAGCAAAGCTGGTATCGTGGGAAGTCAATTGAATAAATTCATGGAATAAGAAAGAAATTAGTCGGAACACTAAATTAGCTGTATACAAGACTGTGTTCAAACCTGTTTTAACTTATGGATCTGAGAGCTGGTTCAGAAGTAAAACACTTGACCAAAGACTAGAGACCGCAGATATGAGAGTCCTGAGAAAGATTATAGGCGTGAACAGATGGCATCAATGGCAATATGATATTGCCATTGATGCCATCTAATAACGAGGATATTAGGAAAGAACTTGACATTGTCAGCATCCAGGAATGCGTTAGCAGAGCTAATCTCAGGTGGTATGGTTACTTAAACAGAATGGGCAAAGAAAGATTAGCAAAACAAGTGTTCTCTGCCAGGTTGGCAGCAAAACGACCCAGAGGAAGACCAAGATATAGGTGTATTGATAAGGTACAAAGTGCCTTAGACGATAGAAATATAAGATCTGATAATGTTAGTCTTGACAAGTAACAGACTGATTTGGAGGAAAATTGTAGATAGGAAATTAGTAATGATGTAATTTTTTTTTCATGTTGTACTATCATATCCTGTGCACCCATTGAGGGTACATGGCAGGAATTTGATGATGATGATGAACATAAACACTGCGATACCATGACAGTCGATCTGATAACTGAGACAGCTACTAATTGACTAACGGGTGAGTAGCATATACAGTACAGTGTGGATACTCTGGACAAAAGAATGATTCGTGTCTTGAGAATGATTCGTGTCTGGATGATGTGAGATTTCATCACACTACTCTAAATCTTAATTCAAAAACTTAAAACTAATTGAAAACTTATGAACTGTTTCTTTCTGGAATTTTCCATTTAATATTTTCAGACTGTGATTGACCACAGGAAGCAAACCCACGGATAAGGGGGACTACTGTATATGTATTTAGTATGCAGTGTAAAAACACTGCTCTAGAGACCAACATAGGACTCATTGAAGTCACTTCAGTCTCCAATAAACAGGATAGTAGTCTCACCTCAGGCAATGAAAATTACCTACCACCTGTACATATTCATAAATGTCTATACTATTTTAATTTGAACTCCATACCTGTAGTTTGGAAAGTAGTGATGCTATCTGTCTGACCAACCAAGCTGGCACATGTAGCGTTTCAGCTTCTTTACCCTCAGTTCCTTATCTCCTTTTGTGGTAGATGTGTCAGTGATCTGCATTGGGAACACTAATCATAAAGTACACAATATTAAATAAGTTTAATATTGTGTATTTTATACAACAAAATTAAATAAGTTTAATTATGCCAATGAGTTAAAATTCATAATATAATATCAAGAAATTTGTCGATATTATTTTTTTAGTCTTTGCACTTAATGGATTAAGTGGCTTTGGCTTCACCACATATGCACTTCCTTGGCTGAATTGATCAACATCTTCATGTTTTGACTAGATCTTGTAATATTTGGTTCTTGTGTTTGAAGGCTTCCATGTTTTGTTTTCTCTGGTAATATCTGTATATTTAAGTGTACAGTTCATCTTTGAAAGCTGTTTGGTTTTGATTCTCTGAAATTTTCTTATGCATCTTTCTTTTCAATATGATAATCAGTGTTATCTTGCTCACGATTAAATTGTAATCCCTTCTTATTTCAAATCATCTGTGTATTCTTGTTCTGAATCAGTATGCAGATATCGCTATCAACAATAACCTAGTGAAACTTTTCTTATTTCTTGTTTTCTCCCCTATGAATTTATGCACATCTCTATGTTGGAACATGGCGTTAGTAATAACTAGTCTGTGTCTTGAATATAAATTCAGCAGGTACTTACCATTACTGTTAGCTTTGCTCTATTTTCCACATTTTCTCAGCTCTATTTTCCACATTTTCTCAGCACATTTACTTCTATATTTCGTATTCAGTTCTCATTCTGCTGTTTTGATCTCCAGCATTTCTTTTTCTTTGTCATCTGCTTTTGTCATCAAAACCAAAAAACTAATAAATCAAATTCTTCTGTGGGATTAATAAGTCAAATTAATCAAGTAAGTCATATCATCCAATTCACCATTTTGATGTGTGCTTACATCACTACTTGATATTGCCTGCTATTCAGGATCATTCTCATGTTTAGTATTGAATACTATATCTACTATTTCCTTTTTGGATCATTATTGCCTTAATATAATATTTTGTATTTGTTATATAGAAGAATATTACTTGTTTTTTTGCTTTTGTTTTGATAATATCGATTATGTTGGTGTGAATTCTGCAAATGTGAAGTGTTGGAGTCTATTCCAGTAACTGATTTTTTGCTGTTTGCTCTCGTTCTCTGACAAAAACAGGTGTAGTCTTGTTTAACCAGATGATAACCTCACCCAGTGTGAAATTCCGTTATGTTGTACCATAATTTTTGTTTTGGTTTAAGGCAGTAAGAATATAATTTGATTGTCTAAATCCAAATTGCCAGTCCATCTTTGTTTGTTTGAGATCTAGGTAGATACCTACTGATAGTGTGCACTGAAAGAAAGTGAGGATTGGACATTAGGTCAAAAACCCCGGGTCAGTTTTCCATATTGCTTAAAAGCCTGTGTGTAAGTCTCCTCTCAGTTATCTGACTTTGATCCTTATGCAACTCCCGTATCTTCATTTCCTCTGTATTTTCATTTTAAATTATTCTGTCATCGATACCATCTGTTTACTACCAAAATTTTCTTAGAACTCTGAGAAAAATTATTGTATATGTCAGCGTATAAGACGAGGCCTAAATTTTAGGCTATTTTTAGGTTTTAAGCTTATTTCGGTTGTATAAGATGACCCCCCAATTTCTTTTTTCTTGTATTAATGCAACGTTAGGTATTGTTGTTATATCCGTTACTTTTATATCTATGCATATCCGTTATTTTTTTGCATAGTATAGATTCAGTATTTATGTGAATTATCCTAATTAAAAGTGATTAGCCCAAATTTTAATTAATTATTAATTTTGCATGTTTTTTTTTTAAATTTTTGGATTATTAAAATTGTTATCATTTAAAATCATGGAACTAGCAACAAAACGAAGAAAGTATGAAGCTCGATTTAAAATAAGGGTAATTGAAATGGCACAGCAAATTAATAACTGTGCTGCTGCAAAAAAGTGTGACATAACTGAGAAGATGGTAAGAGAATGGAGGAAGAAAGAAGATGTTTTAAATAAATTGCCAAAGAAAAAATGTGTGATGAGAATGGGGATCACCCAATGGCCGCTGGAAAATCACGTTGTAGAATGGATATTCGAACAAAGGCAGAATGGTTATCTTGTTGCAAGAAATATGATTAGAGCATATGCACTAAAATGGTCAAGATTGAATCTGGATGAAAGTATAGAATTTCAAGCTACTTCAGGATGGTATAATAGTTTTATGAACAGACAAAATCTGGTAATACGACAAAAAATGAAAATTGCTCAAAAATTACCAACAGATATTGACCACAAACTATTATACCATCCTGAAGTTTATACCATCACCAGTTTCCATAAATTTGTTATTCAGTGGAGAAAAGAACATAAATTTCTATTGTCAAATATTGGAAATATGGATGACTCTCTTATGAGCTTTGATATGATAAGCAATAAAACAGTGTAAGTCAAAAGGTAGTAAGAGTGTGTTAGTTCGAACTACAGGTCATGAAAAAACAAGGTTTACAGTTGTGTTGTCATGTTTGGCTGATGGAACCAAGTTAAAACCATTGATCATCTTCAAATATAAAACTAAACCTAAGATAAAATTTCCTTCAGGTATTTTTGTATATTTTCACAAAAAAGGATGGATGGACGAAAATGGTGTGAAATTATGGATAAATAATGTGTGGAACACTTGACCAGGTGGTATAATGAAGAAACACAGTTTATTAGTACGAGATATGCTTTGTAGTCATTTAATTGAGAATACTAAAAGTCTTCTAGAAAAAAATTACACAAAAATTGCTGTCATACCAGATGGTTTAACTTCTATATTACCACCACTTGACGTCTGCTTGAACAAACCATTTAAAGTTCACATGCGAGAAGAGTGGAATAATTGGATGTTGACCAGTGAAAAATTATTTAGAAATGGTGGATCTATGCTCGCTGCATCACTCGATATGTTGTGCAATTTTGTGATCAAAGCATGGAATAAAGTAAAAGTAGAGACTGTAATAAAATCATTTTAAAAGTTTGGTATCTCTAATCTTATGGATGGCAATGAAGATGATCCGTTGTGGGACACTGATGACAATGAAAACAAAATCAAATCACCAGATTTGAACTGGGATCCATATGACGATCGTTTAAACCAGGGTTTCCCAAACTGTGTTCCGTGGAACACTGGTGTTCTGCGGAAAGTGAATAAGTGTTCCGTGAAAAATTATCAAAATTTTAGCTCTGAATGGTTTTAAATGCTGAGACAAGTTCAAACATGTTTGAAAATCAGGTGTTTTTCTCATTTTGCATGTGGATTGTGCTATTAAGTCTAGCATGTTCTGGCCTTGACTCAGCTGCCCACGGTTGTTGACATCTCTGAGTGCAAGTGAAAAAAATGGACGTATCTGTTCTAGGAAACTTGTAGTCACAAGCAAGGTCAATGCGATACAATGCAGCCCGGCAGGCCTGTAGTGTGTGCTGTCGCATTTTTGCGATGTGATACAGCTTGCTTCGGCAATGCGCTTAGCTTTACATTGAATATGAGACCGATGATACTCGACTCTAACCATGGTGTTTCATTAAAACTTCAGGATTTCTGAAGTGTTCCATTGTAGAAAAAATTTGGGAAACACTGATTTAAACAATGAATCTGAAGAACTATTTTCAACAGATGATGAAGAAAATTAACATGAAAATTGAGGTTAATAATTATTATTTGTTTTTTAAGACTTACATCTACTGTAATATTTTAAATAAATTTATGTAACAAAATATTAATCTGATTTGTTTCTAAACACTGCCTGTTTTCTTATATAACGATATATTATAACTACCTAAATGTTCATCCAAGAAATGAAGCTTCCCTTTATATACTCACTGTATAAGACGACCCATGATTTTGAAGGTTTTCTGTACTATTCGAGTCGTTTTATACGCCGACATATACGGTAGGTAGTAAACGGAGAAATCAGGTGTTTTTCAACTGTTTAATTGATCCTTACAAAATAATCATTCTCATCATAATTTTCTGATATATATCTTCAAAAGGTGTATATACATCAGATTATCTGATCATAATTAGTTAACTGTTACTGTAGCAAATTCACAGGGAATACAAGAATAGTTTACTATTGCAAAATTTCTTTTAGAACAAGCAGTATGCATTGTGGAGACTTTGGTTGGAACTCTTCAGTGGTTTGTTATAGTGAGTGACTGTTTTATAAACAATGCTCATTATAATGAGAATTGACGGTATTCTGATACACAGCTCTCTGGTTATATGTTAAATCTTGATATTATTATTATTATTACGGACAACTACAGGGAGTCGACAGACTCATCGAGGGAGGCCCTAACATTATGTTAAGAACAACTATTCGACATTCTCACAGTATCTATCATACATTGCCTTGAACTCACTCACCGTCATAGCACCTACAACAGACTCTGGCAGCTTATTCCACTCATTTACCACTCTAAAAGTGAAGAACCCAGCTCTAACACCCTTGCTAACCACACTCTTGCCCAGCTCCATAGGTGTCCCCTAGTCCTCCCACCACCAGTCCTGATCTCAAAAATATCCTCTGAATTAATCCTATAGAAACCCTTTAGCAATTTGAATGTCTCAATCATATCTCCCCTTTTCCGCCTATCAACTAATTTCTGCAACCCACAAATCTTCAACCTGTTCTCATAAGGTTCATTCAATAGACCTGCTGTCAACTTGGTCACTCGCCTCTGGATCCTCTCCACCTCCTCCCCATCAAGAAGAAACCTAGGTGACCAAATCTGGCCACAGAAGTCGAGATGAGGTCTTATCAAGGCTTGGTGCAGAGGTACAATAACTTGCTTGTCTCTGCTCATCAAAGTATTTTTCAACAACCAAGTGAGTTGATAAGCTGATTTAGCCACTTTTACAATGTGCTCCCTAAACTTCATCTCCCTATCCACCAACACTCCCAAGTCCCTGGCCTCATCAATCTCTTGAGTACAGTTCCACCAATGTGGTATACTGCTGCTAATCTTTTCACCCCAAAATGCATAACCTTACATTTTGTCACCTTAAATTGACATCCATTCTCCTTAGCCCAGAACTCCAGTCTATCCAAGTCGTCCTGCAAGATTTTGGCATCTTCTGCATTCACTATTGCCCTACCCAACTTTGCATCATCAGCGAACAAATGAACTGTTCCTCTTAGATCCTTCCCTATATCGTTAATGAACAAATTGAATAGCAGTGGTCCAAGAACAGAACCCTGTGGCACACCACTAGTCACAGGCCATCTTTTGGACCCTACTCCTCAATAAACTACTCTCTGATATCTCTCCATCAACCACCCACCTATCCATCTCACCAACCCTATATCCATTTCCATATGTTGTAGTTTATGGATTAGAATTCCATGTGGTATCCTGTGAAATGCCTTAGCCAGGTCCAGCAGTATCACTGTAAACCCATTACCCTTATCCAGTTCAGCCGTCACTGTGTTATAAAACTTGAGCAAGTTACTGAGGCATGATCTTCCCTTCACAAAGCCATGCTGTCCCCCTGTACAGTATCTCATTTTCATCAATCCATTCCTGTATTTTTCCCTTGACTACTTTCTCCAAGACCTTGACAACGACTCCTGATATGCTGATCGGTCGGTAATTTGCAACAGTAGTCTTGGATCCTTCTTTATGCAGTGGAACTATTTTCCCCTCTTTCCACACCTTCGGGACTAAACCAGACCCGAGACTCAGATTAAACAACATGGTCAAGGGCACTGATAATTCTTTAGCCGCTTCACGTAAGACCCGTGTTGGTATACCATTCAATCCCACAGATGTATTCACATTAAGGCTCTGTAATACTATTCACCTCCACTTCATTCGTCACAATTCCCGTATAAACTAATGGTTCCTTCATTTTTTCTATGTCACTACCTGGATGATATAGTCTTGCAAAGTGCTTGCTCAGTAATTCCACTATATCGACTGATTCAGTGACCACCTTACCATCATCATTCCTTAAAATCATTCTGCCGTGTACAGTTTTTTTTTGCTTGCAGCATATTGAAAGAACTGTTTGAGATTCTCTTTAGCTTGCATAGAATGCAATAGAATAGAAAGTTTCCTTTCATAATCTGCTTTTGCTTTTTTTACCATGCTCGTTATCCTTCTGGCCTGCGCTTTATACTGTTCGTGTGCCTGCAAGTCACCTTTGTCTTTAAATTCACTCCACAGTTGTTTCTTTTTTTTGCAGCTGAAGCTTAATGGTGTTATTCATCCATTTAACCCCTACTTGTTTTACTATTCGGACACTAGGTATACAATCAGCCATAACCTCCTGTAAATGCTCCTTGATCACTTCCCATGCTCTATCGACATCCAGCCCTTGCAGTTTTACATGCCGTGGCACTTAACCAAGCGATCTCCTAAGCTTGTCATACTTGTCAGCATGGTAATTCCACATATACCCTATCTTAATCGAAAATTCCACACCTTGAGCCACCTCACAGGTCAAGACCTTATGATCACTCTCCCCAATAGGTGGCAACATGGTCATATTCATTACAGTCAAATTCTCAGATGCTATTACCAGGTCAAGCACTCTCAAACCCCTGGTATTTTCAATTACATGCTGTCTCAGATAGTTATTCCTTAATAATTGAATAAAATACAGTTCCTTCCTCACATGTGTCCTTTCCTCCTGCCAATCAATGTTACCATAGTTGAAATCCCCCATAATAATTACCCTCCTTCCACTCATTTCTTCTATTTGCTTATGCATACTATCTCCACCATCTATTCCGTCACCTGGTCTATAGCAGCACTCAACTGTATATTTTGTTCTACCAGTCTCAATCTCACACCAAATAGCCTCAAATGAGCTCTTTTCACTATCCTTCAATACAACTTCAATTCTCCTTGGCTGCAGTTCATCAGCTATCATTAGTAACACTCCTCCCCCCATTTTATTCTCCCTGTCACTCCTGAACACACCATACCCCTCACATTCAATCCCACTAGCTATATCATCTTCTGTCAGCCATGTTTCACTAATGCCAATAACCTGTGGCCTGGAAGTGCCAACCAAGGCCAAAAATTCTTCCTTCTTGTTCCTAATACTTCTGGCATTAGTATACATGAATTGCAGAAGCCCATTTGTCCCATCCCTATCTTGATGCATTATTCTAACTATCCCATTCCGATTTCTTGTCCTTAGTACTGGCTCGGGTACATTATATACATTTTACACTCAACTGTCTCACCAATGTCCGCATATCCATCCCCCCCCCCTCCTTGGTAGTTCTAGTTTCCCTGGTTCTGCACATCCATTTTCACTTCATTCAGCAACACTTTTACCAGTCTCCACGCACGAAATCCATTCAAATGCAGGCCATCCATCTTGTATAAATCCTTTCGCCCATCAAACTCATTCCACACGTCCACGAATTCCACACCACACCATCTGCGTAACCTGCACATAAAGTCATTTGCGATTATGGCCCTCCTCCTAAACTCTTCTCTGTCGTACCGCGGCAACAGTCTCACCATCCTAACTCTGTCACTCTTTTCTTTCACTACCTTTAACAATACTTTCAAGTCCTCTCTCATAAAAAATTTATCTCCTTTCAATTCATTTGTACCTGCCACAACTATCAATTCTTTCACCCTCTGTTTTTGCACTCTAATACTCTCACTAAAGTTGAACATTTATTCAACTAGTTTCCCATTCCATCATCCTAACTTATTATTTTTATTTCTGTAATCAATTTATCATTCACTAAAATTTCCTTTATGTCTGAAATATGTTACTTGTTCTAGAAGTTTGCTGCTGAGAATGCGGTTAATGTTTTCTTTTTCTCCAATTTAATTTTTTTTAATCTTTTTTTATTGCTTATTTTTATACCAAATTTGTCACACGAATTATTTGTTAAATGACTCTTGAAGGACTAACATAGATTTATTGAAGAAGATAATGCTGTCTCTAAAGAACTAAGCTTAATGTCTACTGTTTGAATATGAAATTTTACATGAAATGGTGTTACAGTCACTGGATCTGGTGGTTATTATCAGCCTTCCATCCAGTGACTTACAGCTAGCTAACTAGGGTGGCAACAGTATAAGCTTATCCAAATTCAGATGCTTATGCTGTTGGCACCTTAGCTAGCTGTAAGTAATTACGTGTTATGTAAAGCACATGTAATTACAGTCATTTGTATTTGAGGTTAGTTTTATATTCATGAAGAGAAAACTGAAGCACCAAGAAGAAAACCGATCACTCATCCATAGTTTGAGACATATTTAGCATGACTTTGAAGGATATCGCTTTCACTGCATGTTAAGATTACAGGAGGGTGAGCCTTCTATAGCAGTAATTGCTGCAAATATACATACAAGTTCTCTAACCGTAGTATGAATCAATTTGCATAGCTTGTGCATGAACATTATCTCCATGTAGTTTCTGTAACTAGTAACAGAAACAATTTATGCATGAAATATTATTTTATGAGGGTCATTCTCTGAAGATTGACTCAGTGGTTCAATATCATCTGAAACATCACTGAAATTATTATTAAAGTAATCTTTAAGATAACATAGATTTTCAGCCATAATATGGCTTAAAATTACCATCTTTCCATTGAACATTATGATTCTTTATTTGCGTTTGAATTTTTCTTTTCCTAGTTAGTTTGTTCACAATCTGCAACATGATCATCACTTATTTTGTGATTCAGCACTGTCTTTGTCTATTTCAGGTTCACAGGAGCATCTATTATACATTTGGAAGAATGACCATTCCCTTTGTTTGGAAAAAGATATGAGTTATTCTTTTTGGAATGCAAGAAACCTTTATAGGAGCTTTTCAACTGAAGGTGAGTTACCTGTAGTATTGGTTAACTCACCTTCATTGGGAAAAATATAAGTGTTCAAGTTAACAAAAAAAGATCCTTATCAGCTATGTCACTTATCATTCTCCCCAACTTAGTATCATTAGCAGATAACTGGATATTGCCTTTTAGACTATATATATAAGAGCTTTCAACTGAAGGAGAGTTAACCAGTCATCTTACAGAGATGGCAGGGATTTTCCTTGAAACTTGATTTTTATCTTGCAGAATACATGTAGTTAACTTTTCTCTCCCATTCTGTTCAGGTGACCATACTACTTGCTTCATGTCAGATTTTAGGGATAGACAACATATACTAGAATATTAATTAATAACTTTAATTAATACTTCCTGTATTTTGGTAATGTTACATTACCATCTTCAGGTAACATAAAATAATATGTGCACACAGGCACTAACACTAAACAAATATGGCTGAAGAAAACAGCTGAAGTCGATCCTAGAGTCCTAAAGGTGTCCTCTAGTGGGCTAAACTGGGTTGTCTTGGCTGTTGGGCTCATGTTTTTAGAATGCAAGCTTCCCATATTTGGGGAAGTCTCATGCATCCAAATTTATTGAGGTTTGGAGAGTTTTTTTTTAAGCTGAGGCTGATTCCAGAAATAATCTCTCGTATTTATACTTGCTGCGGTGTAATAAAGTGGTTTTCTTCTAGCATATTTTGTGGCAGGTGTCCAAAGCATGGTTAGCAAATCCTGACTGGCTGTATTGGTGGAACAGATATAGTCCTTATGTTCAGATATCCTGATATTAGTTGTCCTGCCTATTTGGCCATAGTAGGGCAGTTTGCAACTATAAGAGACCTGGTATACTCCAGGTAGGTCTAGGGGCTTACCCTAGACCTTCCTGGTTGTTTTCTTCAGCCATATTTGTTTAGTGTTAGTGTCTGCATGCACATATCATTATGTTCCCTGAAGATGGTAATGTAACATTACTAAAATATAGGAAGTATTAATTAAAGTTTTTAATTAATATTCTAGTATACGTTGTCTTTCTCTAAAATCTGACAGTTATCTGTTGCCTCGTCAAGCTGAATTGAGAATAATTGGTCACACAGCTTCAACAAAAGTTGTTGCTGCACATCTTCACATATATCACCAATTTGCCGAGCAACAGTATCATTTGATAGAGGTATGCACTGTAGTTGTTTAGTAAAATTTTCTACAAGCATAGTTTCCACAATATCAATTGCAGCTAGCAGAATTAGTCTTCTCCGATAGTATGGGGCGGCTTTTTAGCTATTTTATATCCAGCTTTGTAAGCTAGTAAGCCTTTTCATTTACAGACAAAGCATTTTTTAATGCTAGATTTTGCTTTTCAAAACATTTTTCAGTATGGCAGCAAAGACCTTTCGAGGTTTGTTAACATACTCCTTATGAAGTATTTCCAAAGTCTTTTAAGTTTATTCGGTTTCATGCTTTCAGCCACCAAAATATTCAAACAAATAACACACAGTAGTCTTTCTTCATCATTTACTTCAGTCTTTGTAAAACCGAAATCTGAATATTCTGCTACATGCTTTCTTGATTTTACTTTCGGAGTGATATTCTGTGAACCTGAATTTGTTGACGTCAATTCTCCATAGTCTTCAGGTGCCTGCTTATGTCCAATTGAAAATTTATTTATTTTTCTACTAGAAAAGATTGTTTTTATACCGTGTATCACAGTCGTTGCGAATAGGAGTAAAATAAAACTGGCCATTGACTTCTCACTGTTAGTCACTGTTGCAGTGTTACTGCCGTTGTGCCATTTCAAGCCTTATTTATACTCATAGAAACATTTCCAGAACATTTGAGCTTTCCATGATGAAATCGCAAATGTTTCTGAAAGGCCGATGCGATTCAGTGGTCTGTGCCGTGATGCCAGATCTATACAATTTTCAGAAGATTTAAGGACATATTTAAATTTGTATGAATATTTAAAAATTTTAATTAATTCTTAGTTGTTGTTTTTTTTTTGCCAACTTTTATGGGTTTTGTTAGTGTTTCAACATAAGAATTGCAAGAAGTGAAGGTGGGGGGCACACAAAAACTGATATTAAAAACTGGGGCACACATGAAAGAAGGTTGAGAAACACTGAAGTAAACCTTAACAAACCCCTGCTGTCTGACGTACAAGGCCACCCTTGTATGTCAAACTATCTGACTCTCCTTCCACTCATTTTGAATCATTTAAAAAAAGTCTGGGGCATTGCTGACTATTGTACATTCCTTCATCACTCATACTGATATCATATTCAAGTTAAGTTTTTGCAATAGCTTTGATACTTGTGAGTTGTTCCTCAAGCATGCTGATGGCAGTCTATCCAAAATGCATGCTTGACTAAAGTGAACACTTAACAACTTGGCTTTTTCTAGTGTATCTGGCACTTTTCTGATCCACATTTACTGAGTTTATTCTTCTTTGGCCTGTTTGGCAAACTTTCTTTCATAATCCAATTTTGCCTTCCTCATCATGGCGATCACTCTCCTTGTCTGCACTTCATTATTACCATGAGCTTTGTCATCTTCTGATGATATTGGATCATGTGATTATATTTTTATGCAGCTTTTTTCTTTAAAGTGTTATGCATCCATTTAACTCCCATGTTATGATATTTCTTCTTCTAGCTGTGAGGATGCAGTCTGATATAACTTCCTTCAGACACTTTAATTCCAACATAACGATTGCCCTACCATACAATTTCTCATGCTAATGCAGTGCAGTAAGTTGCCTTCTCAATTTATTATAATTACCTTCCTTAGGGTTCCACGTATGTCCCTTAGTCAAAACTCCCACGTGCATTTTCACCTTCCAACTCAAAACTTCATGATTGTTCTCACCATTTGCACGATCATCTCCTTTATAAAGTTTCTCAGATACTATTAATACACTAAGGAATGTATGAGTGGGTATACCCAAACATTACTGGAATGTGAACTTGACACATGTGCATTTTCTAGTTATGAATGATGCCTCTAGGGCATCATGAGTGTGCAGTTTTCTGCACCAGTCTGGCAAGTGGCGTCATGCTGTGTAAATTGGTTTGTTTTGGTTGCTTTTTTTTTTGTTAGTGCTTACAAGTAAGTTTAGCGATTTTGTGATGGCTGATCACAAGGAACAGAGAGTGTCAGTGAAATTTTGTTTTCTTTTGGGTAAAACACAGGCTTATGAGTCTTTTTCCCATTTCAAAAATGACGACATGTCAGTTGAAGACCAACCATGATCTGGCTGACCTTTGACAAGTAGAAATTATGAAAACATCAAAAAGATTTGCCAGGCAATCAATGAAGATCATTAAAAGACCATTGAGAAAGTTTCTGAAGAGATGAACTTGTCACAGAGTTCATGCCAGCAAATTTTAACAGAATATTTCCAAATGAAACATGGCCACTAAATTTGTGCTTCGTTTGCTCACAGAGGATAAAAAAAAATCGTGAATGTTTGCTCTCTCCATGTAAGTTTTTTTTTATTCCCACGGATAAAGAAAACCATGAAAGGGCATCAATTCATTGATGTGGACGAAGCGAAATAAAATTCGCTGGAGGCTATAAACAGTATTCCAGTTGAACAGTTCCAGAACTATTTCCAGCAATGGACAAAATGTTGGGACAAGTGCATTAACTCATGTTGAGAGCACTTTGAAGGAGGCTAAAATATGGTAAAATATGCTAAATTATGGTAATTAGCTGTATACAAGATGGTGTTCAAACCAGTTTTAACTTATGGATCTGAGAGCTGGGTTAGAAGTACTTGACCACAGACTAGAGACTGCAGATATGAGAGTCCTGAGAAAGATTAGGGGCATGAGCAGATGGCACCAATAGCAATATCATATTAAAAACAAGGATATTAGGAAGAAACTTGAACATTGTTAGTATCCAAGAATGTGTTAGCAGAGCTAATCTGAGGTGGTATGGTCACTTAAACAGAATGGGAGAGAAAAGATTAGCAAAACAAGTGTTCTTTGCCAGGCTTGCAGGAAAAAAAGACCCAGAGGAAGACCAAGATATATGTAGATTGATACAGTAAAAAATGCCTTTGAAGATAGAAATATAAGATCTGATGATGTTGGTTCACAGGTAACAGACTGATTTGGAGGAAAATTATAGATAAGAAGTTAGTGGCGATGTGATGTAAGTTTTTCATGTAGTACTATCATATCACATCCTTACACCCCTTGAGGGTACATGTCAGGAATTTGATGATGATAAAATATGGTATGTTAAACTTCAATAAAATTTTAAAAAAAATAATAATTCCAGTTATTTTTGGGTACCTCTCATATTATGTCAAGTTCAAATAGGAACTTGAATTTGATTCTTCATAACATTCTTGGATTTCCCTTGTTGGCCACTCTCATATTGTGTTTCTTTCTATTGTCCTGCATACTGGCCTCAGCTCCATCTGTAATTCCAGTAATTTAAACTACTTCACCATACTCATCAATTTTTCATTTAGATCTTATATTCCTCATTCATTTGATTACTGCCTTTCTCTGTTATATAGCCTTTATAATAATTTTTTCATGCTGCTTGTCTAATTTTAATGTTCATCTATTTCTCTCTTGTTTTATTTATTCAGTAGACTCTTGATATACTTTTCAGACTGCCTATGTCAAATGGATTTTAACTAGTTCTTATGCTCTTTCAACCTCTTTTCTTAGAATTTATTCTTTGGTATTGATATAAACTGACCGCAAAGATTTCTGTATATGTATGTTTTTTTTTTTTTTAATTGAAACCTTCCCCATGCTTGGTCACTTGCTAATTCATTACCACAGCTACATCTTGTAAGGTTTTCTTATCCCTAAGAAACTATAGAAATTCACTTGATGGATTTGTATAGCTATATGCCTTTATACAGTATCTTATCTACTCTTTCTTTTATTGCTCAACAATTTATTTAATATTTCATAATCATTGCCACCCATATTTCCAAGACTATAACATCCTGTTAGGTATTCTATTTAATTTCACTGTAATACCAAATGTACATATGATACTGCATGTGCTTTTTTTCTGCTTTTACTCAGAATTGGTATAATTTGTTTTATTAATGGTACACGCTGTTCTCTTTTTCTCCTTCTTATCCTCCTAGATGATTCCATATCCCTCCAGTTCATCATATTCAGTTAACCAAGTTTTGCACATGCCAATAATCTTTGTGAAAATACTTGTTAATAACCACAAACTCATTGTCTCTTCTTTTAATACACCTTGCATAAGTATACAACATAACTTCATATGAAGTAGCATAAGATTACTCCCTTGTTCCACCTTGCAGTCTTCTCCCATCACTGTTCACTTTTCCAGATATGACTAATCCCACTCTGTGGCCATCTCGCATATAATATCTTTTTACTCTTGCTGTGCTTTCCACTGCACAATTAAAGGTGAGTTATTTTTAGAACTATTTATGGTATAAAACCACAAACAAAACATAGAAACTCTCTCTATTTCAACTAGTTTCATGAAAAACTAGCTAACCTCATATGGAGATGGTAAGATTTTTCATCTTGCAAAAAGAAACAAATCAGCCAGAAGAACATATGCAGTTACAGACATAAAATTGCTGGCCTCACAGCCTAGCTGCATTGGCCATAACTCCAAATAGCCAGTAGCCCTCTGCACTCTGAATACTCTAGTGTCTCTGTTTCTCATATGTATTCACACACAGATAAACATAGAGCATCAGTATATATTATACACTACTTGGAAAGAAGTCAATAGACATCTTAGTGTGAGGAACAAACAGCCATGGCACTCCTGTTAATAAGATGTAGGACCTCCTTCTGCTGTGATGACTTCAGCAATCAATGGGAATTTTGGACCATTCTTTCTGTAGGCATGTTATGAGGTCCTGGACTGTTGTGGGGCAGATACAGACATCACCTAGTGCTCTAGATCCCACAGACATTCATTAGGATTGAGATCAGGGCTATGTGGAGACCAGTCAAGTGTTCATGTCCATACAGCAGTAGCCTTATGACATGGTGCATTGTCTTGCTTAAAGAAACAATGGTCAGTTCCATAGAAATGCTATGAAACAGGAAGCATTGTATTGTTCAATGTTCGTGGCACCACAAACAGAGGTCTGAGGTCAAACCAGGAAAAACAGAACCATACCATCACATTGCTACTTCAGAATTTCATAGTTGGGTTATGCACTCTTGTAAGAGACATTCACTGCATCTGCCACACCCACACCTATCCATCTGCTTGGTAGATGGTGTAGTGTTATTCATCATTTCATAATATAGCTTTCCAAACTTCCACTTCCCACTGTACACGCTCTTTGCACCACTGAAGTCGACGCTGCATGTTGGTTCAGGTAGTGTATGGCTTGCATATTGCAATCCTACCATGGAAACCCATGTTGTGAGCCTCAGTTCTGAATGTATTTGTGCAGATTCATGTTCCAGTTGATGCCATGAACTCTACATTCAATGTGTTGCCTGACTCATGGTGGATTTTACATGTTATCCTTCGTAGCACCCTATGGTAATGTTCAGTGAGTGTGGTGAGTCGTCCACTGAACACATAACACCTGCAGTCGACTCCCTATGCTTCCATCTGAGTAGTATCTCTGATTGTTGACCTAGAATGGCCCAATTTATCAACAATTTGCCAAACAGATAGGCCTGTAACATGGAATCCCATCGCAACATATCTTTCAAACTCTGTTCCCTTCTTGCAAACATTTCACCTGAACACAGTTGCACTGACTTGGGGCATCATATTCCTCCAATTTATACCAGCTACAAACATGTGACTTTGCTCATGCAGATATGTCCATTGACTTCTTTCTAAGCAGTGTGTGTGAACATCAAAGGAGACATTTTGAACATAATGCACTCAAAAACTTTCTATTTTAAAGGGAAATTATGAGTGGTAAATGTAACATAGAAGTTTCTAGTTAGTTCTTAGTAATAACTTATGACCTCTTTTGTATGAGATTAATTGATATATAAACTAAGTGTGGTTTTATGTATGGAAATTTGGATAAATATGTAATTGATATAAGGTTTTAATTTTAATCACTTAACTCTTTCATATTTTGTTTAGTGATTGAAAAGATGTTTGACTTCTGGTTAAAAAGTACATAAATGCTTTTTGCCATATAACAGCAGTAAACTATACTTAGTTAATTATTTCACTCAATTATTTACCTGTAGCTTTGTACTGTCTTAGCCAAGCAGCTAGTCCAAGTCAGAAAACAAAAAGGCAGAACATATAGTGCATCTTCAAAAGTTCTTTCAGTTGGAGCACAGTCTAGGGTAAGAATTTTTTGATATAGCTATAATTCTTACTTTAAAAAAAATGCTCTTTTTTTGTCATGTTATTGTGAATTCGTCGTGGGTTAATTATTTTTTTTAATTCACTTTTTTTATCCACTTTCATGTTATGCCTTATGACAGCCTTTTCTCGTTAAAAAAAAAAAAAAAAAAAAAAAAAAAAAAAAAAAAATTCCATTAGTATTTCATCACTAGTATTTCTACTGATCAGTTCCATCAGTGGGGAGGGAGGAAGAAACACTGGTGAGTGAACAGGAGGTATGTGAGGAAGTGAGTAAACTTGATATCAGTAAGGCTGTAAGGACTTGGTGTATCACCATGTGTCTTGAGGGAATGTCCCAGAGAGATGAGTTATAATATACATTAACAACAGCTTTAACTTTCCTCTTTAACATGAGCCTTGGAATGGCCCAAGTTCCAAAGAAGTGGAAAGAAGCAAAAGTGTTCTGTTTCATAAAGTGGAGGGGGGGGGGCTGATAAGACTAAGGCTTCAAATTATAAGACAATCAGCTTGTCCTCTAACACCTTGACCACAAGATGTTAGAGGGGATAGTAAGGACCAGGATTTAGAATTGGATTGACAACAGCAGCGGCATTCTTTTTGATGGACAGCATGAGTTTTAGCAATCTGCTTATTTATTATAACAAGGTAACAAATAGATTAGACAAAGGGATGCACTCACAGAGGTATATTTAGATTTTGCAAAAGCCTTTGATAGATTACCATGTAACAAGATGGTAAATAAATTGGACTAGATGGGATTGGGTAGTAGATTAGTATGTTGGATTGGATGTCTGATAGATATCAACAAGTTATGTATGAGGGAATGATATTCCAGAAGAGGAAAGTCACTAGTGGTGTGTTACAAGGGTTTATTTTGGAGCCATTTTTGTTTAATTTGTATGTAAATGATTTGGGAAGGGCTTGAATGTCAATAATATGCAGATGAAGTTAGGAAAATAACTATGAAGAATAGAATGCATGTTGTAGCCTTGAAAGAGGATTTGAATAGACTGGGTGAATGGTCAAGTGAAGCAGAAACATGATCAAGACATAAATTAATTACATTAGCTTATACTGGATTAATGTGGATGAGATTTTTTGTAGAATGAGTAGACAGGGGTATAAAAGAGGCCATTCCTGGAAGCTGTATGAGGAGGATGTCAGTAAGGGAGTGAGGAATAGGTTTTTTGTGTGAAGTAGGTGATTGGCATGCATTGCCTGAAAGTGTAGAAACAGTGAAAGATTTAAATCACAGTATGATGAGTTTGTGTGTGTGTGTGTGTGTGTGTGTGTGTGTGTGTGTGTGTGTGTGTGTGTGTGTGTTTGGACATTAGACATATAAATTCACTCTGTTTTGCACACACATGGACATCTCCGTGGAGGCCAAAGACGCATTGTAGGAAGCCCACACTAACCATTATTGACACAATGTCTATCACATCTCTTTAATATTGTTTATTGACTAATTGCATGGCTGCCACTGGCAACCAGTTCCACTCATTTTCCTCTTCCTAAGCAAAAACGTTAAGTCCTTACATGCTTGCTAACCACAATCTTATACAACTTTGAGAGATGATCTTTCGTTCTCTTCCATCTAGATATGCGTTGGAAAATTTCTTTAACATCTGCTTCATAAAACTCATTTAGTAATTTGTGTTTCCATTATACCTTCTATTTTTTGTCCTAACTTTGCAGGCCACTCACCTTCAAGCTGTTCTCAGAGAGTGAGCAGTCATCATTTCAGTCACTCATCTCTAAATTCTTCCCAGTATTCTTCATCTGCAGGAAACCCAGGTGTGCGATGTTAATAGTCCAAATGTGGTTTTATCAAATCCTTAGAAAGAGGGATAATAACTTCCTTCTCTCATCTTGTCTGTGTATTTTTTAATATTCAGTTGATGCTTTGAAATATTTTGCTCACTTTTGCAATATGTTCTATAAACTTCAGTTCTGTTTACCATTACCCCTAAATCCCTAGATTTATCAGTATCTCACATTGCAGTTTCATCTATGTAGTTATCATCTGTCAGCATCTATGCTGATAATTTTTTCCATCCTGAAGTATATAATTTTATAACTTTATGCTTTGGCACATTGAATTGGTAGTCAAACCTATTCTTTGCTGAAACTGTCAGTCTTAGATCATCTTGTAAGATCTCTATATCACCTTTATCAACTCTTGTTCTCCCTAGTTTAGCATTATTCAGCAAACAACTGGATATTTCTCTTCAAGTTATTCCCAATATCACTGATACAAACAGAACTCTGTACCCCAGTACAGAGCCCTATAGTACACCACTGTCAACTCTATTTATATATACTACTTATTACTATACTATATACTATTTATCATTCTATGATGTACAAGGCATGTTCAAAAAAGACTGAACTTTTTAAGTAGTGTGCTGTGGCTACTGAACGCACCTAGCAGCAGGTGACAACCAACTCCCATTTGCAGAATGGGGCAAATGGCATTACTCATGGAATTACATCTGCTGAAGTGAGCACATTCACAAGCTGTTCGTTGGATTAGTGACAAAAAAAGAGCTTCAAGAACAATGTTTGTGTGTGTGCATGCGTGAAATTTTGCTGAAAACTTGGTAAAAATTTTACAGAGGCATCTCATTTGCTTAACCAAGCATACGGGGAGGACTGTATGAGTGGTTTAAGCATTTTAAAAAGGGCAGAACATTGGTCGACGAAGATTCCAGGCATGGATGACCTTCCACATCAACAGATGACAATGACCATGTCGAGAGAGTTTGTGCTGTGATTTGTGGAAATTGTTGTTTAACTGTCCAAGAAGTTGCTGAAGAAGTGGGCATCAGCATAGGATCTTGCCGTCAAATTTTTACTGAAAAACTTCAGATGCATCGCGTCAGTGCAACATGCTGCATTTGTTGACTGATAATCAGAAAGAGAACATGGTTTTCTTTCTGATCATCAGTCTGAGCCCCATCAGACTTTTTCCTGTTTCCCAAACTTAAAACCACTGAAAGGACATGATTTCCAAACACGTCCTTTCAAAGATTCAGGAAAATGTGATAAGAGAACTGCATGGCATCACAGAAAGTGCATTCCAGGAATCATTCCAGCAATGGAAGAACCTTTGGGAACAGTGTATCGTCAGTAGAGGGGACTACTTTGAAGGGGACAGTGCTTAAAATGTTGTAAAATGAACAATAAAGTTTTTATAGCAAAAGGTCGATCTTTTTTTGAACATGCCTTGTATATCCATCACCCACCCTCTTACCCATGTCACCAGCTTTATGTCCATCTCTCATTTGTTCCCACTTATGTGATAGCATTTCATTTAGTATCCTGTCAAATGCATTTGCAATTATTAAGACATGCTCCATTTCGTATTTGTGAAGAAGGGTCATATTTCTATCCACTTTCTGAATTCTGCTCTTAACTAACTTTTCCAGTATCTTAACCACCAATTCTATGATATTAATAAGTCTCATTTTATATAATGGAGCCATGTTGTTCCTTTTTCCACTCCCTTCATACTCTGCCAGCACTGAGACTTAAAACAGTTTGGTTAGGTACATTGCCATTTCTCTTGCACTTTCCTGTTACCCATGAGCTGATATCTAATCCAACTCCATTGCTATGTTCATATTGAAATATCTTAATATCTTAAATGCCAAGTTATCTACCTCTATTCTTGTCTTTATCCCTCTCACATGAGTCACTTCATTATTTCCACCTGGATGATACACATTTGCCAAGTGATCACTCAGTAATTCAATATTTCACCTGCTTCTGTCACCTCCTTACCATCCACTTTTAGCAAAATTATCCTCCCATAATTATTTTTCCTTTTGCTCACCATGTAGCAAAAGAACTTTCGGATTTCCTTTAACCCTCTTTGCCAATTTTCTTTTATAATCTGGTTTTTCCTTCCTCACCACGCTCATGATCCTACTGATCACTTTCTCCTTTTCTCTGGTGCCCCCCTCCCCGAGTTCCTGGCTGGTAAACCGGAGACAAAAAACGTGACATAAAAACATTTCAAATTTCGACTTATCTTTATATACATATATATATATATATATATATATATATATATAAAACATTTTTTCTTTTGCATCTCATGCTTAATGATGCTGCTAATCATTTAACTCTAATGTGATTTATCTTCTTAGTCTGATATTGCTTTCTTTAAATCCCTTTGACCATTTCTCATGCATTGCTAATATCCTTGCAGTTTCTTCAATCATGGCACTGATATAATCCACTTACTGAATTTGTTATAATCACTAGCTTTGTGGTTCCACATATATCTCTTCTCAGTTGAAAATTCCACATGTTTAGATACCTCCCAAATCAATACTAAATGATTACTGTCAGTTTGAGGCAAAATGGTTACCTTTTGTTATGGACAAATTCTCTGATGTATCACCACATCTGATACTCTCAGATTCCAGGTATGTTCCATTCACATACTGTTTCAGATAATTATCTCTGAATAGCTACTTAAATTCCATTTTGTTTCTTCCCTGTGTCTTTTCCTCACAATCTATGTTGAAGTAACATAGATTGTGAGGAAAAGTGCTAATTTGGTGATGCATGTCATCACCCAATTAGCACAGGGCACACAACTCTGCTTGAAATCACCGTCCAATCAAGAAGTTTATTATCATGTTTAGTGGTCTGTTGTTATTCCTTCCTTTCCTTGATCATTATTGCCTGAATTAACATCCTATACTTATTATTTATTAAGATCTCACCTGTTTTTGTCTTCTTTCTTTCGGTGATATCAATTTTGTGATGACATAATTGGCACCAGATGTAATATTTTGTTTATAATTTGTTAATGTAATTCTTAATGTTGCATTCACTGTTTGAAAGTAATTTATTTTGCAGGCTGTACATTCTAATGTTAAGTTAGCTGGTGCAATGTCTTCAACAGCAAAGGTAAGAGCAAAAAGAATTATAAAGCAGATATTATTTTGAAATATTTTTTTCTTCATGTGATTAGTTTCTTTTCAGTTTTTGAGTTATCTGGTTTTTATACAAATAGACAATGGCAGCTGTAAACAAACAGATGAAACCACAAGATATCATGAAGACTATGCAGGAATTTGAGAAAGAAAATACTAAAATGGGGATGGCAGATGAAATTGGTAAGTGATATTTTATATTTATGAGCAGACTGATTGCTATTACTATTAGAAGTGTTTTCTGACTGTGAATTTCATTATCTTATTGCATTACATATTATATGATTTTGTATGCTTTTTAGATAATCAAATTAGAATACTCTCATGCAACCAATCACTTTATTTAATTACAACCAACATGTTATACAGTGTTGTACCCCTCTGTGAAAGATGAGAGGTTACTTGAAGCTGTGCTCTGTATCATGCCTGAGACTATTAGTCTTTTATTTTATAGTTATTGCCATGGAGGGAGAGACCAAACACAACCTTAATTCCCTCCCATGGAGGGAATTAAGGTTGTGTCTTAAACACTTGAAATGCTAGATTAGTTCATTAAGCAATAGAGGTTCCAAGCACAGTGAGAGTTCATGAAGACCGCTATGAAGGAAACTGCAATTAGTGTCACTAGTTAAAATTCAAGGAACTAGAATCCTATCAAAAAGCACATTGGGTTTTTACTCTGCGGTATAATAAGTGTTTTTGAAATTTTCAAGGAAAACAGTAATTTTTGTTATCTTATGTAATTGTCACAGTATCAGAAATATATGTTGAAATTTTGTCATTTTTAAAAATTCAAGAAAGATGGTTTATATGGTAAGGTAAGAGAAACAGATCCTCAGGTCATTACCTTCTTCTGAACTTTCACTAGAAAGAGATCAGGAGAATCCTTATCAATCTGAATGCCAAAAATTTTTTCTAGTTCTGGTTGGTAAAGAATGAATCTAGAGAAGAAGTATTGAACACAACTTGAGCCAGTATTACTATCTCGGAGCTTACCATCCCATCATTGTCACTAAGGATACTGATTCTTCACTCCATAAGAATTGAGATTTGCTTTTTTGAAATATCCTTTGATGACTTCCCATGCCCTGCTGATTCCTTTACCATGCAGTTTTCTATATTTCTCACTTCTCCAAGTTGCCTTCTCAGTTTATTGTTATCTGACTTGTAATGCCACATATGCCAATTCTTAGTCTGCTCTCAGATGCATTGTCATCCCTCTCAGATCAAGATTGCACAATCACTCTCACCAAATGCAGGCATAATGACCAACTCATAATGGATACATTCTTAGGCTCAATTACTAAATTCAATGTTTGTGTATTAAGAGTCTTTTCATTGTTTGCTATACTTAAGAATTTACAGAATTCCTCAGGGATAATTACCTGAGGAATTCTGTAAATTCTTTTTCCCTTGACTTGTATGACTTCTCTCTCGATTTTATAACCTCATGAAATCTCCCATAGAAATATCTCTTTATATTCATAAATTTATCTCTATGCAGGTTACAGTCCTCTTTAGGTGATCCTGGTCTGTAGCAGCATCCAATTGTGTGTTTGTTAAGATCTATCTTACACCAACATCTTCAAGCGCACTGTTTAAATTACTCATACTACCACTTGGCGATTTCTACTCTGTTCAGTTTAACTATTTTGCAATCATTAGCAAACCTCCCATACCCATCCTATCTTGTCTGTCCTTCCTGAATACAGTGATTCCATCACATTCTATTCCTATAATGATATCCTCCTTTGTCAGTCAGGTCCCACTATAATATTTGGTCCCACATCTACCAATGCTAAGAGCTCCTTTCCTTTATTTCTGATGCTGCTAGCATTAATGTATACACATGCAAGTTGATCGCCAGGCTGATAGGTGTTCAGGTGACTCCTGAAATGTGTAGCTGGAGTTCCTTTCTCAACTAATTCCCCTTGCCTATTTCCATAATATATCCTTTTCTTTCTTTCTTGACAGAACTAGGCCTGCATTTCCTAGAGTCATTCTTAACAAACTTTCATTCCCTTTGTTACTTTTCATCACTCACAATTTTGGCTACATAATTTAATGCATGTATCCATTTTTCAATGCAACCACTGAGGCACAGCTAGTTTTCATTACAGTTCACATTCACTCATTTGCAGTTTTTCCAAGTGCCTGATACCAAAACCATTCAAGTGTGGTCTGTCTTGCAAGTACAAATCCTTTCTACTGTCAAAGTCACCTATGCATCAATGTGCTGCACGCCATTTCTCCTTCACAATCTACTCGCTGACTCATTTGCAACTGCAGCTCTCCTCCTCAGCTCATTTGTCATACTATACAACAGATATCTTAATAAAACAGGGAGTTAATTCTTAACTCTCTTTTTTTTTTTTTTTTTTTTGTTCATTCAACTCATTCATATTATTTCTCATATCATACTTTTCTCCTTTCAGATTATTCCTGTTGATCAACATAATTATTATCATTCGCTCATTCTACTCGTTATTGCTTTGGTCATGCCATGTCATGAATCCTCCTGCTTTGGAAACATGCTTCCCTCACTTGTTTGTCCAGTAGATCGTTAATCATGGAATCACTGTATGTCACCATGTATTTTTTTTTTATCTGTTTCTGCTTTTTTGCATCTTCCTTTACTGCTTCATGTGTTTTGTTTCTTTTGTTACCTTCCCTGCTGTTTGGCAAGTACTTTTCAAATCTCTGCAGTTCCTGCTATCTTTGATGAGTGATATTGTGAATCACTCATCAAAGCCTCAAAATTTCCAGCATTGTGCTGCACACTTCAGTTTACACACACACACTGCCATTCTCACATTTTTCATACTGCTATCACTATCTTGCATTCGCATCCAGTCTTATTGTCAAGAAATAATACATGTGAATATTTATCATATAGATTTCATGACCGTTTTCTAATCTGTTTAAATTTCCTGGAAAGAGTAAATATTTCCTTGGAATATGAGCTTGAAATATTAGTTTTTTCGGATTGGAAAGTCCAGTCATCATCAAGCTTTAATCAAAATATTTGAGAGCAGATACTCTTAAATCAAGGTCATCAAGGTGCTCAAGATACTCTTAAATTAATGCTCATTCATTTATTCTTAGCATTAACATATCAGTTCCTAGTTGCCTTGTAAAATTTTATGGTCGTTTGCTGCTCCATTGTAATATTCTATTTATTTATTCTTGTATCTTAAATTCAACTGCGTCTTTGTTAACCTTATACATGCTTCACTCCCAGCACCCTATGTCCTAACTAACTCTATGCTGCTTTACTCTTAAATTAACTTTAATCTGCTTAACATATATCTTGCTGTTAATCCCATTGAATCTTATTTCCTTTTCCCACTGCGTAAACTGACTTAGTTATCAGCCTATCCACGATATGCAGGTTACCAATCCTCGCACTAATCAAGCAGAAAATTTTTTTTTTTTTACGGCTACACCATTCTAATTGAAATAATGTAGTTTGAGAATTAAGGTAAGGAATACAGGCAAGATCTTAGTTAATACACATTTTCATATTGCAAGTTGTGGCGATTCTCAATGTAATGTGCATGCAGGTTTGCTAATTTTTTTTAGAGATAGTGCATTGGCAATTGATCAAGCAAGGTAGTTAAACAAGACATTTTATTTAAACCTAGAAAGAATGTACAATACACACATCAGAGGAAATGATATCTCCCTCAGCCTATCTAAATGTAATAGGGGCAACGTACAACTGACTATATTATACACAACTTACTAAACCCCTTCGCAATGATTACTACTCTAAATTAAACATGTAGCTTTTCCTTAAGTGATATCTTAGCTTACTTCCTTCCTTTTTATATTTACAAATCTACAATCAATTTACCCTTTGGTAACATAACTCATTATTTAACATTTTACTAACAAATACCTGTAATCACCCTCATTTCACATACTAATTCGAATTTCACCTTTACAAAGCATTAACAAAATTTGTGCTTACTTACGGTAGCCATTTACATACACATTTCGGTCAATTTTACAATACATCAGTATGTCTTCACCATAGGTTACGATTGTTGCCTAGACGATGTAGCGGTTCTCGCTCTAGGAATTGTCGGACAAGGTTGTAGTGATTCTTCCGTCAGTACTGTTACTGTGATTTTTTCAATGGTAACTGGAAAGGAACTGTCAAAGCCTCCATTATGACTGTGGGTAGTAGCACTATCCTAGCACATTCAAACAGGAGCTCCAAATAATGGCCTTGCCTCCACACACACCTGGAACTCCGTTCTCCAGGAAAGGACAAAACTTGAAATCTAAAAATCGAGAACCTGCTGGCCTGTCTCAGTCATCTTTTATATCTTCTCTAATCCTTTGTTACTATGATGTAGTTTCCAGGATTACCCACTAACATGATGACGTCACTTCGGCTCCCTTCATTTATGGTGCATATTTTTATGTTCGCAAGACGTTACGAACTTTTGTTTTTGCTTAGTCATCATTCTAATCTGGGTTAATCCCCTCTTTTCCGTTTTTCATACAATTCTATGAGAATTAAACTATGCATATTTACAGAAAAATTATTACATTTATTTTATTACAACATAAATTCTATTTTACATATGTTTGGAAACCTCTGTAAAATCGAACTTGGAAAATTAAGTAACTTAGAGATTAATGAATAACTAACTCTTATTTAGAAGTGTTGGTCAAGTGTTAATAAACCATTTAATAACGAACTAGTTTTGCCGGCTATTTCTGTCGGCATCTTCAGCGTACAAATAAGGTAGGCAAAGTAAATTACAAGCTAGATGTTAACTGACAATTCTAATTCAATAACAAAATGGTACTGAGCATGAAATAATATATGTGTCGCAGACACATGATTTACTTGTTGAGAAACATTTTGTAGTTGGCACTGAAGTTCATTTCATGTGTGTCTAGTGATCTGATTAAGGGCTTCCATATATCAGGTAGGATTAAACCTTGATTCCTGTTGAGGTTTTTTGTGGAATGGGCGACTGTAGCTGCTTCTTAGAAGATTCTGGAACGGTAATTTTCTTCTATATAAGGCATATAACATTTATTCCATTCAATAATGTGTCGGTTATAGAGAAGTGGGAAGAAAGGCCATCTTGTCTGTTATTTCTTACATAACCAATGTGTTCCTTTTGTCTTATTTCGAAGCTTCTAGACATCTGACCAATGTAACTACGACCATAGGAACAAGGGATGTTATAAACTCCAGCATACTTGTAGAAAGGATGGAAGTCTTTTGGTGATCTTAGAAATTTCTGAATAGTTTCAATTGGCTTGAAGGTCACTCTAATATTGTGTGGTTTTAGGAGGAGAGCCAGTTTTTTGGAAATGGTACCAATGTATGGAATAGTTATAGTGGTGATATATTGGGTGACATCACGTTGTCTTTGTGGTATATCAGAGAAGAGAATCTTGTTGATGAGTCTTCTAGGGTAGCCATTTAAGGATAGGTTGTTGGATATTGTAGTCAATTCTTCTTGTAGATCATTTTGGTCCATAGAAACTGTATAGCTCTTTTCTTTACATACGAATGATGCTAAGTTTTTGGGAGATGTGGTGTGATGAGCTGAAGTGTAGATAAACGTCCAGTATTTGTAGGTTTTCTATAAACAGAGAAGTTGACACTGTTATTTTCTTGTTTCTTTATTATGATGTCCAGGAATGGTAGCTTGTCCTTTTCAAGTTCTAGTGTGAATTTGATAGTATGGTGGAACGAATTGATTTTGTTTAGGTAATCCAATAGCTCTTCCTTTTTGTGGTTCCATATGATAAAGATGTCATATACATATCTAAACCATGCTGTAGGTTTTGGGTTAATCTGAGATAAGATTTTAGTTTCAAGATCTTCCATAAATATGTCAACACAAGAGGGTGAGAGGAGACTACCCATGGCCAATCCAGTTAATTGTTTGTAAATGGTTTTCTTCCATACGAAATAGTTTGAAGTTAAACAGTGACTAAACAACGAAGTGATGTCTTGTGGGAGCAAATTATCTAAGATGTTGATGACTTCAACTACTGGAATATTGGTAAACAGGGATATAACATCAAGGCTAGCAAGTATATCATCTTCAGAGATTGGGACATTTTTTAATTTTTCAATAAAATGTTGAGAGTTTTTAATATAGGTATCTAAGTTATGGATGTGTTGTTGTAGAAATTTGGCTAGATGTTCAGACAGTAAATAAGTTGGAGAAATCATTCCATCTACAATGGGGCATAATGGGGAGCCATCCTTGTGCACTAATTGGAATGCTGTACAGTCTAGGTGTTAGAGGATGCATAGATTTTAACTTTTTAATTAAATCTGTAGGCCAGTTTGTCATCTGACGCAATAGTTTATTGGTGTCGTTATGATTTTTTAACGTTGGATCTGTATTAAGGACATTATAGACGGACGTATCTGATAACAGATTGTTAAGTTTATCTTCATAGTCTTTTGTGTTTGAGATGACAGTACTATTTCCTTTGTCCACTTTAAATATAATGATGGCTTTGTTATTCTTTAAGTTGAGCAGGGTTCTGTTTTCCATAGGGGTGAAATTTGTGTGTGGAGATCTCGAAGGAGATGAGAGGATTATGCTGCTTTTCAATCTAAGGTCATTAGCTGTAAGTTGTGGTAGTAATGAAATCGCTTTGTCTAAATTGCAGATGAAATCTACTTTGGGTATTTCAACAGTTAAGGCAAAATTGAAGCCTTTTTTGAGAATAGCAATCTCAGGTTTTGTTAGTATGTGTTTTGATTGATTAACGATCACTTGGTTATCCGGTAGAGAAGATTTAGACTCAATATGATTAGTATACAGATAATTGAATTTCTCAATTTGCGTCCGTTTGCTATTTCTGAAGGTTTTATCATAACTTGTGTAAATCATATTATCTAGATGTCACCAAATATCTTCAATGGTATTAGAGATGTCTCTAAAGAGCTCATACCATTTTGAGTCTATTTGGCTTAGTGTAAATCTCATATGATGTATTCTTTCATGTAGAAGGGAGAGTGATGTTTTATGATAAATACGTTTAGCTTGTCTAGAATTAAAAAGTTGTCTGAGACGCAGAAATTTGGGGATAACATTGTTGTCTCGACGAGCATTATTCATATGCTAAAGAAAAGAGCTATACAGTTTACTGCAGACCAAAACGATATACAAGAAGAATTGACTACAATATCCAACGACCTATCCTTAAATGGCTACCCTAGAAGACTCATCAACAAGATTCTCTTCTCTGACATACCACGAAGACGATGTGATGTCATCCAATATATCACCACTATACTATTCCATACGTTGGTACCATTTCCAAAAAACTGGCTCTCCACCTAAAACCACACAATATTAGTGACCTTCAAGCCAATTGAAACTATTTGGAAATTTCTAAGATCACCAAAAGACTTCCATCCTTTCTACAAGTATACTGGAGTTTATAACATCCCTTGTTCCTGTGGTCTTAGTTACATTGGTCAGACGTCTAGAAGCTTCGGTTATGTAAGAAATAACAGACAAGATATATTATTAAAACACTTAAGGAATAGAACAACGTAGTTAAGAATATAAATTAAATTAAACTTTAATAAACCTTAATAAATATTTTCCGAAATATCGGAAAATATTTATTAAGCACGTAACTTTTTTGTAAGTTCCTTTAGAAAATGGCAATGTGACATTGCCGAAATATCGGAAAATATTTATTGAAGTTTAATTTAATTTATATTCTTAACTACGTTGTTCTATTCCTTAAGTGTTTTAATAATGCATAACCAACGTATAAGCCTGTCTACAAGAGACAAGATATATCTGGCCTTTCTTCCCACTTCTCTACAGCCAACCACATTATTGAATGGAATAAAAGTTATATGCCTTATATAGAAGAAAACTACCATTCCAGAATCTTCAAAGAAGTGGCTACAGTCGCCCGTTCTACAAAAAACCTCAACAGGAATCAAGGTTTAATCCTACCTGATATATGGAAGACCTTAATCAGATCACTAGACACACATGAAATGAATTTCAGCACCAACTACAAAATGTTTCTCAACAAGTAAATCATGTATCCGCAACACGTGTATTGTTTCACGCTCAGTACTATTTTGTTATTGAATTAGAATTGTCAGTTAACATCTAGCTTGTAATTTACTTTGCCTACCTTATTTGTACCCTGAAGATGCCGACAGCAATAGCTGGCAAAATTGGTATTAAAGTAAATATTACAGGTATGGTGGAGTGCTGAATATTAATATTCAGCACTCCACCAACAGTCTTGTATTGTATTGTATTTCATTTTTATTTTCTAACATTTTGTACAGTGAGATTGCTGTAAGGAAAGAAACAAGTGAAATGTTTTAGTAAAAATTTTGTTTAAATGTAAAAATCTCATTTTATAATGAGATTTTTTACAGACAGGCATAAATAAATAATAATCCACTAATGCTAAGATGAAAAGCCGAACGGCTATTTTTTTCTGGTGAAGTTGATAAATTAAGGGGATAAAAATCCCTTATTGTTTTTCACCCAGTATGTGAAACTCTAAGATCGAAAACTATGATCTAAGCGTTTCATTAATAAGCATTTTTTCATATTTTGAATTTATGAAAGCTTATTTCATAAATAAGCATTTCAATGAAACGCTTAGATCATAGTTTTCTATCTTAGAGTTTCGCATACTGGCTGAAAAACAATAAGGGATTTTTATCCCCTTAATTAATGCCTTTTATTCCTTGGCCTTAAAATGGCTTTGCCTATCTACTTCCAAATGGAGTAGGCATGACCATTTTTTTTAACCCTATATAACTTTATGGAGACTGAGTGACAGTCACTCTCCATCCTTAGCCAGTCAAAGACAGCTGGCCCAAAAGTGTCAGTGATATTAAACAGCATTCAGTGAAGAGAGTATGGATAGACATAAATTATTAAAAATTAAAAATTATGTATAATAAAAGAAAGTGAAATGCTGTTGTATGTACAAAGAACTCCGAATCAAGGAAACTGTTATTATTAGTAGCAATGTCTTTATTCTGGTTCAGGACACTAGAGTATACAGTGGATTTAAATAGAAAGTGATCACCATTTAGTTTTGAGAAGAATAAAATCGAATATCATTTTGAAAAGAAAATTGTGTGAGTAGTTTTAAAAAGAATTGAAGTTAACTCCTTTCAGAGGTGTACAAGAAAAAATGAAAGAGTTTGAAAACAAGAACCAAAAGTTGGAGCTTCTGTGGTAGACTGTGAAGAAAACCCTCATTGATTCAGCCAGCAAGGCATGAGGTGAGGTTGTCTGTAAAGATAGAGAAATCAGAACTCCATTGTGACCCAAGAAGTTAAAGGGGCAGTGAAGTTAAAGA
Organism: Typopeltis vanoorti; assembly: GCF_054136105.1. Classification (NCBI taxonomy): domain Eukaryota; kingdom Metazoa; phylum Arthropoda; class Arachnida; order Uropygi; family Thelyphonidae; genus Typopeltis; species Typopeltis vanoorti. The sequence continues at coordinate 102,343,091 of NC_143567.1, forward strand.
AGAAAGCTTATAAAGAAAAAGTTCTTGACAAGTAAGTCAGCATATATCCTGAGAGTATATACAGAGAAAGATATAAGAAAGTAAAGCAATGTTTAAAATACTAAATGAAAGATATGGGAAGACTGGTAAGAATATAGAAAGTCAGGAAGGTAGCAAAATATTACGAAGGTTAGTGAAAAAGCTTAGAAAGGAGTTAACATGTCAACTTTATCATCACATTCCATGTGATGATAAAGTTGACATGAAAACTGAAGATACTGGATGTCTGGAGTAATTTTTTAAATTTATTACTTCAATGCTCGACAGGTAGAAGGTCCTGTAGCACATAAATGGCATTGGTGGGCAGGGATCAGGAGCAGAGCAATCTGTCAATATTCTTCTTAAACTGCTGGAGATTGTAGTCCTTTGGAAATGCTTCACAGTGGAGGCTGATCCTGGAATTGAAGTGGATGGAATGAAATAAGACTGGGAGTAACAGGTTCAATGAGTATGTAGTTTGACTGTAAATTACTTTGAAATAATTTCAAAATGAAACAAGCAGTACACTTCACTGATAAAAAAAAAACATTCAAGAGTATTGCAATCAGGAGTATGTTTGTCAGAAAAAAAAAAGGCCATCAAAAACCTGGAATGTGGAAAGGCATTTGAAGTATTTGATCAGAAATGCTAAAAATTTTAGCATTTCTGATCAAATTTTATATCTCTATTTTAGCTAAAATAGAGGTATGAAATTTTTACAATAGCTACATTGCATGATTCAATAGACCTGGTCAGACAGTGGCATTTTGAATAATTGCAGCAGAGCTCTCAATGTGAGAATTACAGAGAAATTTCTGTACTGGGTGTTCTTGGTAAGATTTATGCAAGTCTACTTGAAAAAAGGCTAAGAAAAAATTGTAGAAGGGGAAACTTGGAGAAGAATAAGCTGGATGCAGGCCAAATAGAAGTTTTCAGGATCAGATTTTATCTTAAGACAGATGATTGAAAAATAATGGGAATATAACATAGATCTTATTTAAGTTTGGTAGATCTGGAAAAGGCATATGAAGTACTTTACCATGCCAGTTTTGAAGGTTCCAAGAGTAAAGCTGTTGAAAACTCTATATGGTGTAAATGGGACATTATGTTAAATCCATTGTGAGTCAAGAATGCACATTATCTCCGTTGTTATTCATCATCTATATAGATGACGAATAACAATGGAGATAATGATAATAACAATGATAACAGTGAAGATAATGTAATCTGGATTGCATTATGAAGGAAAATGGCATTAAACCTGATATCAAAATTAGAACGTTCATCTTAGCTCTACTTTATACAGATCGTGGTATTCTTCTTCTGTCCTCAACGTTATGGTTGGTGGGATAGCAATATGCTACTTTACTACTGATTATAATGATGATTATGGAACAAGGTGGTTTTCCATTGCCTTCCTTGTCCTATTTATGTCTTTATGTATTTATGTCTATAGATGTAATCTATAGACATAAATACAAAGAACAAACACATCTATAGACATAAAAGTATTTATGTCTATAGATGTGTTTGTTCATGGGATTGCTTTGCCTGTTTTGAAGGATGAAAAACCCTATTTCCTGGAAAAAAACTTCCACGTCTTAAATAAAACCTATAGAAGTCTGTACGATTCCCTGACGAAATTGAATAACTGCTGTAATAAATTGCATATGAAAATCAGCAATAAAAAAATGACTGCCTATGAAAACAGGCAGGAATTGAAAATATCAACTGCATCCTAAATGGAGAATCTATAGAACAAATAAAACATTTTGGGGAATTAGGCAAAATTTTTAGTGATGACAGCAAATTAAATATGGAAATAGATAATAGAATTTGCAAAGCTGGTATAGTAGGAAGTTAAAGAATAAATTTATATGGAATAAGAGAGAAGTTAGTCAAAACACTAAACTATCTCTATACAAGTGAGCAGAGTTAATCTTTGGTGTTATGGTCACTTAACCAGAATAGGAGAGGAAATATTAGCAGAACAAGTGTTTTTTTTGGCAGAGAAGAAACTTAGGAAGACCAACATCCTTTTTGATTAATACTGTAAGGAGTGCCTTAGAAGACTAAAGAATAAGATCTGACAGTATTGGAATCCTGACAGATAACAGAACTAAGTTGGTGAAAAATTTTTGATAAGGAGTTAATAAGAAGTTTGGTGAGCTAGAAAAAGTTGTTGATATATAGAAGGAAGAATGTAGTGAAAAAGCAGAACTCTGTGTTAATTTGCAAATTTTAAAGATAAAGGTTTATTCACTATCACATGCAACATATGAGCAGAAAGAAAGCTGGCAACATAACTGTTAAAGTTAGAAGACAGATCTTTTGATGGATGTTTATTTATTGGGCCTTTCTACTAAACCTAATCAAATGTTTAATAGTATCAAGAGCAACCATTTTTTCCAAACTTTCTCATGACATTTGTTCAGAGATTAGTGATGACATGCAAGATCTCTTGTTGATTAACAATTTTGGCTGAATTATATATATAAAATCATCAGCAATCATTTATTAGTTGAAGGTTTCACGTGGCATAGAAGTTGACTGTGATGAGCTTCTCCATTATTTTAGAAAGAACTAAAGTGAGAGCAATTGGACAGTAATTTGATGTTAAAGATTTGTCATCCTTCTTAGGAATTGGCTGAATATTTTTGACAAATTGAAACATAATTAGACATAAAAAAATTTAATACAGTGGAAAACTTAATTAAAGGTTGTATAAAATTTTTGCCCAAATATTTAAGGGCATCTTTTGTGTAACTTCAAATATTAAACAAGGCCTAAGTACAATAGTGAAGAATCAAATGAAGTATGTCACTTACATGTGAATAAAGTTTTAATATATGTTTAAAAAATGAACTAAGGTGAGATGTGGGTAGATAAGGAGATAACTTATTCCCATTGGATCTGTTCAGATTGGAGTGAAGTAGCAAGATTCCACAGCTTTCTTCATATATAAAAAAATATACAATTCGACAGAATTGTATATTTGGAGAAGATGGCATGTTCAGCAAGTCCATTTTTCCTCCTTGTGTAATTTAATATAACTTAAATGTTCTTCATAATAAACATTTGCAGATCTGCCAATTTGGTTTGGTATGATAAACTATTTGTACAATGAATTTGATAGACGCCATTGGTCTAAGGGGAAGTTTATCCTTTTCAGAGCTTTGTAAGGACATGTTCTCATCATTGATTCTTTAGTATTCTATTTGTACCTTCTTTAAATTTCGAATTCATACTGAAGATGCCTTTGATACTTGAATATTTTATGCAATGAAACTTTAATTTTATTAATTTTTATTTGAATAAGCTGAATCTGAATTAATTTTCATTTTCTGGATTAATGAATACCAGTAGAATAGAAGAATTTAAAACAGGAGTCAGACCTGGAGCAAATATTACAATCAGAGGAATTTTCTATGGACTGTGAGACTTTTGGCTATCCGTATCTGAAAAGATTCCTCTGATCTAATTCCAGGAAAAAAATAAAGATGATCTTAAATATTTATAATAATTCTAATAAAAATAATTGTGTTCACATCCATATTAAGAAGTGCTACAGAATTTGTAGACCATATGGATGTTGGCATGAAGTTTTCAGCATAAATTTGAAAACTGCTGTAGTCTTATCTTAAGTTATAGTCTTAAGCTTTAATTTACTTTTTTTGATACCTAACTTTCTTTTGAAGAAATAATGGAAAGTTCAAAGCTATTTTTAAAAGTATTTTAGTTAAACCTTCTTTAACTGCTTTGTTTTATAGTTGAGGATACTTTAAGTTCTGTGCTGGATGAATCTGGTGATGAAGAGGAACAAGAAGCTGTTGTAACCCAAGTCCTTGATGAAATTGGTATTGAAATTTCAGGAAAGGTGAGTAATTATCAGAAACTTATAATTTTTTTTTTTTTTTTTCAGTTAGATGTTTACATTTTGCCAATGCATAATTTGGAAATGGACCAGTGTTTTGGTAAAATAGTTCTTTAGTTTCTTGATTTGAATATAAAAAAAATTCAAAGCTATGGACAAATACCAGTATAATAGAAAAATCTAAAAAAAGCAATAAATACAAAACAGGAGTGAGACCTGGAGCACACATTACAATCTGAGGAATGCTCTATGGACTCTGAGACTTTTGGCTATCCAAATCTGAAAAGATTTGGAAAAAGATTTCCTGGAAGTAAATTCCTCTGATCTGCTTCCAGGAAAAAATAAAGATGATATTAAATAATTATAATAATACTAATAAAAATACAGTTGACCCTTGAAGAACACAGGTTTGAACTGCACAAGTCCACTTATCAGAGGTTTTTTTTTTTTTTTTTTTTTGAATAAATATATTCAAAACATTTTTTGGGGATTTGTGCCAATTTGAAAAAACTCACAGATGAACCATGTGGTTTAGAAATATCGAAAAAAAAAGAAAAAGTTAGGTATGTCATGAATGAATAAAATATATGTCGATACTAGTCTATTTTATAATTTTCTACCATAAAATATACACAGATCTATTATATCAAGTTAAAAATTTATCAAAACTTGCACACACAAATACTTATAGACCATATGGCACCATTTGCAGTTGAGAAATGTAAACAAATGTACAGTATTAAATCATAACTGCCTAAAATTAACTTATTAATTAGTTAAATTAATTAATTAGCATAAAAATAAAAAATTTATAACTATTCATTCATTAGTGTATAGGCTAAGCAGTAGCAAAGCAATCATATCTATTTTACTAGGCTACCATAAAGCCTAGAATGAATTCTACTACGAATCGTTATACCTGTAAATAAATATTTTTTTTCCCATTATCTTTTCATTTTTTATGTCTAGTGTTATTAATATGTATAACATCTACAGTGTTTTGTATCATATAAGACAATATTGATGTAGGTACTGACAGGCATACGATTCATCTTATAAACAGATGACATAAACTTATGGTACCGATAAATACAATACAGTACTGTAAATGTTTTTCACTTCCTTATGATTTTTTTAATAACATTTTCTTTTCTCTAGCTCACGTTATTGCAAGAATATAGTATATAATACATACATACCATATAAAATATGTGTTAATTGACTGCTTATGTTATCAATATTCTGGTCAACAGTAGGCTGTTGTAGTAAGTTTTTTGGGAAGTCAAAAGTTATACGCAGATTTTCAAACAACATGGTGGGGATCAGCACCCCGTATTATTCAAGGGCCAACTGTAATTGTATTCATATCCATATTAAAAAGTGTTACAGATTTGTAGACTATAATGATGGTGGCATGAAGTTTGCAACATTAAAGACCACTTTAACATGACCATTAATAAAAAAAAAACATATACATACATCTAGCTAAAAACAACAATAATGATAACAAAAAAAAAAAAGAGACAGTTAATTTAAAGAATTAGCAAAATTAATTGAACAGAATTTTATATTGTTTTATAGTTAGCACTTAAACTAATGAAAAGGTTCAACCAAAGCCCCTACAGGTAGTGTGTTAAAAGAAGTTTACGGTAGCAAACTATTTCCTATAGTTCCTATGAATTTACTATAGTGAGAGCTGACTGTGTGTGTGTGTGTGCATACATTTATTTATTTAATGTGAATTCTATCCAGGAAATGTTATAAACTGATGGTATATCAGTATTATTAACATAGGTGGACTAAAGGTTAAGTTAAAGCTTCTTTGTATGGTAACATTACCATGAAGGTCATAACTAGAGGATTTTGTCTTATTTTGAAATATCATTGTATGGTAAGTCAGTGACCAAATTACTATCCATTTGCTCTTACTTCATTTTCATTCGGTTCTTAATAGCCAATTTCTTTACCACCTTGGGAGGCCCACCAACTAATTAATAAGCATTATGATGGATTTCACCACTCTTGACCATAACAAATCTCCTAGCTATCACCAACATCTTTGGATGTGAGCCTTGGAAAGGCTGGAAACATAATTGCTCTTGATATTTCTAGCATTTGATTGGTTCCAACAAGGATGCCTGTAAACTACCACTTTATGGTCTGCCTTCTACCCTTTACAGCTGGTTGCAAGATTCATCTCTTATTATTCACTACATATCCTTTCATCAGATTTCTCCCATCATTGGAGTACATCATCGCTTTGTATTTTCACTTCCTCTCTTTCTCCTGTACATAAATAACATCTCGCTGACCTCAAATCCTATTGATAAAATAAGAAATGTGGACATTAGGAATAGTTAAAGGAGTAGAAAGTATTGAAGAAATGCTTTTAAACTCTTGCTTGAATTGGCTTGGATGTCTAACTAAAATGAATTTAGGAGGAATTACCCAGAAGAATGTATGAAATGAAATTTGAGTGAAGGAGACCAAGAAGAAGACCACAGAAAAGGTGGAGAGTCCAGATAAAGGGGGGGGGGGAAAGAAAGAGACCTGAACTGGTACTGTGTTCTTGAATGAAGAATTTGGGAGAATAGAAAGAAACAGAGGGATTTGATCTGCTGGAGAAGAAGAAAAATGAATCCAATAAAGATTGTAGAGAAACAGTTTAATTATTAAAATGGAATTTTTAGTGAAAATGGCAAATTAAATATGGAAATGAACAAGAAAATAAATAAAGATGTATATGAGGGATTCAACTGAATAATTTTATATAGAATAATAGATTTCGTAGATTTTCAGATTGCAAAATCTGAAAATAGCTGTATACCTGACACTGTTCAAACTACTTTTAAGTTATGGATCTGAGAGCTGGGTTAGAAATAAAACACTTGATCAAAGACTGGAGACCACAGATATGAGAGTTCTGAGAAAGATTAGGAGAGTGAACAGATGACATCAATGTCAGTATTATTTAAAAAATGATACTAACCCTTTAACTGCTACAGTCGAGTTAACTCGAGCATGGAAAAAAATGGCGACCTTGCTAAGATCGAGTTAACTCGATTTGAACTTTCAGTATGTAATACTCATTTAATTTAGTTTGTGAAAGCATTTGAATTGAGCAGGCTTATAGTGCCATCTCTTAGGATTAGAAGGAACTAATTTCCAAGCTTCTGTCTGCTTTGTGGTGCTATCTTCTTAAAAAATTGTGAGACCATGCACAGTGTTATCACAGCCATCCTTGACAATAGGAGCCAGGCGATCATGTGATGCGGTGATTCCATGGTTAGTAAAAATGGCTTCAACAAGCAGACAGCAGCGTTCTCTTACTGAGGTGGAATTAGTAGAAGTATTAGAAACTTTACCTTCCGATTTATCAGATTTCAATGATAATGATGATTATTTTTTAGAAAATAGTGAAAATAGTGATAGTGAAAGTTCAGATAACGAACCACTAGCACCAATGCATCCGCGAAAAAGAAATCATACTGACGACGCTTTATTGTTTCAATGGCGTGATACAAATTTTCGTCCAACAGTTCACCAATTCAATCATGATAATTCAGGTATTTCAGCAATTATAGATGATGGTTCAACTGTTTTTGATTTTTTTCAAACTATTTTTCCCCCTTCATATATTGCAACATATTGCTGATGAAACTAATAAATATTATGTAGTTTTGACTCAGAAACTACCACCATCACCCCAATCTTGTTTGCAAAAATGGAAAAATACTACCCCAGAGGAATTATATATATTTTTTGGAATCATAATGCTTATGGCTAGGGTAAAAAAAACTAACAATAGCAGAATATTGGTCCAATATTCTGTTCAGGGACAGATTCCTTTTATTTTTATGTATTTTACATTTCAATGACAATGAAACTCAGGTTCCGGGACAAAGACTACACAAACTACAACCAATTATTGATCATCTGAGAAAAACCAAAAACCTACAGTGAAATATTTACCCCTTTTCAAAATATATGTATTGACGAGAGCTTAGTACTGTTCGAGGGCTGCCTCCAGTTCAAACAGTACATTCCTTCGAAAAGACATAGATTCGGGATCAAAGTTTTTGTGTTGTGTGACTGTCAGACTGGATATGTGTTAGATTTTGTAGTGTACACAGGGGAAACTACAGACATTATTCCAGAATGTGAATTTGGGATTTCTGGGGCCGTGGTGCAAACCCTAGTGGCAAAGTATTTTCAGAAAGGGCACACATTGTGGTTAGACAATTGGTATTCTGGCCCTCTTCTGTACGACTGGCTACATAAAAATGGTACCGATGCATGTGGGACTGTTAGGAAAAACAGGAAAGGGTTGCCGAAACTAACAAAAAAATTAGACAAAGGACAGGTAGAATCCAGACACACCAATAATATGATGGTGGTAAAATGGATTGATAAACGAGAAGTTTGTATGTTGACCACACTCCACACAGACTATGAAACAATTAGGGAAAGTTGACAGGACAACAAACACACCAATAATGAAACCTGAGTGTGTCATGGATTATAATAGGAATATGGGGGCTGTGGACAGGACAGACATGATAGTCAGTTCTCTTGAATGTGTGCGAAAGGCCTTCAAATGGCATAGAAAATTCTTTTTCCATTTCTTGGATCTCGCTGTTCTCAATTCACATATTTTGTATAATGTACATACTGGTTAAAATATCACACATGCTAATTTTCAATTGACTCTCATCAGAGAAATTTTTCAAAAGTTCCACATGCTAAGACTGACCACTACATCTGGATGACCATCACAGAGTGATGAACTCCTCAGACTGAGGGAAAGACATTTCCTAATACCTGTGCCACCCACACCCAAGAAAGCAAATTCCACTAGGCATTGTCATGTGTGTTCAAATACCACATTGGAGCATAGAAAAAGAAAAGTGCTGGTATATGTGTGCCAATTGTGACATAGCCTTATGTGTACACTTCTGCTTTCAAAATTACCACACACACTACTAAAGTATTGAAGTATTTTTGGAGAGGTGTTTCTCACTTGAAGTTATGTGTGACATTATTTGACATGGAATAAACAAATAAATTTCAAGATAAATTTTGGACATCCCTAACTTGAAAATAAAATTCCTATATAACAGTTTTGTTCAGTGACTTCAATTTATACAAGAAAACAGTGCAAAAATGTGTAATACATTTTATAATAATATGAATAGTTACTATAATATTTTATAATTGTAAAAATAACTCAACAAGGAGGGTCATACTGGTTATTTAATATCTCAGCAGTTAACAGGTTAAGAAAAAACTTATCATTGTTAGAATTCAGGAAAGTGTTAGCAAAGCTAATCTCAGGTAGTATGATTCTTGTAGATAAACTTATACATTAGTAATACATGACTGTCAGATTTTAGGGAAATGCAACGTATACTAGAATACTTCCTATAAACAGATAGGAAATATTCTAGTATAGAGAGATAGAGGAGACAGCCATGGGTTCTCCACTCTCTCTCTCTCCACCCCTGGCCAACTTCTTTAGGGAGACCTTTGAAGAAAAGCCTTAAACTCGGCTCCACATAAACCTACTGTTTTGCTATGCTATGTAGATGATGTGTTCGTTATTTGGCTGCATGGCTTGGATACACTCCACAACTTCTTAACACACTTAAACAATCGACACCCCAGGATCCAGTTTACCTTGGAGAAGGAAAACAATTACAATCTGCCTTTCCTAGATCACTCTGATTATATACCAGCCTGATGGATCCCTGGCTTTCTCTGTTTAGAGAAAACCTACACATACAGGTAAATACATTCACCAGTAATATCCCCCCCCCCCCAACAATATGGGATTATAAAAACCCTATATAACAGGGCAAAATTAATCAGTTCAGATAACAATGCCCTAACTACTGAACCTAACTCTCTCCACCCCTGGCCAACTTCTTTATGGAGACCTTTGAAGAAAAGCCTTAAACTTGGCTCCATATAAACCTACTGTTCGGCTACGCTATGTAGATGATGTATAACATGATGTTAAGAACCATATTCTTAACACCTTCGTAGCCAATGGCTACAACCCCAAAAAATATTAAAACCAATTAACCACAACCCCCCTCCATAACAGACATTACTCTAAATGTATCATCATTCCTTATATCTGCGGTACTTCTGAAAAGGTAACAAAAATCCTAAAAAAATAAGACCTGACAACTTGTTACAAACCATATAAAAAATTGGCATCTCTTATCTGCTCTGCCAAAGACCAGCCACTTCCCCTACACCTACCTGGAGTATACCAGGTCCCTTGTAGTTGCAAACTGCCCTACTACAGCCAAACAGGCTGGACAGCTAATATCAGGATATCTGAACATAAGGACTATATCCAGTTCCACCAATACAGCCACTCAGGACTTGCTGACCATGCTTTGGGCACCTGCCACAAGATACGCTAGAAGAAAGCCACTTTTACTACACTGCAGCAAGTATAAATATTAGAGATTATTCCTGTAATCAGCCTCAGCTCTCAAAAAAACTCTCCAAACCTCAATAAATTCAGATGCATGAGACTTCCCCAAATATGGGAAGCTTGCATTCTAAGAACATCAGCCCAACAGCCAAGACAACCCAATTTAGCCCACTAGGGGGGCACCTTTAGGACTCCAGGACCGACTTCAGTTGTTTTCTTCAGCCATATTTGTTTAGTGTTAGTGCCTGTGTGCACATATGATTATTTTATGTTCCCTGAAGATGGTAACATTACCGAAATATAGGAAGTATTAATTAAAGTTATTAATTAATATTCTAGCATACGTTGTCTTTCCCTAAAATCTGACACTCAGGTAGTATGGTCACCTGAACAGAATGGGAGAGTAAAGATTAGCAAAGCAAGTGTTCTTTGTGAGGTTGGCAGGAAAAAAAAAAGACCAAGATGTAAGTGGATTGATACAGTAAAAAGTACATTAGAAGACAGAAAGATAAGATCTGATAATATTGGAGTCTTGACAGATAACAGATTAATCTGGAAGGAAATTGTTGATTGGAAAGTACATCATTACTATCATAATATCCTGTACATTTGAAGGTGTATATCAGGAATTTGATGATGAGAAAGAAATGAAGAGATTTGATCCACCTGAACAGACAGTTTCTGTTGGAATAGTTCTTCCTAAGGAGGAGGTTTGAAACATGTCAGTGCACTTTATTCTTCTTCTTCATTTGCAAAAATTTTTTTATGTTACTCCCAGTCATAAAAATGTGGTAAAACTTATAGAACTTTAGTATTATAATTGGGCTAAGGATATTTCTTTTCTGTTTTTGTTAATTGTATATGATTTTAATTATTTTTTAAATAAACTGAAACCCCTCTTCTAAAGATTAAAAATCGCTTGAAATTTTTTCAAGCCATTTTTGGCTTCCATTAAGCAGGATGGTGGTCCCACACCAGATGATGAAATTCATCTCCCGCCAAAGTATGATTACAAACATCCATACTCACAGTGGGATTCAAACCTGCAATTTGTTGATTGGAGTGTTGATGCACTGACCACTAAGGACCAATATGAATGGCAAATAAATTATTGGAAACTTTAAGATCTTCCACAATGTCTGAAACTCTGATCTCTTTTCTATTCTTCATCTTATGAACTTTACTGCTATCAAACGTATTCTGCACTTTTTTCTCACTAGAAAGATCTTATTTCAACTTCTTTTTACTCTTAATAATATCCAGATCTCCCAATATAATCAGATTTCTCCTTAACTGAGTTACAACCCTAGCCTTTCCTGGGTCAAATTGCTTCTTCACTTTCCAAAAAACTAGTTACTTTTCCATTCTAAACAATGTGAGAATTGTTTAGAATGGAAAACTTCTCACATTGTTTCATAGCCGAACATAGAAACTGTATAAAGTTCGGCAAGTCCAAGCGTAAGCAAATACCTGGATAGTGCAGCACCTAACCCATTTGGTAGTGCAACACTGAGGCAACTCATAGTAAGGGTGGAGCAAACTCCGTTCACTTTTCTTGGTATTTACCCATAATGTGAAACCCAGCTCCTAGGAACTGTGTTACTGTTCTGCATTATGAGACTTATCACTACACAGACCGGTTTCAACCTTTATTGAGGTCTCATCAGTGAGTAAGAATGGGAGTTCATGTCTCTCATCATCGGCCTTTGGAGTATAAAGAGTGCTGAGGGTCAGCAGGTAGTAAGAGGGGAGGAGAACAAAAGGTAGAGTATGTAACCAAGAGGTTATGGCTAAACGGCCTGTACATGTCATCTCTTCTCCTGTTCTAAAAAAAACTTTAAACGTACTTTACTTTACCTCATAGCTTAAACTAGATTAAACCAGGTGTCTGAAGATGTCATCTCCTAACACCTATTGCTCTATATATATAAAAAAAAACAAAAAAAAACGTGACTTAAATTAAATTAAACCAGGTGTCTGTAGACGTCTCCTGTTCCTACAAGAAAGAAAAACTGAAAACATTTTATACTTAAATTATATAGGATTGTATTTTGGAACTTAACTGATTAGCTTAGTGCCAAATTAAAGGGATCCATTGTTTTGAAGGGCGACTGAGGGGAGAAAAAAAAACCTGAGAATGGAAATTTGGGGGAAGAACCTGGCCCGAGTGATGCAGCTCACGAGGAGCCTCGATGTAAGCCTTCGCTGCTTGGGTTCTTAGGCCGACCCCCTCCTATTTGTTGAACTGTAAGCCCCGTGGATTACCTTATAGGAAGATATAGGGTTTTATTTGCCTCTGTATAAGGAAACATATTATGGGTGGTTTGCACCATTTGTTTACAAATTTGTAATCTCCTAGGAGATGCCTTTCTTGGGCTAGAAACTTTGGCAGATAGAAATAGAGCCCGCTTAAGACTCTTGCATAGATTATGCTTTCGTCCCGTATCTGGGACTTTTTCCGCACTTTCCAGATGTGATACTTGATCACGTTGATCAGAAAAATTATGAATTTTTGGATTTTTTCTGACCGGAGGGGGGAATTGCGGATGTACGACCTCCTCCAGTATCAGCATCGGGTTCCCAACACTGTACTTAGTCTTTGCCAGACACGTTGGGCGGGGGGGGAACAAAAGTAAAAGAAGTGTCCCACCATTTCAACACTCTGGCAGACATCACAGAAGGGGTCGCACAGACTTGGTCTATAGCAGGACTTTACCAGTTTCACAGGGAGTTGTCCGTAGGCTATTCGCCATGCTAAATCCCTGTGAAACACTGTCTCCAGCTATTCCTGATGTTTTGGAATAGGATTTCCATATTTGTATCTAAATTTGGCTTATCACATCTGGAAAGCTGGAAAAATTCCCAGTATACTGCTTGTGATTTTAATTTTAATAAATCTATTCCCTCTGTTTTAAATTTTTTGATGTGTTTACTAAGTGAATAATACCAGTTAGGCACAACCTCCGCGCAGGGACCAGCATGACCCGTGATCCCAAAGTAGGAAAGGAAATGTCCTAGGAAGTATTTAATTAAGTTGCCTGAAATATGGTTAGATTTTAAAGCCTTTCATATGGTTTTAAGAGTATTTGCGTAAAATAAACATTTAAAACTGGTAAGTGAGAATCCCCCTTGAATGCTTTTTAATTTTAGGTAGTCTTTCCTGACTTCGTGTTTTCTATTATTCTAGAAAAATTCTATCAATGGTTGTAAAGCTGATTTTCTTCTATTCCCTTAACATCAGTGATATTAATGGTATGCATGTACATTGGCTTAATAATGGTTTTGATAATTATTGCTATTCCGTAGAGAAATAGTTTGGTTTAAACAGTTTTAGTTTTTCCGCGCAGGCTTCCAATAGTTTTGAGATGGGCAGTACTGGAGTCGCGGGAAAGGGAAAGCCAAGTAATGTAAGATAATTATGGGAATCTCCAAAAATTTTAATTTTAGTTTTTTGGGAGTTTACGTGGAGACCACTGATTATGCTGAATTTTTGCAAAGTGCCAAAATAGATGTAGATGGACTCAGAGTCTCTGAGCGTAGCCACTACATCATCGGCATATGCTACAATGTTGCTATGTCTGGAGACTGGGGGGTATTTCTCTAATTGCTGGGTATTATCAATTTTACGGATAAGGGATTCCAGCGCTAATGAAAAAAGGAGAGGGCTTAGCGGGCAACCCTGCCTTACCCCTTTTTTTTTTTTATAAGAAATGGATTCGAGAGGAACCCGTTAATAGATATTTGGGTAGAGGCTTCTGCATACGTGTTTTTGATTACCCACCAAAGCCCAGGTCCCACCCCTATTTTTTGAAGGATGTCCTGCAAGTACGTGTGCCTGACGCTATCGAACGCCTTTTCCAGATCTGTTGAGAGAAGTACCAAAGGATAGCTTTTGTTTCTGCAAAGACGGATTAGATCTCTTATGAGAAAGAGATTTAGTTCCATCGATCTTCCCAGGACTCCATAAACTTGAGAGCTCGTTGCTACTTTTTCTATACCGCATTTGATGTGGGTACAGATAATTTTGGCGAAGATTTTATAATCCAAATTTGTGGGGGAGATCGGTCTCCAGCTGTTTCCTAAAGTTCGATCCCGGTCTTTTTTTTTGGAATTAAAACTGTGTAACTTTTAATGAAATCCTCGGGGATATTTCCCAAAGTGAGGAAATCGTTAAATATTTTTACTAATATCGGTGAAGCGACTTCCCAGATAGTTCGATAAAACTCAATCCCCAACCCATCTAAGCCGGGTTTTTCTTGCCTTTATTGTTTTGGAGGCTGCTTTTATTTCTTCAGCAGTTATTGGCCTGTCATGCAGAGCGCTAAGATGATCGGGAACACATGTAATGTCCCACTCGCTAAAGTCATCTGATCAGAAAAGGCGCCGAGGTAGTGCTGATAAAAATGTCGTAGAATTTCTTGAGATGATTTTAGCAGTTGGCCATTCTCTCGGATCTGGCAAACCGTTCGATCGTCATTTGCCACCACCCGTTGTTGGTTGTAGAATGCGGTGGAAGGTCTTTCCAAATATCTGAGATAGAGTCTTGCTCAAAAATCGAGGTCTTCGACTCTTCTCTGCTGCTCTTGTTGCAGTTCAACTTCTTCTTGTCTGATGAGATCTCCACAGGGGACTCCGTGCAGCTCGTTTATGTGGTACCAACTGAGCTCCTTGTAGAGATCCCTCCGACATTTTCATTTGTGTTGGGCCCTTTCGTGCCCACACTCTTGCAAGAGTTCCTTTACCTGCGACTTGAACTGCTGCCAAGTTTCCCAGTCCCAGCTGATGTCTTTCCATTCATCACAGAAGAGCTGTAGCCTGTTGCTAAATAGACTGGGAATGGTGGGGGGGGGAGCCTCCAAGGGCCTCTGGCTGTTCCCATAGCCTCTGGGAGTTTTATTTTTAGTACCACCATTTTGTGGTCAGTTAGCATACCGCTCACTGCAATGTGTCGTATCTCTTGAACATACGGCTCTAACTTTTGGGATGTGTAAAATCTATCAAGTCTTGTCGCTATCCTGCTGCTGTACCATTGTTTCAACTTTGAAAGGGTTTTGCAGCCTCCAAACATCGGCAAGATCCAAGTTTGTGCAACACCGTTTTAGTGCAGAAAACCCGCCAGTCCCATTATTGCTGTTCCCTTCTGTTTTATCATAGCAGGTGTCTTCTTCATAGTTCCATTCACCCGCTATGATTAGTTGTTCTACTCCCAGAAGGTATTGTTCAAGAGCAGAAAAGAAACCATCTCGTTGGTGCATGCGATTCAGGGCGTAGACTGTAAGAAATTGGGTAGTGCTGCCATCGTACTTCCAGTCCACGGACACTAGACGTCCTATAGCGTCTTTCTGGACGTTGAAGAACTCTCCCACGATGTGGGGGCGAATTATTATCCCCACCCCTTGCAAGTGAGTATTCCCCGAAACACCAGTAGTTAGTGACCGGGTAGCTCCTAGAAAAGTTTCCCACGTCCCAGTGTTTAAAGAAGTGGGTTTTTTCCAGGAAAAGGATGTTAATATTGTGAATTAGCTTCAGTCTCCAGACAGCACTTTGCGCAAGAGGATTGCACAGTCTGTTGTTATATATTTAGGGCAAACTCTTAAAATAGTTAGGGTAACTATTTTAAGAGTTTGATCCATGTTTGTAGTAGTTAAGTATGTTGGCCTCCATTAGCTGAGCCAGATTACTGTGGAGGAGGCTTATTTCACTTTTTACTCCAGGGATTTTGCTGAGCTGTTCTATATTGATAGATTCTTTTCATATTGAAAAGAAGAAGATGCAAGAAAGTTTTAAAGTGAATAAAAGTTGAACAGCTCTCAGATGCGAACTGTAAACTAAAATACACGAACATTATTCAAGAAAAAATAAGTCTGAGAATAGTAACCAAACCTTGGAGATTCAGTGGCAAGCCCTGAAGAAAACACTGATCGATTCAGCCAGAGAGGTGTGTGGTGAGGTTGTCTGCAAGGATAGAAAAAGAAAAACTCCATGGTGGACACAGGAAGTTAAAGAGGCAGTGAAGGAAAAGAAGAAAGCATATCAAAAGTTCCTGGCAAATAAGTCAGCTTCTTCTCTTAGAGAATACAGAGACAAATGCAAGAATGCTAAACACTGTGTAAAACTAGCTAAACAAAAGTCATGGCAAGACTTTGGTAAGAACATAGAAAATAAATATCAAGAAGATGGCAAGATATTCTGGAAGTTGTTGAAAAAGCTCAGAAATGGAGGAAAGAATGCTGTAAAAGGAATTAGAGATGATAAAGGTGACATGAAAACTGGAGAAAAAAAAGATATCCTTTAAGTATGGAGTAATTACTTCAAATAATTGTTAAATGAAAGAATCAGGGACCAGGCATGCAATCAGGAATATATATCCATACTTGAAGTAGAAAAAGATATCAAAAAGGCCTGAAATGTGGAAAGGCAGCTGGAGTAGATGATATTCGACCAGAAATGCTCAAGTATGGAGGTATAAAAGTCTTACAGTGGCTGCATTACATAGTTCAGAGGGACGAATTCCGGATGATTGGAGCAGAGCTCTCATAGTACCCATATATAAAAAGGGAAATAAAACTGAATGTGAGAATTACATAGGTATTTCTCTACTGAGTGTTCCTGATAAGATTTATGCAAGTATACTTGAGAAATGGTTGAGAAGGATTGTGGAAGAAAAGCTTGGTAAGCAACAAGCTTTATTCAGGCCAAATAGAGGCTGTCAGGATCAGATTTTCACTTTATGACAAATAGTTGAGAAATCATGGGAATATAACAAAGATCTGTATTTAAGTTTTGTAGATCTGGAAAAGACATATGACAAGGTTCCAAGAGAGAAGCTATTCAAAACTCTACAGTTATATGGTGTCAGTGGGGAATTATATCAAGCAATACTTATCTTTATTTGAGTTGTAAGTCAGTAGTTAGAATTGAAGGAAGTACAGGAAGATGGTTTAATGTTAAATCTGGTGTCAAACAAGGATGTACATTATCTACATGGATCACATTATGAAGGAAAATGGTATCAAATCTGATATCAAAATTGGAGATGTTAATGTCAGCTCTTTGCTTTATGTAGACAATGTTATACTTCTAAATAAATTTGCTAGAAGTCTGCAAGATTCCCTGACTAAATTGAACAAATTGCTGTAATAGACATGGTATGAAGGTCAGCAATAAAAAGACAAAGACAATGAAAATAGGTAGATGCATTGAAAATATCAACTGCGTTGTGAATGGAGAAACCTATAGAACAAGTAAAACATTTCAGCTGTTTAGGCACGATTTTTAATGAAGGTGGTAAATTCAATATGGAAATAGACAACAGAATCAACAAAGCTTGTATGGTAGGAAGTCAACTGAATAAATTTATGTTAATATGGAATAAGAGAGAAATTAGTCGGAACACTAAATTAACTGTATACAAGACGGTGTTCAAACCAGTTTTAACTTATGGATCTGAGAGCTGGGTCAGAAGTAAAACACTTGACCAAAGACTAGAGACCGCAGATATGAGAGTCCTGAGAAAAATTAAGGGCATGACAGATGGCATCAATGGCGATATCATATTAAAAATGAGGATATTAGGAAAGAACTTGACATTGTCAGCATCCAGGAATGCATTAGTAGAGTTGATCTTAGGTGGTATGGTCACTTAAACAGAATGGGAGAGGAAGGATTAGCAAAACAGATGTTCTCTGCCAGGTTGGCAGGAAAGCGACCCAGAGGAAGACCAAGGTATAGGTGGATTGATACTGTACAAAGTGCGTTAGATGATAGAAATATAATATCTGATAATGATAATATTGGAATCTTGACAAGTAACAGACTGATTTGGAGGAAAATTGTAGATAGGAAGTTAGTAATGATGTAAATTTTTATGATTTTAACGATGTAAAATTATGTAAAAAGTAATACTATCATATCCCGTATACTCCTTCAGGGTATATGGCAGGATTTTGATGATGATGAATAACATCTTTTCATATAAAATAATGCATAATCGTAATAGTTAGCACTTCAAGTCAAGGTACAGAAATATCAAATTTTACATGAATGTTTCCAATTTTTTACTTGTTCAATATTGATGGAGATTGCCAGTCCCAATATAAAGCTGAATATATATATATACATATACACTAGTTTTTTTTTAAAGGCAAAACAATTGCAAGTATTTCTTTCTGTCTCCTGGATAATGTTAGCAAGTGTTTATGAAAATATTAAAATATTTCACAAGAAAATAACTGTTTGTTTTTTCGAGCTGTGTTGGCATGTATTCATTTGAAATTTTCTGGTGTAATTCACAATACCAAAAGAACAAAATAAATAAATATATTTATTCAGCTGGTTTTTTGACCAGCATCATCAGAACACAAAGAATTTATTGCAGTATGCAAGCACTAACAATCAATTATTAGTGAGAACAATTTAATATTGTAGTAGACAAAAAAAGAGGAACTGAAGTTCTAATTTGTCACTCTCTGCTATTGAATTAAAACAAGTCCCATCATGTATTGTAATTCAGGTCAGCTTTGCCAGGGCTCTGTTTTAGTCCCATCCTCTAGATATGTTCTAAAGGGTGGGACTAAATTTTTTTTTGTCTTCTTATGAAAGTTAAGTAAGCTTTAACTGCAAGATTCTCTGGTTAATTCCCTAGAAGAAAAGAAGCTTAATTAAAGTTAGTTTAATTTTCTTTAATTTTTTAAATAAGCTGCCGATGCTTGACATACTGAGATACATCTTTTAGAGGCATATAAAGAACTTAAACATTTTTTTTTTTTTTAGATTGCTGAAGCTCCTTCAGCTCACAGAGGAGCTCTTGGAGAGAGTTCAAAGGCAAGGAATCCTACTGATGATGAAATTGAACGGCAGTTGGCACGGTTGAAGACATAATTCCCTCCACTGGTAGGATGGTCAGGAATAAGTCGAAGATCATCAATCTGTGATGTGCATTTTTTCCACAAATAAGTTACATTTTCAAATAAATTTTGCACTTGGGAGTTTGAAATGTAAATATGCAATTCTTATATATTTTTTAAAATATATTCATGTAACTCCTAAGTGAAAACAGTAAGCAGAAATAGCAAAGCTTAATTTGATAATGGAGCTGCCCTTCCAACTTAGGACTAAATTTAGTTCTAAATAATATTTTCCATTTTAGTTAGAACTAAATGTAGCCTTAGGTTGGAATATAGGGGCAGCTCCATTACCACATAAACTTTGCTATTTCTGTTCACTGTAAATATGCAAGTTTTCAGTTCCCTAGCATGTTATAAATGGATAAGTAAAATGTGAATAACATAATAACACTATGTGACTGATGTTTAATTGGATTGGTCTAAGCTTTAAATTTTTGTTTTCTGTATTGGTAGTAATATGTGTGTTTAGCTGATACTAGATTATTGAATATGTTGATTAGCAAACTTTTAGGTAGTTGGCAGAGTCTGTTTCTGTTCAATTTATACAAGATTTTTACTAAACGTTTTTTCACTTGACTTGAATATATCTTGGTGAGAGATCCATCAGCTTCTTAAAAATGTTTTGATTCATGTTATTATAAAGAATAAACAAATTGGACCCTCAAATTTTCTGACATTAGTTTAATATTTCATTCTGTTAATACTTTAAAAAAAACAGAATAATTAAAAAAATGAGGAGTTTAATAACCTGTAGATTAGCTTAATAGTGCTAGCTAATTATTTTCTTTGGAAGCTTTGTTTCATAATTTCCATGTAAATGATTATGGTATGCTATATAATGTAAATACCATTCCTATTTAAAAAAAAAAAAAAAAGATTCTTCCTTTGTAGAACAAAATTGTCCAAACTTGGGAGTGAAGATAAGAAGCTTAACACTTTGTCTAGTAAATAAAGATAAATATGTTTCTGAATCCAGTTAGTTTAATTTTCTTGAACATTTTCAGAAATAATCCTGCAGCAGCATAGTTTAGCTCTGATATAAGATGTACTGATATAATAAGAGATATCCAGATTTTAAAATAGACAAATAATTTTCAATAATCAAGCAAAGGTAGTTCTTTGGAAATTGAGGTAGGTATAAATGAAGGCATATGAAAACTAGATGTAAATGAAGCAGTAATGTAATTGATTACTGTTATATTAGCTGAGAAGACATTCTAATCTTATTATTTTTATTATTATTAAGAGAGACCTTCAGGAAGTCAGGAACTCATCAAGGGATCCATGCTATTTGTACCAGCTGTCATACCTGATCTTGAATTAATTCATTCACGTTACTTGCATACTTAACATCTAAAGGCAATCACACATTTGAGAGAAAAATCTAGCCCTAACTCCTTGACAGCATTCATTCTCAACTTCCATGGATGCCCTCTTGTTCTTTCCCCACCCTCCATAAAATGAAAAATTCCATCAACTGAAACCCTGTACTACCCTTTCAGAAGTTTGTAAGTCTCACTCATATCACCTCTCTTTCTCCTGTTTGTTAGTGTCTGCAATCTACAAATTCTCAATCTGTCTTCATAATCAATATTCCACAATCCTGATATAATTTTTGACACTCTCCTTTGCACTCTCTACACTGTATCATAATAACAGCAGAAATCAGGAGACCATACCTGCATGCCTAGTCCAAGTGAGGTCTTATCGAGGCCTTGTAAAGAAGCAAAATGACATCCTTATCTTTACATGTCATGGTTTGTTTCAGCATTGTCGTTATTCTCTGAGTTGTATTTACAATTTTTGCTATATGACCCTTGAACTTTAGCTTCCTGCCTACCGAAACTCCAAAATCCCTAGCCTGATCATTTTCTTCTAGCATAATCACACCAAATAAACCACACATGACCTTACATTTATTAACATCGAAATGACAGCAATTTTCCCATCCTTCAGTTCCAGCCTATTCAAATCATTCTGCAAGTACTGCATATCTGCAGCACTCCTGATCACCCTACCTACATTTGCATCATCAGCAAATAGCTGTATGCTGTATGTCAAATCCTTCCCAATGTCATTAATGTACAGATTGAATAACAGTAGACCAAGGACTGATTGTTGAGGCACACCACTGGTTAACTTGAATACATTTTGAAAAATTATGGAGACAACTACCGTGTTATAGAGTAAAACTTTAGTTTAATATAAACCAAAATCAACACTCGTATATATATTCTCTGTATATATTGTGTATGCTCCAGATGATGACCTTGATATTGTTGGATCGTACTTCCTTTTTTGATCTGCCATCTTGTTTTAACTCTGTTCTTAAACAAGTAATAAGTTGCTGGTTGATTACTAATTTAAATATAGAGAAATTTATATTTTTAGACTGTGCCACTATATATATAGATTATTAGTCTAATGAAGTGTAGCGAAACCAACCATCAACTAATTTTATATCAATATTATTTCTTACGTAGACCGAGTTTATCTCTTATGTTTGAAGCTCCCGCTAAGTCTGATAATTTCATGAACGGTGCAGTAAAGGAGATTCAGGCAAACACAATTTTAAAATCATCAAAACAAAACATTTAATTCTGGGTTATATATTATACATATAAACTCAATTCTGAGAACAAGATAATATAAATGTCTTAGCTTAACTGGTCACAGCATCTTACAGATTCAGTCTATGGGCATTCTGCTATCAGACTTCTAGCTATCACAATATTAAAATAACTTTTAATAGAGTTCAATATCACAAAATCTCTTAGTAACAAATTGTACTATTATCACACAGTCAATAAAGTCTCAATACATTAATGGTGGCAACAACTGCTTCATGAGTGTACACTTTCATACTTCATACTCTGGCTGATTTCAGCAAAAAACATTATAGTTAATGTGGGGAATAACAGGAGGAATTACACATATATCTCTGCACTGAAGTAACATAAAATTGGACGGTTCTTACTGGATAAATCCTTTGCTCATCAATTTCATTATGGGCACACTTTATAACTATATTTACTTAGCCCACTATGGCAACACTATTTAGAATAAATCTTCTCAATGATAACTGAACTATTAATGGTTGCACTTCACGTGTATAGACTTACTTTGATAAAGGAATATGCTCATTCTTTCTTTAACACTATACAACCAATTCAGCTCTCTCTGTTAAAGTTCCATGAAACTAATGGAATACGTAGTAATTCTTTAACTTCTAGAATTATTCTCAGTTGCCTACTACTTTCCCGGTCCTCAAATAGTCCAATTACAGCATTAAAGTTCTAGACATAGCAATCCTTTGCATTTACTTTGCTGCCTCTCAGTATTCTCCTCGTTTGTCTGTGCTCTACTCAATTCTCCCGTGTCCCTGAATGGTCAGTCTTGAAAAAGAGAAGAGCCTCGGTTTTCTCCGCTCTTAGCTTATATACCTACCTTCTTTTTTCCCCAAAAATTGTTTCTCACGCTCTTATGTCATTCTTTCTCTGCAGTTGAATACCATATCTCCATAGTAACAAACAAAATAAAATAAAAACAGAAATATTGCATAACATTATACCTTTACATACTGGTAGTAATGAAAAAAAATGATAATATTATAATTCACATAAGGCATATTAAACTTATATATACAATTCCTCATAATATTAAATTAGGAATAATCAAAATAAACAGAATAATATTTCAATACAAGGTCCTATCATTGCTAACACATATTTTAGATTAATTAATAAAACTTAATAAATAAACTCAAGGCAATTACATGAATAATAATTTACAATCATGGGATTAATATCAAATAATTTTTACAAGTATAGCCTTTGGTATGGTGGATTAAGTTGGATTCTGTAAGGAATATTAATAATTTAAATTTTTCCTTATTCAGAATCCAACAATATGAAGGTCAAAACGCCGAGTGTTGATTTTGGTTTATATTAAACTAAAGTTTTACTCTATAACACTGTAGTTGTCTCCATAATTTTTCAAAATGTATTCTGATCACCATGTAAGCATGAAAGAAATTTATGTAATAGTCTTCCATGTTTTATTCTTTTAAAATGCCTTTGCAAAATCCAAAAATATCATGGTGTATCCATTCCCCATGTCTAATTCAGTGGTAACATTATAGAATGTGAACAAGTTACTAAAACATGCGTTTCCCCTTAGTAAACCCATGCATTGAAAAGTAGAGACTCTCTGTTTCCTCAAATCAGAATTCAGTTTCTCTTATCAATCCCACAAAACACAAAATTGCAACTAGTTGCAATTTTGTGTTTTGTGGGATTTCCTATGCTGCCAACCACTTTCTTGATTCAACAAACAAGGTGTATGGTAAATCACCACGACGGCTCCTGCGTATCATTTTTTGACGCTGCCACTTGAAAATATCAATCTTCTCTATGCAATAGAACAACTTCATTGCCATTTTACTGCACCACATTTTTAAATCACTTTATAACGATCAGTTTTTATTTGTTTAGTTCATAGAGCACACAGTTCGATTTGCTTGTATGACATACTGCCAACAGGTGAAGCACCGAGCAGGCCATCTCTAAATCCACATAATATACATAAAAACAATGGCACAAAAATGAATAAGTGATTGCATTTGTATCTTTGCTCATCCATCTTCATGCCTGTTCTTTGAGTATGCATATGATTTCTCTTGTTAATTACAGTAGCATGTCATAGGTTGCTCTGCTGCAAATAACAAAAAATTATTTTCAGTAAATGACTTAAATCAGCACATACTTAAGAAAAATTTATTTGTTTGTTAATTTTTGTGCAGTTTTGAGTAAAGAACTCTTAGAAATATGCAATAATAAGAAGGCATGCATGATTGATGCAAATTCCTTTATCAGTATTAACCTGGAAGTAAACTTTCGATTCATTGTCTTAAAAATAGGGTGGCAGGTGACGAGTGTGGTAAGAAAAGCAAAAAAGGATTACGAAAGAACATTGGCCATGCAGGCTAAAGAGAATCCTAAACAGTTTTTTAGATATGTAGCAAGTAAAAGGAAAAATGTACATGGCAGATTGATTTTAAAGAATGCCAATGGTAGGGAGGTAATTGAATCAGTTGAGATAGCTGAGTTACTGAGTGAGCACTTTGCAAGAATATATCATCCAGGTGGTGACATTGCAGAAACGAATAAACCAGTAGATTATACGGGAATTGTGGTGAATGAAGTGGAGGTGAGTAGTCTATTGCTTAACCTCAATGTCAATACATCTGTGGGATTGGATGGTATACCAGCTCGTGTAGTACGAGAAGCAGCTAAAGAATTGTCAGTACCCTTGACCATTTTGTTTAATTTGAGTCTCTGGTCCGGGTTAGTCCCGAGCGGTTGGAAGGAGGGGAAAATAGTTCCACTGCATAAAGGTGGTTCCAAGACTGCTGTCGTAAATTACCGACCGATTAGCATATCAGGAATCATTGTCAAGGTCTTAGAGAAATTAGTCAAGAAAAGAATACAGGATTGGATAGATGAAAATGGGATATTGTATGGGGGACAACATGGCTTTGTGAAGGGTAGATCATGCCTCAGTAACTTGCTCACGTTTTATAACACATTGACGGCTAAACTGGATAGGGGTAATGGGTTTACAGTGATACTACTGGACCTTGCCAATGCCTTTGACAGGATACCACATGGAACCCTAATCAGTAAACTGGAGCAGATGGGGATAGATATAGTGTTGGTAAGATGGATAGGAGGGTGGTTGAAGGAGAGATACCAGAGAGTGGTTTATTCAGGAGTGGAGTCAAAAAGACGTCTTGTGACTAGTGGAGTGCCGCAGGGCTCTGTTCTTGGACCACTGCTTTTCAATTTGTTCATCAATGATATAGGAAAGGATTTGAGAGGAAGTGTTCACTTGTTTGCTGATGATGCAAAGTTGGGTAGAGCAATTGTGAGCGCACAGGATGATTTGGAAAGTTTGGAGGATTGGGCTAGGAAAAATGGATGTCAGTTTAATGTGGCAAAGTGTAAGGTTATGCACTTGGGGGTGAAAAGAACAGCAGCAGTATATCGCATTGGTGGAACCGTACTCCAGGAGATTGATGAGGCCAGGGATTTGGGAGTGCTGGTGGATAGGGAGTTGAAATTTAGGGGACACATTGCAAAAGTGACTAAAACAGCTCACCAAATCACTTGGCTTATGAAAAATACTTTAACATGCAGAAACAAACAAGTTGTTGTTCCTCTGTATCGAGCCTTGATAAGACCCCATCTGGACTTCTGTGCCCAGTTATGGGCACCAGGGTTTCTTCGTGATGGGGAGGAAGTGGAGAGGGTCCAGAGACGAGTGACCAAGATGATAGCAGGACTGTGGAATGAACCTTATGAGAATAGGTTGAGGATTTGTGGTTGCAGAAATTGGACGATAGGCGAAGGAGAGGTGATATGATTGAGACATTCAAATTACTGAAGGGTTTTATAAGATTGATCCAGAAGATATTTTTAAAAATATGACTGGTGGTGGGAGGACTAGGGGCCATGCATGGAAGCTGGGCAAGAGCGTGGTTGACAAGGGTGTTAGAGCTAGGTTTTTTACTTGGAGAGTGGTGAATGAGTGGAATAAGCTTCCAGAGTCTGTTGTAGGTGCTACGACCGTGAATGAGTTCAAGGCAAGATATGATAGATACTGTGTGAATGTTGAATAGTTGTTCCAGACATGATGTTTGGGCCTCCCTCGATGAGTCTGTCGATTCCTTGGAGTTTCCCGGAACAATAATAATAATAATAATATAGATTTTTATATAATGTATATATAATGTGCTGTAGGTCAGTTCTCACTGGTTCTCTGGAATTGGCTGATAACTTTTTAAACATTATATAGAACTAATTCCTTAAATCGCATAAAAAAAGTTACTATATATAAATGTTTGTTTTTGATGCTAAGCATAAGGGAAAGTCGTTTGCTAAATAGCAGGTTTGCTTTGTTTACCTCTCCTAGATTGCATTTATCAAAGAGACTCTTCAATCTTTTCTCCAGCTATTATGCTTGTTTTGCTTATGGATGCAACCTTTTTTTAATTGCTTGCCATTTTAGTATTATTTTGTTTTGCTACATATGCTTAAAAATAACTTCAAATAACATACATTGAAATTAAAAATTCACCAAATATTTATTTCAACAGTTCCCAACCTAATTTTCAAGTCACTCAAGGTAAGAACATCTTTAAATGTTACATTCTTCTTAAGAGTGTGAAATGACTGCATTGCAAAGACCGAGTATTTTCTTAAAAAGTTTGGAATCTTTCTAGTTATAAATTTGAACTTAACATATTTTAAAAATCTTAAATTTGTGGTTTTCTTAAAAAATATGAAACACAAAGATAAATCAGGTTCCAATGATTGCAGTTTCTACTGGAATAAAAAAATGGAATTGAATTTTTATGAAAATTGAAGACATAGTATTTAGTGTCATATCACTATGTGTTCTCTCCTCTTTATGTCATTAGGAGGTGGACGAGACAAGGTTTTGGAGGAGAAAAGATCATGATTGCAATATCATTTAAAGATGACTCCTAAGAACTTAAAGTATACATCCTCATATGCAAAGAGCAGTGTTAGCTCTTTTTTTCCCCTGTAAATCTGAAGAGCCATTTTGAGGAAAAAGGCATTTAGTGTGATATTTCTGATTTGAATTTGATTACATAACTTTATCTCAATAAGTTGCTGCCCTAGTTGGCTGAGTGGTTAGTGTATCCACTCTCCAGCAAAAAGGCTGCAGGTTTGAATCCTGCTGTGGGCATGGATATTTGTGATTATCTGTGAAAATACCAGCGATAGTGGCAGGCTGTAGATGGCGTTGGTCTACGCCAATGCCATCTATGATGCAGTTTGTCGTAGGTGGTGGAGACGGTGAGTTGTAGAGTAGGTGCCCTCCCTCAATGAGTCCATGAACTTCTCAGAGGTGTCACGTAATAATAATAAAAAAATTTTCGTATTTTAATAGAAAAGAAGACTATTTCCTCCAGTTTTTTTTTTTTTTTCATTAAAAAAAACAACTAATCTCTAAAGAGGTGCAAAAATCTCAGGAATGGGTTGCTGACTGCTGCACTAGAGGTTGCAAAATCAATAGTACAACAGTTGTTTTGCAGCTGATTATGCAACCTGCTTCTATTTCTTGGGCTGAATATTGTAGTCCTTAGGTAAAACTGTGAAGAAGCCTGTTCCAAAGAACAGCAGTTGATGGAATACTTAGAGGAGGCTGAAACAGAAAAACGTTTGAGAAAGCTGAAAGAGAGAGGGAGAGGGGTCATCTGTTCACAGTATTGGTGTTGTTGAATCAGGCATTTTTAGAGAAAGTTTTAGCATGCTATCCCAACTGGTAGAATAGGATTCTAAGATTGGACAGATTTGGAATTTATATAGTGTTTGCAGTTATAATGATGAGAAGGGTGATGAATGGAAAAGGGTACCAATTTTTTTGGAGTTTGGAAAGAGTATGGATGTAATGTGTTTGTGCCAGGAAAAGATTGACACACAAGTCACTAAAATATTATCAAATATAAGAAGTGAAGTGAGATCTTTCTTGTGCAATATAAGATGAGAATGTTTTCATAGAGTTGTTGTCTTAGTCATCGAACAATAGCAAGGAATCCGTGTTTTAAGATGTTAGTAATGGAAAATCTTGTAGCTTGGAATTTCAAAATTATGAGAATTATCAAATGAAGAATGGCATGTGCTGCCATTAGCACACCATTGCTAGGATTAAAAGTTAGCGTGAGTAGTTTGGGTATTGGAGGAAGAGTGTTGATTTAAAAACAGAGCCCTAAGGTACTCTGGCATCATGGGAAAAATCTGAAGAGAATGAAACCACCTTGATATTAATAAAAAAAAATCAGCTAACACCTTTTTATTCTTGTATAGGGAGTAGGCGAGGCCGTTTTAGCCCTATGTAACTTTTGGAGACCTGGGGGACAGTTCAATTTCCATTGGTAGCCAATCAAAGGTAGCTGGCTCAAGACTATCACTAATATCATGACGTCGGTGAAGAGAGGCAACTGACAAGTGCTGCCATCTCATGGTCCCTAATCATAACACTATGTTTGCTATATGAAAATAGTGTAGGTTCTATGGTCAATTTTCTTGAGTTTACGGGACGAAAAATCCGAGTTTCCGTGAGGGAAGAACCCACTTGCCTGTGCCAGAGATCGACTAACTCGGGAATCGGTCGAAAAAAAGATTTAGTAAAAGTTCCTCTAGTCGGCAACTAGAATTGAACTAACGAGGCTCTATCTTCAGGCGATTTAGCACCGTGGAAAGCAAAAAAGGCTGAAGATTATATTTGTTTCTTATAAATCCAGTTGCATAGGGTTGAAAGCAAGCTGTACTTTGCTAAAGAAGTCTGTGCCAGATTCATTTAGATATCTTGAAAATGCCAATATAGCTAAAGGACCAAACTCTTGTTATCTTCATTCATGCATCCATAAAGCCTTCTCTGGAGTGCAGTTGATGTATGTGCTACAAGTGGCCTCCAGCTTATGGGAAAAATTACATCTACATTTTATGAAACAGTACATGCAGTTCAATTTGTTTCTTATATTATCACATCATTGGTGTTCCATTCAGTATCATTGCCTCCAGTTATAAGAAGGCTAGTAATGCTCTAATCGCTCAGGGTATCAAGTTGGACAAAGTTGAGTTTTTCAATAGCTTTAAACACTTGTTCGAATCACATGCTATAGTACATTTTCAGGTGTGTTATCTTAACCCGGATTTCAGTTCTTCAGTCAAATAATCCACAAATAACTTCTGTAAAGAAATCTACAGGCAGATAAGAGCGTTATCTGAGTCGATATAGTACCACTCTCCAACCAACAGGGTTTGAATCCTGCTACGAGAATGGATAATCATCCATGCTTGTAATCCATGTTCTTTTGTTTAAGTGGTAGATGATTTTTTTGTATCTAATGTGAACAGGGTTCCACATTATCTAATATGCAACCCTGCTTATTGGAGACATGAAGTATTTAAAAAAAAAAAAAAAAGAACCATGTTTCTGTAGAAAGAAAGGTAGATTGCCTAACTCCTAATGATGCACCTATAATACTAAAATGCACGATAGTTATCTTGTTGGTGAGATTGACATAAAAATGAAACGAGAAAATCAGTACAAAGGAAGGTACTCTTAACTTAATTGATAAGCTTTTGCTGTTATACTTTTTAATGACTAGCAAATTATGCCATTCCCCCCCCCCCACACACACACACTATGACATTGATGGTTTCATTGTGTACGTAGGCTGTATGATTGCAAATACAGCACGTGTGTACACACACACACACACACGTGGGCTGTTCAATAAGTAATAAGACTAATTTTACTGTGGCGAAACCACTCATCACAATATTAATTTCTGTGGAATAAAGAAATGTTGCTGTCTGTATTAACAAGAGGTTGATATATGGCGTATACGGGCTGATGTGCCAGGGTGTCACGTGACTAAATGCAAGTGCTCATCGGCGCGCCTACGAGGTGCGACCAGTCTTCAAAATGGAAGCGTCCTTGGTACAGCGCTATACGATTAAATTCTGTGTGCGTTTGCAAAAATCGGCATCGGACACTTTTAACATGATACGCGAAGCTTTCCACGATGAAGCAATGTCGAGGCATAAAGCTTTTAAGGAAGGAAGGCAAAATGTGGAAGATCTTGAACGTGAGGGAAGACCTTTAACGTCCATCACAGCGATAATGATCAACACAGCAGATTATCATCAAGCACGTCAAAAGGAAGCGTCCATTGCTGAAGAATGGCTTCTTATAGCACCACGATAATGCAAGGCCACATATTGCTGGTTGTGTAGTGGACGTTTTGCAGAAGAACAACACAGATATCCTACCACACCTTCCATACAGTCCTGATCTCGCACCGTGCGATTTCTGGCTGTTTCCTCAACTCAAGAAACCACTAAGAGGCCGCCATTTCGAAAGCAACAAAGCATGTGTAAAAGCTGCGGAGGCGGTTTTGAAAGAACTCTCAAAAAACGGACTCTCACATGTGTTCAAGAAGTGGACGCAACGTTGGGACAAATGCATCGCGTCTCATAGTAGTTACTTCGAAAAAGACCATGTAAATGATGACGATTAAAGGTAATCTGTTTTCTGTATAAATATAGTCTTATTACTTATTGAACAGCCTACGTATATATATATATATATATATATTATATATCGTGTGTTTTGGGCATATTCACACTCATAACTTCGTCTGTTATAATGCTTCTAGAATTGTAGACGAGTGATGGAAACCGGTTGATTCCCCCCCCCCCCCCCCAAAAATAAAAACTCAAGACCAAAGAATTCTGCATTTTCGTTGTGGAATAAACTGCGTTCGAGATTTTTTTTTTATTTTTTATTATTTTTTTTTTTAATTTTGCACATATTTCTGCAGTTTACGTTTCATTCCCCTAGCTTTTATTAGTACGTTTAGTCTAGGATTTCTAGATGGCGCCTACTTTTAGAGTTATCTATAATATCTCTAAACTAAAAACTGCTGTCAATTTGAAGTTAGAGAACGCTGTTTGTTTTCTTAAAGGGAAACGTTCTCAGTATGTAATAAAATCACTATATGATAATTAATTGGGTCGTGAGTTCCCATATGGGAAATAGGACATTTCTTATTTCAACAAATATTATTTAAAATATATCGTATTCATTTTAGCACGACGTTTTTGTTTATTATTTATTTATTATTTTAAATATGCTGCAATTAACTTCCCCGGTTAGCGTATCTGCTCTCCAGCCGAAAGGCTGCAGGTTCGAATCCCGCCGTGGGCATGAATGCTTGTGATGGTCTTTCACATTCATACGTATACATACGCTCTCCCAAGGTCACCATGGGAGAAGCCTTCACCTTGGCATTTGATAATGCGGCCAATAAAAAGCAAAAAAAAAAAAAAACATAGCTGGACTAAAACATTTCTACCTTTGGTATCACGTGACACCTCCGAGGACTCATCTCGGGAGAGCACACCACCAAAATGCACGATGTAAATTGCGCTTATTTTGCCTGTATGAAGACGCAGTGTATCGTCGTTCTTCCAGTTGCGCTACGAGGTGCTTCAATTCTTCTCCATGGTAACCATTATGCTCATTACTGCGTGAGATCATCATCTATCATTAAGTTCTTTCGTTAGTTCTGTGAATTGTTTGCTGTTTCGAGAATGAAGTAATAAACGGGAGAGTTCCATTAGGCCGCAGCACGAATTTCCTCCTCATCGATGATGAAACATTTTCTGAATGCCACCGCGCTCTCCTTCCTTGAGGCCAAGGACAGCCAAAGCGGAACCTTTTTGAACCCAGTGAATCAATTTGATTCACTGGGTTGAAAGAGCAGGAAAAAGGGCATCCAAATGGGTGCTTTTCATAACATTTCATATAGCACTGCTTATTTATTAAGTAGAAGATGTGTTTTTTTTTTTTTTAAGAATGAAAATCAGACTCAACCTGGATGCACAGTTCTGATTAGATTTTAGGTTGTTCATTCTGCATTTGCTGATTTCTATTCGGACATCAGATTTGTTCTCTGAAGTCCAGTTTGTCAAATTATTAATAGAATTCTTCAATTAATTAAATTATTAAAGCATTTAATTATATTAAACATTTTTCTTCTGTCTTTACAAATTAAGTTAGTTCTCACTTTTGACGGAAATTGTGTTTTTTTTTTACTTTTTATAACAGCCATTTTATAAATCAAAAAGGTATTAAAAGTGATGTAGGTACTATGAATAATTAGTATTAACCCTCGGGAGCTCGCAGCGTAGGCGTAGGTCGCAGTATATCTGAAAGATACATTCATTACTAGTATGTGCTGAAATGCAAAAAAAAAAAAAAAAAAAACATAAAGAAACAATTATTTAAAATAAAGAGCCAATAGGCTTCATTTCGGCGATGTAAACATTATTTAAATTAAGGGGATATTAAATCCCACATTGTTTTTAAACCGAATAAGAAACTCAAAGATCGGAATCAAAGAGTTTCATGCCGAATATAGTAACTATAAAAGTACTAGCGACTACTAGCATACGCTAAAGCACTTCATGAAACTCTTTGATTCCGATCTTTGAGTTTCTTATTCAGTTTTAAAACAATGTGGGATCTAATATCCCCACAATTTAAATAAAGAAAAAACACTGCAAATGTTTTTTCTTTATTTAAATTTGTATCATCATGTTTTTTCTTAACATGATGATACAAATTAAGTGGATATTGAATCCAACATTATTTCATAGCAGAATATAGAAACTAGAAGAGTTTCGTGCCGAATATATAGAAACTAAAAGTTTCGGTGGATGCAAGCATAAGCAAACTTACGGGCAACTCGTAGTAAAGGTGGAGTAAGCTCCAGATCACTTTCCTTAGTATTTTCTATAAATGTAAAGCACATCTCTTAAGGACATTTATGATAAATAAGCCTTTGGCTCTCTATTTCAGTAATACATGGTTTATTTATTTTGTTACAATCTAGAAACTATTGAACAAAGAATTAAAAAAAAAAAAAACTAAACCATACTATACTGACGTCGGAGGTCGCGGTATCTCTCAGATACAATTTAATGTCAAATATCACAAACCTTTACATAACATGTGTTAAACCAAACTGACAGCAATAAACAGTGCGGAATATCACTCGTAACATGAATACACAACCTCCAAGTCATAACCTCCCAGCTATACACTGAATTGTGTAAGAATATTTATATTAAACATTTTGCATGTATCTGTCAGATCAGTTGCGAGTTCCCGAGGGTTAAGTGAATGGCAATCTCTGAAGTATACATTAGATTAGGTACAGCGTGAATGTTATAATAAACCAGTGCTCGAGTTCGCAACATCTTAGTTGTGAAGCCAGCCAGGTTCATATCGCTACGTAGTACAGACCGTAGCAGTAATTATGCACAAAAAAAAAAAAAAAAAAAAAAGCACTAACTATATTCAAGTCTCTTTCCCACCATCCCGACATGTTTCTTGACAACGCGGCGTCCTTCAAAGGGACACAATAATTTTGCCTAAATTTTAATGAAACACCTGTGATAATGTATTGGTTCCACACTTACTGTACCAGTAGGACATTTCAGCCATTAATTGTTTAAGTCTTACACATTTTTAAATCTAATTAAATCCAAATTGCCTGAGATTTTATTTTGCATTCACCTTCCCACGTCAAGAAACATGTTTCGGCACTTTTTGGTGCCTCGTCAGGAGACAGCTAGGGAAGGAAAAAACATCTTAAAATACGCTTGACTTATAGAAATAATCAACTAAAGTAAGGGCACATGACAATCAAAACAATATTAGCTAAATTAAAAGAAGGAACCAATTTAATAAAGGGATATGTGGGAAACCTCGAAAGGGAGAAACGGATCCCCTGTAAACCTTGCAAGGAATTCATATGTGAAAGGCAAGGGTTAAAAAAGAAGTGACCTAATTAACTTGTCAGGGTGTATTTGCATTGTTCATTCGAATCTGGGACTCGTTAAGTCAAAGAAAAGATGACATTATACAAAATTCCATCTAAGTCTATTCATTTATAAACCGCATAGAACAGCATTGAGAAGACAGAAAGAGGAAACGTGATGTGACTCGAACGGTGGAAAAAAAAAAAAAGAAAAAAAAAAGAAGCTAAATTTCAAAGAAAATGTCGATCGACAACAGATTTAAGTCGGAAAATGTGGAAAAACCATGAAGAGTGAGCGAGATCTCAGCTGGATTCATTATGGATTTTTGTCTGCTATTCTGAATCCTCCAAAAGCTGAACTGCTAGTGTTCCACCTGTCACTGCTAACAGCCCAAATACGCCAATGCAAACACTCCATGGTGCAAGGCTCCTGCATTGATGGCACTCCACTAACTGGAAACGGGCATTTACTTTGGTGTGACAAATCAGCATTCTGAAGATTGGATGGTTTCACAAAACTCCAGACGGCATTCAACTCGTACAACTCAATGAAACTTCCTCTGTACATGGTTTCCGTAATCTGCTGAAGTACACCAGTGCTGTCAACCAAGGGAATCGGGGTAGTACATATGTACAGTAGCGTTCAAAAGTATTTGACGCATTTTTGTTCATAAGTATTTATCGCAGTATGTTCAGAATTTTATACATATATATAACTTAAATCAGAAATATTTTATTTTTTATTCTAAATAATTTCCAGTGTTTTGTATTAATACATTATTGACTTCAGAAATCAATCAAAACTATTTTTACATTCATGAATGACCGAAACAAAATGAATTACAATTCAATCAAATACAATCATGAATTAAAACATGAATTAAATAAAACAAATTCTTTATCTGACATCAGTAGTAGGGGGGTCACTCTGATCAAGATCAAGATAAGATAAGGAATCGTGACGTGATTGGTTGCTGACGTCATTGTATGCGTGGCTTCATGGGTTTGGAATGTTAGGAATTTCCCTGTGGGCATATGTGTCAATGGCTTCAGTTGTGTTTTGGTTCGCGTATGGAATGATGGTGTTGAGATTGGTGGATACTTCTGACCAGATGAAGATCAAGATAAGATAAGGAATCGTGACATGAATGTTTGTTGTTATGAGATGTAGATAAGTGACGTCATTTGTTATTTGTAAATAAATGACGTCATTTGTTATTTGTAAATAAATGACGTTATTGTTTTGAATGGAAAGGAAGATATATTAGAGATAAGGAATCGTGTCGTGATTGGTGGACACTTCTGACCAGATGGAGATCAAGATAAGATAAGGAATCGTGACCTGAATGTTTGTTGTTATGAGATGTAGATAAGTGACGTCATTTGTTAGTTGTAAATAAGTAACGTTGTTGTTTTGAATGGAAAAGGGAGATATATTAGAGATAAGGAATCGTGTCGTGATTGGTGGACACTTCTGACCAGATGAAGATCAAGATAAGATAAGGAATCGTGACGTGAATGTTTGTTGTTATAGAGTTTGGAATTTCACTGGGGCCCTTGTCTGTCGGGGACATCACGTGGTGTTTTTGGTTTGTTTATTGCGTTGTGGATGATATTTAGAGATAAGAATCGTGACGTTATGTGTTTGGAAATTTCTGGGGAACATATGTCTCTATGTGATATCACATGGTATTTTGGTTTGGCTATGGAATTGTGGGCGATGTTTTTGAGATAAGATATCTTGGAATTTTCCCAGGGTGACACACATCTTCATGTTTTGTTTGGTTGTCTATAGATGACTGTACTAATTTCCAATACATTATGGGGTATTTCTTTCTTTCTTGTTAAAGGTGGGAATTCTTAGAGTAGAGTAGAGTTGTGATGGCGTCCGTGTTTCGAGTTTTTCTGAATAATTTAATTATATATACTAATGGCACTCAAGCATACAGTTTTTTTTTCATAGCTCATCTGTATTTTCTTCTATATTCATATTCTAATCAACTTCATATTTTATTCATAATTCATCCGAATATTTTGATTTGTCTAAAATTAAGATCTTAAAATTCAATAAATAAATAAATAAATAAACAAATCGTGTGTGTGTTCACGGTGATTTCAAAAGTGTTCTTACTTAACACATCAAAGACACTGTTTGTTCTTTTAAGTTTACATATTTATTTCACAGATATTATTTACAATGCAATATGCAGAAATAGGAATTTACATATATCACCAATGCAAATGGTGTTTTTCTTGGCGTAACATTTCTTTGATGAGGCAAGTTTGATTGCCTGATTTTGATACCACTTCCCAAATGATTATGGAAATTTCTGAGGTCACTAATATTAGCAGTACTGCTATAAAAGCAAATAATTGCCACTTTTGCGATGGTTCTTGATTTTCACCTGCAAAGAAAAAAAATCATTGATAGTAATCGAAAACTTAGCAGATTACTATAATCCTAATACATTAGTTAGTTTTGGAAGTATCAAAGCTTTACAGAAACATACAAATTTGTCACATGAAACTGAAAAGTTGGTTAGCAACACAACCTACTTATGTGAGACATAAATCCATTAGAAGAAAGTTTAAAAGCAATCAAATCAAAGTCCCGACACTTTGCGTGGGTTCGAACACTGAAGAAGAAATCAGCAGACGATGTTGTTAAAGCTTTCGAGTCTATTTTTAAAGATGAAGTGCCATGTTACATAAACACTGGTCAAGGAAAAGAGTTTTGCAACAAGAAAGTTCGTGCAATGTTTAAAAACCATAATATTCATTTCTACACGACCAGGAGTGAAATGAAAGCACCCATTGCAGAAAGATTTATCAGAACATTGAAAACAAAGATCTACAAATGGATGACGTATACTAAAAGTAAAAGTTATACGAAAGTTTTGCCGACCCTTGTACATACTTATAACCTCACACCACACCGCACTATCGGTATGGCTCCTTCACAAGTTAACCTCCACAACGAGGATCGTGTTTGGAAATATTTGTACGGAACCCAAGAGGAGACTACCAAACCAAAATTTCAAGTAGGTGATAGTGTGGTTTTAAGTGATGATACCCACAAATTTAGAAAAGGGTATTGGGGTAACTGGACACGAGAATTGTTCACTATTGCTCAGGTTATTAATAGAAACCCTGTAGTATATAGAGTTCGCAGTCGGGACGGAGAGATAGTGGAGGGAACTTTCTACGAAGCTCAACTGCAAAAGGCTAATGTACCCACTGAACTTCCGGAAGACGTGTATCTAATCGAACAAATACTTAAACAGCGCAAACAGAAAGGAAAGCTTCAGTATTTTGTTAAGTGGCTCGGTTATCCCTCATCGTATAATTCTTGGGTTCGTAGCGAAGATGTTTTATTTAACCCTTCCCAGTAATGCCAGTATGAAAATGTTTCCTACAAACACGCAAACGAAATTTCAAGTGGAATTACCACACGAGATCAGACTTAAAGGTAAATTGGAAGTTGCTCTTGCCGAAATTCATCTTCTGGGAGAATTTAACAACATAGATTCCGGTTACGATGAGTTTCATATGATACGTGCAATTGGAGGAGGAGTCAACAATATCGACAACAACAACATCACAGGAAACAAAGTTTTCGAAAAGTCTAAAGAAGGATTTTACAAAGTGTACAAGATTCCCCATGGCAGTTACAATCCACCCTCTGAACTTCTTCAAGCAATGTTTGATGTGAGTTCTGTGATTATTGGAAAAAAGAACCCAAACAACACTATTTCTCTGACAGTCCCAAAAGGTACAATTACAGGGAAATATCCAGTTGATATAAAGAGGGGTGTAGCCGCATATTTTGTTTATTCTGATTTAATACAAGAACAGATAGTTGGTGATACATGTGTACCATTGTTACGAGTTGTTCAGTGCAGCACTAAGTGTTCCTTCGTTTTTGCTCAACCTGATTATTATCCGTTACGAAAACAAACATTTCAGTCAATTAGCATTGAAATTCGTTCTGACAGCGGCGAGTTGTTCCACTTTCGTGGTGGCAAGACAACAGTTAAATTACAGTTCCGACAAGTGAAGGATGACTGATTATCTCAGATATTACACATTGCAGGCCGGTGGGACTCAAATGTTTACGCCCCCCCCCCCCCAATACAGCGTGGGTACGGATTAGGTAGCATTTTCTAGAGTGCCTTCTCCTTTCTACGTCCACTTTTAAAACCTGCAGCTCAATTTGTCGGTCGTCAAGCCTTAAAAGCCGGTCAGCATATGATAGGAGATGTATTGGAAGGGGTATCTGTACGTCGAGCCTTTATAAATAGAGCATCAGAAGCTGGGAAAATCATTGCTGAAAAGGCTCAGAGTCGATTACTTCAGAGAGGTCAAGGAAGCAAGAAGAAAAAAACGAATACTAAAAAGCGCAAGCGAGATGACATCTTTTGCTGAGGATATGATGTCAGAGTTAGATCTTTTTTCCCACCCTCGTGTCAACATGTGTGTGGAAAGAAGTTCTTATGTCACCTACCAACCAATATCCAGTACTGACAGTGGAGGTCCTGTGGAATTTTGCATACCAGGTACGTCTGAAGAATACTTGGATTTGGGAAACTCATACCTACGTGTTCGTGTGCGCATCACTGACAATGATAATAAACCTATCGAAGATTCTTCAGTTGGTGTTGTGAATAATTTTTTCCATTCCCTGTTCAGTCAAATTGACTTTTTTCTCCAAGATAAACTAGTGAATGTGGCATCAGACACGTATCCTTATAGGGCTTATATTGAAAACCTACTAAATTATGACAAAAATGCTAAAAACAGTCAACTCACAAATGAACTATTTGTTAAAGATGATGTGCCTAATGTTAGTGATATGTTTACCAAAGTGAATGTGGGATGCGTAGACGACAAGCTCGAATTAACCAATCGAAAAGTGTCGAGATGCTTGGGCGAATACACGCTGACATCATGCATCAAGACCGGTACTTGATCAATAACGTTACTGTTCGTATTCGTATGGTTCGCAGTTCTCCCGAATTTTGTTTACTGACTGCAAATGCTGATTCTAAGGCTAAAGTGCAAATTGAAGAGGCTACACTTTTTGTCCGCAAAGTCAAAATAAATTCAAAGATTCAACTGGCTCACCTGTCTGTGCTAGACAAATCAAACATGATATATCCCATCAATCGTGTGCAAGTGTCTTATTTTTCGATTCCCAAGGGTATGTCAGATGCCACACAAGACAATCTGTATCTAGGTGAAATACCATCTAGATTAATTATTGGACTGGTCGCTAGTGATGGATTTAATGGCAGTTTCAACAGAAATCCATTTAATTTTCATTACTTCAATCTGAATTTTCTTGTAGTGACAGCTGACGGTATTCAGTATCCCTCACAACCTTTGACTCCGAACTTCAAAGAAAGACATTACAGCAGATGTTACATGTCACTGTTAACATCACTAGGTAAATGGAACAGAGACTGTGGTAATGACATTTCTTATGAAGAATACATAAAGGGAAACATTCTCTATGGATTTGAATTATCGCCAGATCAAAATGCCGTTGCCCCCCATGTCAGCCTGTTAAGAAGAGGAAGTGTGCGACTCGAAGTTAAATTTGCTCAACCTCTTCCTGAAAACATCACAGTGGTTCTTTATGCAGAATTTGAGTGTACGTTATCCGTAACAAAGGATCGTTCTGTGTTACTGGACTATGAACACTGAACAATTAGTAAGCATACTAGAGTTAGAACCCACCACGAGAAAAGTGGGTTTAGGAGTTTGTGCTCGTGATGAATTGCCACAATATCCGATCAGAAAACAACAGTCGATGTTCGTCGTGAACACAGATCCGACCTGGTTGCCAGGACAACATTGGCAAGCTATCTATATTAAAGACAAACACGGTGATTTTTTCGATAGCTTCGGTCGTCCACCCGAAAACGATATTGTTAACTTTCTGAATATTAACACTAATAAATGGCATTATAATTCTGTAGCTGTACAAGCTAAGGAATCTGTCGCGTGTGGTTTGCATTGTGTGTATTTTTTAATATTGAGATGTCGTGGTCTTTCTATGCAAAATATTATTAGTAAATGTTATTCTAAGGATTTGTGGTTAAATGATATTGTAGTAACTAATGCTGTTACAGATCATTTACTGAAAATAAAAAAATAATTTTAAAAAAAATTGTTTTTTCGCTTACCATTTTTTCCAAACCAGTTTCTTATTCCCGCGCAGCTTTCGGGGAGACAGAGAGATGAATTTGGTACTCCTTCTTCGAGCTCTCTTGCGGGGAGGGATTGGAGTGGAAGCATTTTCTTCACTGGGACTGGCTGACGTTGATGGTTGATGGGAATGGTTCCGGGTATTTGGTTTGTTCAGTAAAGGTTCTGGACGTGGTAGTCTATGTTCCTGTTGCTCTCCTTCTGTGAGAGCCAATTGGTTTTTCAACCCAAAATACTTTTGCAGAACATTTAAATATGCTTTTACTTTTTCATCTGTATGTTTATTTCTTATTTTTAAAATGGCACTCATTTCGTCATCAAGTGTGTAGAGTTCATGCTCCTCTGGTGATTGGAGAAGTGTAAACTTTTTAAACATATTCATTTTCTAATAAGTGAAGTCAATAAAGGAACAATGATACTGCCTAATAATGGTAACAGTGCTCCCCCGTGCTGTAAAACCAGTTTTCTTCTGGTAATGAAGGGAAGCGATTTGTTACTTAGTCTCTTATAATTTTTTATCCTTCATAGGCGTGACTTCTGGTTGTGTTTTAGTGGAATATTTCCACATAAAACATTTTTGCAGATTTCACAGAGTGTGGTGATTTGGCTGGAGGTGCAATGTTTTAAAGCATCAATTGCTTGTTTGGGAGAGGAATGAGATAAGTACTTGATGAGATATTCATAGCGTTTGAGTCTATCAGCCATTCAGGGATAAACACTGTATTGGGTTCTTCCACTGGCAAAATCCGTGACCTCAAGCGTAAAATATCAGGTGTTTCCTGTCTAAAGTCTAAAACTAAATATGAATGGGGTTCGCGTGTTGCCTCTTTATAAATCTGAACTAACACGTTCGTTTGTCCTGGAAATACTTGGGAAGCTAAATGAAAAAACTGCAAAGAGGCTCGGGGATTTTTAAAAGCAATAACATAATGGCTATTGAGAGAAATTGTACGAAAATGTGTACCTTTACAGAATAAATTTTGTGTCAGTAGAATGACACTAAGGTTACGGTGATGTGAACCTTTTATGAATGCATCAGCTATTTCCGTGCTGTCCTTAGCCTGGTGAACCAAATCATCGATTATGAGTAAATTTCTCACATTAGAATCAAATTCAGGTAACTTCAAACCATTCACGAATTCTATATTGGTAAATTTTTTAAATTTATCTTGATTTTCACTGCAACAGTAAACGATACGTTCCGGTGGAGGTTTGATTAGTTGATTACAATGTTCTATGAGAGAGAGAGACAACACGAATGTTGTTTTTCCTGACTGAGTAGCTCCCGAAATTATACATGTAAATGGATGTATGAACATATCGAAAATGATAACATAATAAGACTGTGATTATTTTTATATAATCAGAGATCATGTAAAAACAAATAGATACTTGTTTTAATATCCAAAAAATCTCCTTGTCAACATTTTTTTTTTTATCACAGTCACCATGTAATCATGCCAAGACGAAATTTTCTTTTTTAATTCTAAGGGGAAAAAAAGCTATTGTGGAATAATAGTAACAATAACATTGATGAAAAAAAAAATGTACAAGAGAAGGACGACACTGCAAATTATCGTGTTGGGAAACAACCATGGATTTTTACCTACTAGGTAGAATGTTGTTTAGTTTTCTGTCCCATAGATGGCATCTTTTGCTTATGGGGTATGTGAGTGTAAGGAATTATCCTTTAAAATACCCATAGGGAAAAGTGCATGTGTCTGTTGACACTATGCGCTTCGCAAAAGTGTATCCAAATCTTTTTGTTACTGAGGTCGTTTTGAGTTGACAGCTCCATTTGTCTCTGTGGACGGAAAATGGTACAGGAATTTGGATGTTTTGTGGCTCACCCCTTACTGCTGCTATCATAGATTCCAGATTAATCTCAGTGGCCGCACTAGAATTTGAAGTAATGCCTTTGCATTTGGTCACAATCTTACCCCCCCCCGCGTTCTGTAGGAATAAGATTTGGGGCCTATGGTAACAAACTCAACAATAAAGTCACCGTCGAGTTCGTCACCTAGCTCCCCAAGGTAGTGACCAATGGACGGTGAGTAATCGCCCGGTTTTTCAATGAAAATCACAGAATCAGTATCTGTGTATAAAAGCCGTCTTTGCAAAGGTTCCATAACCTCATATAACTTTATCCGACCGTAGGCAGCTACAAATGAGGAGATGACAGCATTCCCTTTCCTATTTTCAGGCTCAGTGCCTTCAATAGGAGAGTAGGCAACCATCATCTGCTCTTCTGAAACTAACCTGGCATCTTGGATAACTTTACTGTTATCTAAAAAAAGTTCTACGAGGTCTTCATAAGAGGAAATCACCTGGGTCTGAGTTCTTAACCTTCTCATGCCAAGCCTTCCCCATAGAGAATTCAAACAAAGCTTAGCAAGTGAACGTTTACCAGGGTTTTTACTAATGTGTTCACTATTTAACATAACACCTTCCCTTAGCAAAAACTCGTCCAGATAAACCTGTCCGTTTTGACCTTCAGGCCATCCAGACGCTTCCTGTTTCAGCTTCAGAAAGGTATCAATATAGTGAGCAAAGAAGTTTTCTTCCCCTTCAAATTTTTGAGAAAAATGCCACACCTCGTAAAATTCAATAACTTTATAACTGCGAGAACGTGCTAAATCTAACTCTGGACTGCACCAATAATCTGTAAATGATCGGTCCGTATGAGAGCATAATGGGGTCGTTTCGGAAGCACACTTTCCACACAGGGGGTAGATTAATTTTTCGTTAACTGTGATGGGCAAAACCGGTAAAAGAGATCAGTAGGTGCTTTTACTTTTGCATGGCAAATACCAAAGTACATCCTAGGAGAATAGTCGAAATTATCGATAATAACTTCGGGATTCCCCATAGGAAATACCTGGTATTTCATTACCCATGGATAAAGGCTATTGAAGTCCAAATAGCGAATAACTTTCCCTTCTGACTGAATTTTGTGATACATTTTGTAGCAGTCGGTTCTGCCACCATGCAGAGCACTACGAGGTAATATGGGATTTGGAATATTAAGAGCAGCAATAAAGGTTTTCAAGGCTGTGTTTTCAGAAATTTCTGCATTAAACTGACATTCCCAAATTGAGATAATTTCGAATCCTTGCCTACGAAAATAGTTTTCGCGATCCTTCGTTTGCTCAAAAAGGGAAATCATGTCAGTGTTTCTGTATGGTTGGAATGTACTTGGCCTGTAACACTTTTGACAACCATAGAAGAAGCAACCGTAATATTCAAATATTAAGCTTCCACATTTCCCATCGACAAAATAAGGTCCGATGCGGACTTCTCCCCCCACAGAACGTCATGTTGTATGGTTATGTTCTGTTGTTCTTGCCATTTGAGCCAAGCCAAACCTTCTGACTTTGTACCCCTATGTAACCCCGAGCATGAAGTATGGCCAATGTATTAGGTTTCAAAAAGTTTTGGAGAAATACTCTCAAACATACTCCTGCAATTGTAATATCATGGAGAAAGGGATCAATCTGGGTGAGCTGTATGAAGAGAGTGCGAAAAGTGTTGCAACTGTCTCGCAAAACAAGCACGTCATCTTTCGTATAAGCTAAAAGTTCCGCTTTCGGACAGTATTCAGTGTGTAGCCGATTTTCGTACCAAGTCTCGAACTCTTTACGAGTTTCTTTATTCATAAAATCCGGCTGGAAATGTGATTTTTCGGGGATGACTCCACGATAATCCAGAGAATCGGATGTGTGAAACTTATGAGGAAAGAAACCCTTACGAACTTCTGGGAGATCGAACATGGGAGGCAGTTTCCTAAGAGCGACACTAATGTAGGAAAAACTGTCAAGAAATATGATGTTTAATGGGTCATAATAGATAGCAAGTATCTTCGATCCATCAAACACTACACGGGGTTGGAAATTTTTTTGAAAAAAGATATTCCAAAATAAAGTACCCGTCAAAACCACGAAAATGGTGTGCAATCACACGAACATTTTCGTATTTTGGTTTGACAGTCCGAAGGATCCTGTCATCTTGTCCCTGTTTCATGATATTCTTGACAGAAAACAGCTCATCTAGGAATTGACCCACACAGTTTTCACCCCAGAACTCGCATTCGTGACTACCAAAATCAGCTATACATAATACTGGTACATGATGATGATTTTTAGCTATAGTTTCTGTGTCAAAAAAACCATAGAAACTTGTTTATTTGAGACCTCCGATTTTTGCACAAAGCATTTCTGTTTTGCATGAACTAATTTGCAGTGAGTGCAGAAATTTTCAGGTGGACAAACGTGGCTTTTATCTGTAGAGAAAGCAGCCAAACATTGCCCGCAACGATGGATTTTTGAACAAATATTATTTTTTATGTGCAAATTCAGACATTCGTTGCCGTAGAAAAATCTATTGCATGACTTGCACAAAGGAAGCTCCCGCACACTATGACTGGCGTTTGTGCGACAGCGGATGCATATATTTTTGCATCTATGCATTTGCAATTTGATAGAGTCTTTGAATGTTCGAAAGCAAGTGGGGCAATAATAGATTCCCCAAACAGAGCTGGTATGCTACGCACTAAATCATAATGAGAGTTGTGGTATAAAAGACAGATATGTTTACTTGCATTTGGACCCTGAAACACCACAGAAAACTCAGCATCTGCCGAAAAAATTACGATTTGGTATTCCGGAGTCAAATGCTTTTGAAAGAGATCTGCTTCTGGAATACCACAAGAAATGAGCGGAACCCCAGCAATTTTGTGCAGAGTTAAAGCCCTCTTTGTTTGTAAGTTTT
Source organism: Typopeltis vanoorti (assembly GCF_054136105.1). Taxonomy (NCBI): domain Eukaryota; kingdom Metazoa; phylum Arthropoda; class Arachnida; order Uropygi; family Thelyphonidae; genus Typopeltis; species Typopeltis vanoorti. Next base: position 102,387,739 of record NC_143567.1, read on the forward strand.
TACGATCTAACCGAACTTGTCTGTATGTTTTGGCATCATCAGTGTGTGAAGAAACACCCAGAACAAGTGCTCGGGCCATGCAAAGATTGTCTTTGTTAGAAATTTCCACAACACTTTGTTTTTTTTCAGAAACTCATCCAGGCTAAGCAACGTTCTTCTTTTAACATTGGTTCTGCCACCACCATTGTTACCGATATTGATAAGTACGACATCGATCACAAGATCATTTGCCAAAAGAAACTCACGTTTCGATTGGGCAACAGCATAAAAAGCATCAACTATCCTTTGGATAGTTAGTTCAGAAAGCAACATGAACGGTAGGTTAATGTTGCTTTCTAAATTGGATGCACTAACGCCCAACCGAACGTGAGAAAAAGTTCCAGAACCCGATAAACGCTGAATGATCTCATTAAGGAAATCTCGAAATATTTCAAAAAAAACTCTGGTGAAAAGAGTTCCAGATCACGAAATCGAACTTGATACTCCAATTGTAGTTTGATACTTTATAGATTTACGTGATCGGGCCACCGAAACAGTATAAAAGTCCCTGTAGAGTGAGGGTTCAATAGTAGTGGAAGTAGAGAGTTTAGTTTCACATCCAGTAACTGAATGTGAATCATATAAATTTTGGGGAGGGTCGCGACTTCCTCCAGCCACACCAGCGATTGTTACATTAGAATTAGAACCACGTCCTGTGATTTGTTCACTTTTGCAACCATTTTCTCTTGTCAAATCAACCTCTACAATGGTGGGTTGATGATTGAATATATTCCCATTACCATCAACAAACCGAATAACAGATGATCGCTATTAAAAAAAAAAAAAAAAAATTACTTTCTAGATTTCAGAAATATCGTTTAGAAATAAAAACTCAAGGTGATTTTAGCAATTTCAATATTACATAAGAGTTTCACTAACACACTTTTACTAAACATCACCCCTCAAAATTTTCCCCAAAAAATCCTAATAACCAAAAAATAAATTAAATGTTACTCATCATAATTTATTAGCAATTTCGACACTATGCGATGGTTTCACTAACACAATATTACTAAATAACCACACTCAATATCTTTTCCCAATCAAAAAAAAAAATATATATATATATAATGACTTATGGGATTTCACTTAACACAAAACAGATTGAATATTATGAACACGATTTTTATTTTTCCATTGCAAAAACCACCTTATAATTTTATAGACAAAAATGGCTAATGTAGTCACTAAAATGACAAAATTAACTTACCTTTTCTCCAGAAAAACTCATTTTGAAACTATAATAATCTTCTGAATGCATACAAAATTTACCAATACTAGAAACTCAAACAAATGAAACGTGCGACCCTTTAGTCTATTTATAAAAAATTAGAACCAATGGAAAACCAATAATCACATCATGTGACAATGAATAACTTGGTTCTCAACGATCACACAAGGTCAAATTACGAACCTTTGCTACCCATCAGTAGTGTAACACCTCGAAAACACTTAGTCACAACAGTAAGATTGAGTGCAATATGTGTAGGATAGGAAGTGATGCGAACAATTTAGGTCTCAAAGATCACATGAGGTCTGTGCAAACTTTGCTACCTAACACTAGTATAAACATTAGTCACATCAGAAAGATGACTAATACACATCCCTGAGAAAAATTTTACTTTTGAAGAAACCGCTAAGGAAATAGGCTAAGAAAAGAACGATGACTCGCTGATCGGAAATGAGTCACTCAGTTATCTACAAACAAGGTTAATGAAAATTAACAGAGTGGGAAAATAATTCACAAATTTATATATTTATTTTACTCAGTTATTCTGATTATAATATGTAGTTAACTGAATTTTAAAAAGTAAAACCTATAATGAAAAAGTCAAATGGATTTCAGAGTTGTGTTTGTGTTCTGTGATGTGAATATATGTTAAAAATCAACAATTTGGAATATTAAGAAAACCTAGATAGTACCAACAGATTCTCATTCTGGAAAGATGTAAGTTAATTTTTAACTTAAACATAACAATTGATACTTGTAATTTCAATAATCCTTGGTCGTATGTTTTTTGGTAAGCATAATTCTAATACTGAATAGTTTTTTTTCATAAGAATAATCATAGGGTATATATTAGAGTATCAACATGGATACATTAGCGATTTTTCATGTCTAATGTGTGTGTTTAAGGGACACCAGTACATAATTAATTATTCAGAAAAACTCGAAACACGACAGCCATCACGACTTTCTCTAAGAATTCTCACACTTTAACAGGAAACAAATACCCAAAATGTATTGGAAAATTAGTACAACCATCTATAGAAGAAAAAAATTATTTATTGAACGTTAAGATCGTACTTTAGACAAATCAAAATATTCGGATGAATTATGAATAAAATATGAACTTGATTAGAATATGAATATAGAAGAAAATACGGATGAACTATGGGAGAAAAAAAAAGTGTGTATGTGTTTGAGTGACACCAGTATATAATTAATTATTCAGAAAAGCTCGAAAGACTGTCGCCATCACGACTTACTCTAAGAATTCCCACCCTTTAACAGGAAAGAAATACCCATAATGAATTGGAAATTAGTACTACCATCTATAGAAGAAAAAAAAACTGTATGTTTGAGTGACATAGCATATAATTAAATTATTCAGAAAATCTCGAAACTGTGAATTTCCAAACACATAATGTCACGATTCTTATCTCTAAATATCACCAAACACACCACGTGATGTTCCCGACAGACAAGGGCCCCAGCGAAATTCCAAACTCAATAACAACAACAAACATTGGCGTCACGATTCCTTATTTTATCTTGATCTTGATCTTGTTTAAAGTGTCCACCAATCACGACACGATTCCTTATCTCTAATATATTTTCCTTTCCATTGAAAACAATAACGTCACTTATTTACAACTAACAAATGACGTCACTTATCTACATCTCATAACAACAAACATTCACGTCACGATTCCTTATCTTATCTTGATCTAGATCTTGTTTAAAGTGTCCCACCAATCACGACACGATTCCTTATCTCTACCATCACCCATAATTCCATACGCGAACAAAAAAATTACCCACAATTCCATACGCGAACCAAAACACAACAACTGAAGCCATTGACACATATGCCCACAGGGAAATTCCGAACATTCCAAACCCATGAAGCCACGCCCACAATGACGTCAACCAATCACGTCACGATTCCTTATCTTATCTTGATCTTGATCTTGTTCAAACCGTCACCCCTACTACTCCGCTAATTTTACTCGATTGGCAAACTTTTCTTTTGTTGACATCGTTTCGTGCAGGCTGTTGAATTCTGTTTCAGGTGCTTTTGAGTTCTGCTTATCCACCTGGCATACTTTGAAATTAAGTTTCTTAATTTTTTTCTCAATTAATTTTTCGTTTACCCTCTGAATGTTTTTCTAATATCGAACTGTTCTCTTTTAAAAAAATATTCCCTTTTAAGTCTCGTGATTGCGTTGATGGCGCACTTATAAGATTGAATAACCTTCAGTCATTATGTTCCCCCCTATAGTCCCCATTCTTTTTTATTTCTTTTCTGGAATATAAAAATATCTCTCAACTATCAAGTCAGTCGCTAGGTTAATATTGGTGCCTAGCACAGAGAGAGAACACTTATTATAATATTCAAGTCTCTTTCTCATCGTCTTTCCCACCATCCCGACATGTTCCTTGACAGTACGCGGCGTCCTTCAAAGGGACACATCAAAACTAATTTTGCCTAAATTGAATTCCTTCCACACTTACTTTGTTGGTTGGCCTTTTTGCCACTCACATGATTTCGTCTTATAAATTTTAGATCTCCTTAAACCCAAATATCCTGAGATTTTATTCTGCACCCCCCCCGGTCAAGAAACATGTTTCGGCACTTATTGGTGCTTCGTCAGGAGACAGCTAGGGAAAGATGGAAGATATGTTAAGATACCTTTGATGAATAGAAAGGATCGACTGGTGTGATGACGAATTGACACTCTAAGAGTGACAATCAACAAAACAGTAACAGTATTAGCTAAATTGAAAGAAGGAACGATGTTTTTAATGACGTGAAAAGAAGAGAAGAATCTCCTGTAATCATTGCTAGAAATTACTGCCGAAAAACATGAGAGAGACAAAGGTTAGAAGAGAAGTGATCCAGAAAAGATAAAACTACAATGAAGGGTCAAGGTGGATTTGCATTGTCTACTGGAATTTGAACTTATACTATTCCAAAGAAATAAGAAGGAACCGAAGAAATGAAAAACGGAAATCTGTACGGCAATCTGATGCTGGGTTCAACTTCATGAGGTCACACATAAAATGACATCTAAGTGTATTCGTTTATAAAACTCATAGAATAACATTGAAAAGACAAAAAACTTGATGTGACTCGAACAGTAAAAAATAAAATAAAATTTCAAAGAAAATGTCGATCGCAAACAGATTGAGGACAAACAAATATGGAAAAAGTTTGTAAACCATGGAAACTAAGCAACATTTCCTTTTGCTCTGGATTCTGTCCCCAATCCTAAATTTCCCTAAGCATCCAAAAGCTGAACTGTCGGTGTCCCACCTGTCACTGGTAACCGTTCCAAAGAGTGCAAAGTCCAGGAGTCCTGTACTGACTGCACGCTACAACACGGGAACTAGTGTTTATTTTGGTGGTGTGACGAATCAACACTCTAGAGGTGTGTATGGTTTTACATCTCAACTCCAGACGGTACTCAACTCACACAACTGAAACTGAGTGTGTACATGGCCACCGTCAGCCAGCATACCGCCGAAACGTTACACCCCTGCCGCCATCCAAAGGGTTGGGACTGTACATGTATACAGCAGCGCTCAAAGACATTTTTACAAACAGATTTTCGTACGTCACTTTATTTATTGCAATATATCTTCAGAATTTTATACAGATCAATGAATATAAAAATATTTTATTTTATTTTTTATTCTAAATAATAACAAACGACAATTATTATTTTTATATTCCATCTGAAGGATTTTTACAAACATCATCATATTAATAACACTTATTATTTATTAAAAACAAAAATATTTATAGAGTATCTTCTAGAATGTCAATTTTTTTAGCATAACCATTGGCACTGATGACAACGCGTAGGAAGATTATTTTTTTTCCATTTTTCATCCAAATCAACAAGGAATTGTCTCTGACTGGAGAAATTTCGCTGATTCATATGTTTTTGTAGTTCTTCCTATAATTGCTTTATAACAGGGCTGTCCAACCTTAAGTAATCCGAGGCCCGCATCACAATGCGTATGTAGTAATTTGGAGAGCAGCAGCGACACCATCTCGAAAGCTGAACAAGCGAACAACACTAATCGTGCGCTCACGTTCCTCGTGAGAGCCAGAAGCATGCGCGTTGGAACAGAACAGTATAAGAACGCTTCTTTGACACATCTAATGTTTGAAAAACACGTGGGTGTTTTTCAAACATTAGATGTTTGAAAAAAACAAGTGATGTAATAACACCAAATCACTATATACCCACGTGTTTATAAAAAACACGTGGGTATATAGTGATTTCGCTCGTAAAAATCAAAACCCACAGGCGGGCCGCACAAAATCGCACCACGAGCCGCATCCGGCCCGCGGACAGTGCTTTGGACAGCCCTGCTTTATAGGATTGAGATCGGGACTTTGACAAAGGCATTATTGAAGTCTTTATCTTGCTGAAAAAGCTGAGATATGCCAAAATCACGTGCGGACATTTGCTTGTTTGCATCATTCTTGCAAAGCACGAAATACAACTTGAAAGTTTTTTATAGAGGCCTGTGCAGCTCAGTGGAAGTGGCGCTTGCGTCCTCTGCGCTTGGCTGCTTGAAGTTAGACCTAGGTTCTAGTCTAGTCGCTGACTGGAGTAACTTTTTCTAAGCCTTTCTTCGACCGATTCCCGAGTTAGTCGATCTCTGGCACAGGCAAGCGGGTTTTTCCTCCCGGAAACTCGGGTTTTTCGTCTCGTAAACTCAAGAAAATCGACCGTAGTACCCACATTATTTCAGGCAGTGACATATCTTGTTAGGGTTAGGTACCAAGAGATGGCAGCACCTGTTTGCCAGCCTCTTCATCGGCGGCTGCTATAATTAGTGATAGACATAGGCCAGCTATCTCTGATTGGCTACCGGTGGAGATTGAACTGCCCACTCAGTCTCCAAAAGCTAGATAGGGTATAAAGGCCTCGCCTACTCCCTATTAGGGAAGAAAAGGCGTTAGCTGATTTTTTTTTGAAGTTTGTATAGTATTTTGTGGTCTTCCACATGGCTTATTCACAATTGGTAGTCTTAAACGTATAGTCACAAAAACAGTTCATAATAAATATTATTATATTTGTTAAAAACAATATTTTATTAGTTCAAATGTGCTAATAATAACTTACATAGTAATAGGTAACATCGATCACTTGATTGACAACTTCGTTGTTTACAAGTAGTCTGAAGAAATAAAATATTTGTTTGTCAAAATACTTTTGGGCTTTACTGCATAAATATGTATACACACCCGCGGTCGATTCAAAACTTGGTTAAGGATCTGTATATTCCAATAGGGAATTCACCAACATCTAGTGTTTTCAAGGCCTATTTCCCGCTAAATGGTCACGTTAGGTGATCGATTTTGAACAATATTGATCTGGGTTGGTTAGTACTTCTTATCGTCACCAGATGGGGACACACAGTGCACTGTTGGCAATTTCTTTTGTTTTATTATTATCATACAACAGAGGTGGGAATAATGCTCTTATACTCGTAGATCCTTTGACCTCTCGTGTGTACAGGATCAATATATATATATATATAAACGTAATTCCAAATTGCACTCTTTAAGAGAAAGAAAGTTATTCAACAACATATCGATGACGTATAAATTAAGCTGTCAACGTTCACAAAGTGAAAATCAATGTCACAAATCTGATGTTTAACAAAAAATAAGAACTAAGTATTAAAATGTTGGACTACGTTTACAATTATTGGAAGTGAAGAATGGATTATTTAGAAGACTCATTGGAACATGAATTCTGCCTAATGACTTTCCACATAAACCACGTGACAAAATTGCTTCCTTCTTTAACTAATTCAATCTCCGATGTTCACTACATTAGCAATTTTAGAACACAAAATGATTAAAAATAAACTTTTCATGGAGATAGCGGAACCAAATATGTGTGACTTATGCAGGATTAAAATTTGAATTATATTTGAAGACGAACTTCTACTCTGTTGAAAAATATACTTAACGGAGTAAAGTCGATGTGAGATTGAGATTATTCTTAGTCAAAATTTCTTTATTAGATACATTAAATGCATTTTGCATTGCTACAAATCTTGCTAAAATGAATCTCTAATTTTCCTTAAAATATTAATAGATAACAATTATAAATCCTCCCATCCATGCATTTCTCATCCATTCGAGACGGATTGATCCTCTGATTAGAGGTTACAGGCAATTAATGCAGCTAGATTGCCATTTCTCTGTCGTCCCCTAAGGGCAAATATTTTATTATTGCAGAATTGTGTTCATTGCCTTTTCTTAAGGATAAATAACTTCCCACTGCCGTATAAGACTGGTTACCCACCTTCACTTGAAAAGTCCTGATCTTCGCGTTCTTGATGGTATTTAAATTAGAGTTTTCCAACCGTAGGGCTTCATCTACTCCGGCTTAGCTACGGAGACTCTCAGTTATTAATAAGAATTATTACAATTACCAAAAGATCTGCTATTTTGATATTCTTACTCCTTAGCTTGACTCGTCCGCCATCCGGTACCTAATATCCACTCACTGCCTTCGAAGTAATCTCGAATTTCGTCACCATAATTCCACGGTAATATTGTTAGTCCCACACCTGTAAATATTCCTAAATTGCTTGTGTTCTTGTAGTCGATTTTCCTGTTTTCGGAAGGAAAAAACTTTGCCAGTCCATATGATACTGTCTGACTCACCTTTAGCAATAATGCCCTGATAAAGATTCTTCGTCTCCTCGAAAGGGTTCGAACCCAGGTCTTTCCAATCAAAGGGATTCATCTATGTTAGTTGAACTACGAAGGTTCCACTTATTTTTTCTGAGGTCGGCAAACTACAGTTAGCGGCCTAATCCGGTCTGCAGCTTATAATTGCATGGCCCGCAACAAAGGGCGATTTTACTAAATATAAACTAAGGGCCCATTTTAAAGGCATTTCATTGTGGAATCATGAGATCGCTGTTTCGGCATCCACAGAGTTGTACTGTTGTGACGCAGCCATCGTTTGCATAATTGTCTATGACCGTCTTCGTGTCACAAGTTCAGTTGCGGCAGTGACCGTTTATTACACTCTCATCATCGCTCCCTACCACCAATGTCCCCCTTGCGGTTGGAGTGCTAACTGGACAGCGTTTTGAAGGCCACGTGTTACGTAGTCGAACATATCAAGTGGCTTCCACCCATCGTTCAGTTGGAAGCGATTCAACTCCAATGAAGAGGCATTTTAAAAGATCTGCTGGTCAGGAAAAGCGTCTGAAAGAATTCGATAAACGCCTTTCAAGTGACCAAAATGCTCAACCGATTATGTTTAATAAAAAAGAATTCCTTACTTCTCCTTAATTTCCCAAAAATGTGTTTGTACGCATTTCTGCTGCGCATTTTGTTAATTAAAAAAATCGTGTAAACTTTCGTTCCTATCTTACATGTTATACAAGCAATTTTTTTAATTTTAATATTTTTTCTTACATGTTATACATGATAATCTCGATTTATACTTCTTCTCCTGACGAAACCTAAAATATTTACCATTCCAATCCTTTCAAGAAGACGTTTGCCGACCTCAGGTGTTTAAGGATGGATAACTGGGAAGAGACCTCCGCATGACCTTGTCGGGAATGCGGAGAACCGATCAGAGCTTCTGATCTAATGTCCAACCTTCACCTCGTGGTGCATCCTGTTAGGTATCTATCAGGATACTGAATGAACGAGGATTGGCTGACAAATTCCGATTTAGCCAATCAGATTGTAATTCATGGCAGCTGGGAGGTCATCGAGTTAAACATGACCCCCCCCCTCCCTTGTTGGTTTCGTCAGGGAAGCAGAGCGAAAATTCAGCTACTCGAACGAACCCCAGTTCAACATCAGCGACATCACGATTGGCACCATCAACATAGAAGCCTGTATGGCAAAGAAATGGAAGTAGCAGAGAACTGGATAAGTACCAGCTGGACCTAATAGGTGTTATGGAAACAAAGAAGACAAGAATGGGTAAGATCTTTCTAAGCAACGAATAAAATATGCTCTATTCAGGAAATAACAATCAGGGGAAAGAAGTAGCTATAATACTAAACACTAAATAGGAGGATAATCTTCTTGAATAGCAGGCAGTCAGAAAAATAGTAAAAAAAAAAAAAAGTAGAAAGCGATCACCACTTACTGTTGAGCAGGATAAATTGAACTTCATATTGAAAAGAAGGGTGTGTAAGAAAGTTTTGAAACAAATCAAAGTTGAACGGCTATCAGATGTGAACTGTAGATTCAAATACACAAACATTATTGAAGCAAAAAAATGAAAGAGTTTTTAGAAATGAAAAAGAGTATAGTGGCCTGCCTATCATCGGTGATGATTTCAAACATGAAATATTTTGAATATTTCAATTTTATTCAGTTTATAATAAGAATAATCTACTCTTAGCACTAAGAAATATAATCAATCAACGTATATAAGAAAATGGTAAGTCAAAAGTACTTTTAAATTACCACTGAAATTATGAAATGTTAAAATATGAAAATGGAAGGAATTAAGAATTTTTTTAAATATTTAAGAATTTCGAAAATCTCATTAAATTAATAACAATCAATTGTTAATTAATTATTACGAATTTTCTATTAAATATTTCCATTTGCCCATCGTATTATCTCTTAATGAAAGGTGGAATTGTACGAACGTGAAAAATATGAGCTCCTTCCATCTGTCTTCCTATTCCGATGAAATGCGCCATTGGCGAATATCTCTTCAACAGCCAGGAGGGGAACAATTGCAAATACTGAAGAATTTTGGACAATTTAGTTTCCTTTGCATTATTTGCAACAATACAATAGTTCGCATTATAACAAAAAAACAACAACATAATTTTAATTGTTTATTATTAATATTACTTTTATCAGTTGTATTCCACAAATGTTCTGTAAAATAAACTTTTTTTGCTTATTTTGGAGTAGGGAACAGTAAATACTTTAAACTTATGCCTTGAATGCTAACAAGCTCTGACTTCCCACTACCATACAGAAGCCACTGAACTATAGAACGAGGGAGTTTACCACTTGTATATCATTCCCCTCCCCCAACCTCCTGCTGTGTGCCATCTTAGGTTGTATTGTTTCACGCTTCACACCTAATCTGTTTATTGTAATCCTATTTGGAACTTTATTGCATTATGATGTAATTGAACAGAATTATGATGTAATAGTTCACAAATTGTGAACATAATGAAGACTATGTTTATATTCAGACTGCAAACACATAAATGTACAAATAGTGAAAATACGTTTTACCTTATTATGAAAATACCCTGAATTACAATTACTTGTAGAAAATATTTTACTCTTGGTAATAAATTGAACGAAAAATATCAAGAAAATGTGCATTCACTCCAACCTTGGTGTCTCTGTTTCTAGCTTCCACTGATGAGACCCCTTACAGAGGTCGAAACCGGTCTGGGTAGTTCCCATAGTGCCCAGCATCATTCATATCCGAAAGGATGCATTGCATTATGGGATAGTAAGGTAATTAACGTGAAGTCATTAGGCTCTATGTACAAGTAGCCCAGTCGTGAAGATACCACACTCGTAAACTTTCTTTGCTTTCACCTGGATTAAGGATTTAATAAGAATATAAAGTCTTAGTATTTTTAGTTTAATTTATAGCCAAGTGATGAACTTTCTACAAGGCGAAAACTCATGAGAAAGCTGAGAGAGTGGTCATCTGTTAAAAGGATTTTTGTTTTAATAGATGACCACTCTCTCGGCATTTTAGGGAGATTTCAGCGTGCTGTTCCAAATGAAAGAACTGTGTTTTAAGATTGGGAAGATTTGCGATTTATGTAGCGTTACCAAGCGAGAAGTGTCGTGAATGGAAACGGATGGAGGCTGCAAAGAATGCGAATGTAATGTGTTTGTGCCAGGAAAGAACAAAGGTGCAATTCAGCCTAAAATATTTTCAAAGGTAACACGTGAAGTGTCGTTTTATACCAACATTTTATATTGTGGTATTAAACATGATATCAAAATTGGAGATGTTAATGTCAGCTCTTTGCTTTATGCAGATGATGTTATACTTTTAAAAAAATCCACTACAAGTCCACAAGACTCCTTGACTAAATTAAATAACTGCTGTAATAGATTTGGTATGAAGATGAGCACTAACAAGACAAAGACAATGAAAATAAGCAGAATCGTTGAAAATGTCAACTGCGTTGTGAACGGAGAATCTGTGGAACAAGTAAAACATTTCAGCTACTTGGGCAAGATTTTTAGTGAAGATGGTAAATTACAGGGGCGAATTCGTCATGCTTGCTATTAATTGAGAAAGAAGTAATACTTATTTGTTAATAAATGCATGCATTTATTGGCATTCCATTTAGGCTTTTGTTTTTGTAGACCGAAGACGTATTAAGCTTGCGCGGCAATAATTGAGCTTTGCGTTGTGTATCGAAGGCGATGCTTGCTCGTCTAGTCAAGCTACCTTGGCTTGCTCGGTTGTGGGAGCATCCAGATCCTCGCAGCAACACTGTGATTTCATGCGCGCCCATTGTCATTTCACGTCGTCTCACTCTGTTGCTTAAACATAGGCCATACGCAGTCAACGTAGCTCTAGCCAGTTAGCTTCAGCCACCCTTTACAAGTGTGCGTGTTGCTTGGGAAAATTAAGTTACAACCAACTTTTTATGACGATGTTATTGACCAGTTCATAAAGAAGAACCGTAGGGCATTCAAGTAGCTAAATTGAAAAAGATAGAATATCGTTTGTAAAATAAATGTTGTATTTCTATAATTAAATGTAGAGGGTGGCCATGAAATAACTTTCCTTCTTTAGAGATATCTGTAGCTAAAACTAATTCACGGAATGAGACCACATTTTATATTGAGACTTTCGAAGGCATGAGGAGATGCACTCGCCGAAAAAAATATTCAGTACCAAAATTCGCCGATAGGGGAAAATTTGGCGCTGGCGGAGCCGAAAGCAGTCCAATATTTGCAGTAAACGCAGGTAAAAAGGATTATGCAAATTTTACTGTGCGTACGTTACAGCAGCGCCACCAATTCCACTTAAAAAGGGATTGGGAACGTTCAGGCAGTTATTCGAATGACGGACGAATTGTGCCTAATATGCGTCCTACCTTGCCTCAGCGTGCTTTACTTGTTAAGTTGTTTTATCTTAAACAGTGCAATGCCGTAGCGTCCCTTTGGGAATTTAGAAGGCTTCATAACCTGCGTACAGGTCCTATGTCAGCTGTAGCACTGAGAGCTATGATTAAGAAGTTTGAAGAAATTGGACCACTAGGAGTTAGACCTGGCAGAGGACGGAAAGGAGTGCAAGATGACATAGTAACACACGCTGCTACTGCGGTTTTCGACGACACAGGGACCAGGTACATAGCTCGCAAACTTGATTTGGCTTATGGTACAGTCTGGAACACCTTATGGAAAATGAGTCATTTCTATCCGTATTATCATTGTAACGCTGAAATGAGTGACGCGGCTGTCGCTGTTTAATGTAATTATCCGCTTGTTTTCGGCTCCGCAATCGCCAAAATGTTCCCTATCAGCAATTTTGGTACTAAATCTTTTTTTCGCGGAAATCATCTTCCCATTCCTTCGAAAGTCTCAATATAAAATGTGGTCTCATTCCGTGTATTAGTTTTAGCTACAGATGTCTCCAAAGAGGGAAAGTAATTTTGTAGCCACCCTGTACATAAAATTCTAAATATATAGTTTTAAATGGTCAGTAATTCATTATTCCATTAATCAGACTTCAATCACACCTCTCACTTCTTGAATGATAACAAGAGCAAGCGTGAATTTCAAGACCAACATTCGCCCCTGGTAAATGAAATATGGAAATAGACAACAGAATCAGCAAAGCTGGTATGGTGGGAAGTCAATTGAATAAATTCATATGGAATAAGAGAGAAATTAGCCGGAACACTAAATTAGCTGTATACAAGACAGTGTTCAAACCAGTTTCAACTTATGGATCGGAGAGCTGGGTAGGAAGTAAAAGAATTGACCGAAGACTAGAGACCGCAGATATGAGAGTCCTGAGAAAGATTATAGGCGTGAACAGATGGCATCAATGGCAATATGATATTGCCATTGATGCCATCTAATAACGAGGATATGAGGAAAGAACTTGACATTGTCAGCATCCAGGAATGCGTTAGCAGAGCTAATCTCAGGTGGTATGGTCACTTAAATAGAATGGGAGAGGAAAGATTAGCAAAACAACTGTTCTCTGCCAGGTTGGCAGCAAAACGACCCAGAGAAAGACCAAGATATAGGTGGATTGATACGGTACAAAGTGCCTTAGACGATAGAAATATAAGATCTGATAAAATGTTGGAGTCTTGATAAGTAACAGACTGATTTGGAGGAAAATTGTAGATAGGAAGTTAGTAATGATGTAATTTTTTTTAATGTAGTACTATCGAAATATCCTGTACACCCCTTGAGGGTACATGGCAGGAATTTCATGATGATGAGAAGTGAAGTGAAATCTTTCTTGTCCGACATAACACAAGAAGGTATTCGTAGATTTGTTGTCTTTACGACACTGAACAATAGCAAGGAATCAGTGTTTTAAGATATTAGTTACGGAAATTCTTGCAGCTTGGAACCTTTCATTACTTTTGACTGCTCGCATGTGAAAATATGACTTCTGCATTACTTCAAACTTAGTATCGGGTCTGGCTCCCTCTGATGAGACCTTAATAAAGGTCGAAACCGGTCTTTCTAGTTGCCCTTCCCATAATACATAGCATTATACATGTCCGTAAGGATATGTTCTTTACATTATGGGATACTAAGGCAAGTGATGTGAATTCTTAGCTTCCTTATACGAGTTGCCGCAGTCCTACTTCAGTCGCAAACTTTGTTTGCTTACACTTGGATCGATTAATTTATATATTTTCAGGGCATCTTTAATTTATAGTTTTTAGCAAACGTTGTAATGATAAAAGTAACGGTTGAATGTTGCACGTACTGATGAAATCAGGATTCGGTGATTAAAAAACAAACCGGCATCACAGTCGTGAATGCAAGACCTGTGCAGACCTTGTGTGATCGAAGTATGTATGAATTTCAATATCATAATATCTTCTGTGAGATTTGTACGAGTTTAGTGAGATTATTTAAAAAAATAAGTGGAGATGGCATGTGCCTCCACGGCGCTAAATCGTCCGAAGAGAGAGCGTCATAAGTTCGATTCTAGTCGCCGACTAGAGGAACTTTTACTTAGCCTTTTTTTCGACCAGTTCCCGAATTAATCTCTGGCAGGGGAAAGCAGGTTTTTTCTCTCCCGGAAACGGGTTTTTCGTCCCGTAAACTCAAGAAAATCGACCGTAGAGACCACACTATTTTCAGACAGTACATATAGCGTTAGGATTAGGGACCACGAGATGGCGGCACTTGTCAGTCGCCTCTCTTCACTGACGCCATGTATAATTAGTGATAGTCTTGGGCCAGCTATCCCTGATTTTTTTCTTTTTTATATTCAGTATATATAAAAATAATCCGGCTAAAGTTTAAAAAAAATTGCTCCCTCTGTAGTCAATGTACGCAGCTAACTTTTTTGGCTTAATGTTGGAGGTTTAATGGATTTTTTACAACACTCAGAAAGGATTAAAAAGAATTTAACACTTCCTATATTTCGTCCTAGTACGAAATATAGGAAGTATTAAATTCTTTTTAATCCTTTCTGAGTGTTGTAAAAAATCCATTAAACCTCCAACACGAATTTTTTGGCTTACTTGATAACCTTTTACTCTTCAGGTTGACTAGCAGCTGCTTATAATGTTGAAAGACGTGAAGGTGGCAGTTCAGCAGAACATTTCCATGAAAATACCTATAAAATAGGACTAAGGCAGAAAGAAAGGGAAAGTGTGTGCGTGCGTGCGTGCGTGCGTGTGTGTGTGTGTATGTGTGTGTGTGTGTGTGTGTGTGTGAGAGAGAGAGAGAGAGAGAGAGAGAGAGAGAGAGATTGGAATGAAACCGCGAAGCATCAATTAATTGGACTGCTCTTTTCTGGATAACATCAAATATTCTTAAGGAGGTTTTAGGTGCACCACACGAATGTGTGGGTAGTATTTCCAGCGTTGTGTGGATTTCTCGTGTTTGTACAGTGTTTGTAGTTGTGAGAACTAGTCTTGAGCAAAAGAGTGAACCTCCTTCTTGGAGACTGAATGCACGCCCGAGATGTGTTTGTCCTGAGTAAAGCTCGCCATGTTAGTCACACCAAGAAGAAAACTGCGATCGTGTTTGGACACATGGCTATTATCAAGAATAAGAAGAAGTAAATAGAGAAGTGATATGTCTTGTGAGAAATAAAACCGTGTTTTGGTAGCACTGGATAGCATCAAAGTTCTGAAGAATAGCAAGTAGATTAGAAAACACAGGATATTATTTATGGAAGATCTAATGATCGGGCTTCACCAGCTTTGCCAAATGAAAAAAGGGAACAGAGTGGACTATCATCAACGAATCTATAGATACGACTTGAAGTCAGTCGGAAAGGATCGTTTATGTATAGCAGGAAGAGAGGAGGTAGAAGTAGAGAGCCTTGTGGTAGTCCAGCATCGATGGTAAAATGTGAAAAAAGGAAAACAACTACAGTTGCAAATAAATAAACAGAGAGAAGCTGTCGATTCATCTGGGAAAGAAGTCAGACCATAAGATCTTCGAATGCTGAGCAGGCCTCCTCTCCAGAATTGAATGAATACTCCAGAAAGATCAAGTGCGACCACTGAGTACCTCCAAACCTTTCCATGCCCTTTGTCCAAAAGTGTGTCGTGATGGTTACGTAATCCTCTATGGATAACAGTCGCGAAGTCCATATTGCCTAATTAGCTGATGGATTTTCGGATGATGAAGTTGCCTTTCTAATTTTTTGAGAGAACCGAAGTATGTGGAATTAGACAATCTCATACACACATACACTCAATCGACGGGGACGGGCTAACTTATCTTTAATTGAAACGCCCTTATATAGTTCTCTTACTGTTGTTGTCATATCCCCCCGTGCCCCCGAGGGCACAGAGGTCTGACATACGTCAGTTTACAGGCCGAAGTTAACCCTGTGAGAATGGCCAGTCCTCCGCAGAGTGCCAACAACATTGACGATTTTCACACAACTACTAACCGCGCTCAAACTTGCTTAACTTTTTGCGTGAGCCATTAGTAGCGGAGACTCCACCAATCGACCAACCTTTGCTGGCACAAGTTCTCTTATACTATGATTAAATTGAACTTTGATCATTATGCCAAAAAGAAAAACATCATAGCTCCTGAATATACTACAGAGGGCGCTAACTGTTAATTAAGGCAATACAATTCTCTTTATTTATTTACTGAATGATCTGTGCTGTATGCTACTGTAGTGATTTTACTGGGATCACCATTTAAAAACTTTAAAGAAATGGTAGATTACGTTGACTAACAATGTCCGCAACACTTGCTGTTATTATTATTTTTTTTTCTATTCGATACATTCGTATTTAATTTATTATGAACACATATGCGTATTTATTTTGGTATTAACTCGTGCTTGTGTACTCATGTGGAAAAGGCATCTGCTTTTTAGGACAAATGCGTTTTCCACAAGCGCATTTGCTTTCAGTGCTAGGTTGGAGACTATTATCAGTTCGATTTGAGGCAACTTGGGTTTTTTCAGCCAAGTCCCGAGTAAGTCGATCTCTGGCAGTAAGTGAGGATTTTCCGGTTCCAGTTAACTCTCCACTACTTAAGAAAATGGACTGTAAAACATACCATTTTCGACAATAATATATACTATATAGGATTAAAGATCATAGGATTCTGATAGTTATTTGCCATACTTCCCCCCCTCTCCTAAATACCTATAAAATCACTGTCAGTTTTGGGCCAGGTGTTAGTTATGATTAAATGTGGACATTAGTTGCAGACCTCTCTCCAAAACTTAGGTCTAAAATACCCTTATGTGCTTCCTTTTAGAAATAAAAGGCATTAAAGAATTTATTTTGTTAATTCTATTATTTAAGTTTCTTAAATCGACAATAATTACTCCTAGATTGCTAGCCTTCAATTCGGTATTGCTGGGAATATTTTTACTTTATCATCGCGTTTTTTTTTTTTTTTTTTTTTTTTTTAATGGGCCGCGCTTAACAAAAACTCCACTTTTGTTTGACATTTAATAATGTTGGCTAATGTAAACATTTTTTTTTTTTTGTCATGTAACAGGAGAAGCAATATATTCAAATCTTTCCTTTGGTAAACATCATTCTCAGTAATGTGTAATGTAATCATCATCATTATCTATCATTACGTTCTTTCATTAGTTCTGTGAATTGTTTGCAGTTTCGAGAATGAAGTCATAAACGGGAGAGTTTCATTAGGCTACGGCACGAATTTCTTCCTCATCGATGATGAAGCATTTTCTGAATGCCACCGCGCTATCCTTCCTTGAGGCCAAGGACAGCCAAAGCGGAACCTTTTTGTTGTGTCGATTTGATTCACTGGGTTCAAAGAGCAGGAAAAAGGGCGTCCAAATGGGTGCTTTTCATAATCGGAATATAGCACTGCTTATTTATTAAAGAAATAGAATTAATATTAAATAAATGCCAATCTCAAGTGCAGATTAGACTCGGTACAGCGTGAATGTTATTAAACCAATAATGGCGAACAAGTAGAAGGCCACCGCTAATCACTGGTTTAGCTGACATCATTAGGTTCAGGCTTTTAGGCTCTGCTAGTTCATGTACTTTTCAGCTCCACATAGACATCAACAGTTTGATATCACGCATCCTCTTTCGTTTCATCTCTTGACTTTTTTCAGTCAAGAATAAGAACAGTCTCTTTACACTTATGATACGAAAAGAGAATAAGTCTCTTTTACAGAACTACAGCACGCGCAGTTGGACGAACTCATACACTGACTCTGTGTACGTCGTTACTTAGCCCAGGGTTTCTTAAACTGTGTTCCGCGAGAAGTTCTTGAATTTGCCATTTTAGCTTTCTAAGCATTTTTCATGAATAAATATTTTATAGTGGAAATTTTGTGAGGAGAATAATATTCGTGAATATGTCGAAAAGCTCAGACCCAGAACGCTTAATAACATGTGTATCGTTAATTTTCACAAATCGAATCCTTTCAACATTTCGGGAAAGGGAATACCGCTGTTTATGACCAGTCATAGAAATTGCCTGTAAGCGGATTATAACAATGGGCGGCGTATCCTCTGTTCTCAAAACTGAAGGAATTGACATCTGTGTAGCAAATGTCAGTGACCAAGCGGCATATTTTTAAACATGGAAATATTCATGAATTATCGTTAATTTTTCACGCATCGAAATCTTTCAGCAATCGGGAAAGAGAATACCGCTGTTTATGACCGGTCATAAAAATTGCCTGCAAGCCGATTACAATGGGCGGCGTATCCTCTGTTCTCAGAACTGAACGAAATAACATCTGTGTTGCAAATGTTAGTGGCCAATCAGCAAGGAAGTATAAAGAAACATTTTTCACTAAAATTGAAGATCAAGTTAGTCTGTATCCAGTTCTCAAATGTAGTAATTCTGAATAGTTTCTTCGCAAGTTCGTATTGTAGGGTGAAATTTTCGAAACCGTAGTGCCGTGATTTTTTAAATGTAATAGGCTTGCATATTTAAATTTTAATGTGAATAAGAGACAAGGACTTTGTTTAATTTTGGTATTAAGAACTCTCTTATTGAAGGTGTTTGTGATGCAACAGATAGTGAGTCGTCCACCATCAGCCTACAAAGAGATCGCCAGGATGTAAAAATGGAGGGAAAACTACCAGCACACAGGAGAAAAAGTCTGCATTCACTCGTAAGTAGTTATAATAATATTATAAATATATTTGGTGATCAGAATGGGATATGTAAATGAAAATCAGCACCAATTAATTTAATTCTTAAATAATAATTAATTATCAATTAGTAATTAATTATCAACTATTAATTATTAATTATCAGTTATTGATTAATAATTAATTATCTATCATTAATTAATAATATTTATCAATTATGAATTAGTAATAATTACAATTATTAATTAAAAAATCGGCTAAATTACCAATTAATAATCAGCTAAATTACGAATTAATTATTAATTAATACATTACAAATATACAAGATGTTCCGCGAAAATTTCAGGATTTGTGAAGTGTTCTGTCGTAGAAAAAGTTTGAGAAACCCTGAGTCATAGCCTATTCTGTTGTTTTATTCCTTTTTTCCGTGTCCAAAAATACACTAAAAATTTAAAAATCTGTACAAAATATCTCTTAACTATGAAGTCAGTCGACGTGCTCATTTATCAGTAATTTTGAAGAAAGAAAAATAAAACCTAACCGCATTACATTCAAATGTTTCTTGACAGAACTCGACGCCCTTGAAATGGACACATCAGCACTACTTTTGCCTAAATTTTGATGTGACGTCAGTGAAAATGTACTCCTTCTACACTTACTGTACTGGTGGAGACTTTACGGTCAGGTACAGGATTAATCTTACAGATTTTAGATCGAATTAAATCCAAATTATCTGAGATTTTATTTTGCATCCGACAAACATGTTTCGACACTTATGGGAGCCTCGTTGGGGGAACGACTAGGGAAGGGGACAACGTCTTAAGATATGTTTGACTAAGTGTACCTGACAATCGAAGACCCGCTATTAGCTAAATTAAAAGAAGGAACCAATTTATAAATGTGATACGTACGTGGGAAGCTGATTAAGTCAAATAAATGATGTCTTCTACAACGCCATTGAGAAAATAAACAGAAAGATGGAGAGATAGAGGGAAAATATTCAGAAAAGTAGATAAACCATAGAGAGTGAGTTCTCCACTGGATTTCCATTCATTATGGATTCTGTCCGCCATCCTGAATCCTCTAAAAACCCCATTGCCAGTGTCCCATCAGTCACTGCCAACGGTTCAAATTTCCCCAACAGTGCAAGGTCCAAGGGCTCCGCATTGATGACACGCCGCCAGCTAGGACCTAGCGTTTATTGGGCAGTGTGACGAATCAACACTCAAAAGAATTGGATGGTTATACAACTCATTTTAAGAAGGTACTCAACTCCATGGAATGAACTGCCGGCATACCACCGAAACGTTACCGCCATCCAAGAGGGTTGGGATTGTACATCTAAAGTAGCTCTCAAAAGTATTTTGAGAAACGGATATTTGTACATCAATTTATTTATTGCAATATCTTCAGAATTTTATACACATCAATGAAAACAGAAATATTTTATTTGTTTATTCTAAATAATAACAAATGAACAATTTTTATTTCTGTAGTAAGTCTCTATTTATAATAACAGCGCAATTAATTTTTTTCCCATTCTTCGCTCATGGCATTGAAGAATTGGTCCTGGTTCGAGAAATTTCGCTGTTTCACATGTCTGTCCAGCTCTTCCGATCATTGCTTCATAGGATTCAGATCAGGACTTCGACAAGGCCAGAATTAAAGTCTTATATTCTTCGATTGAAAGTACGCCTTGGTGTTTCCTACCATTATCATCCTTAGAAATGAGATCTGCGAAAATCATGTGCTATTTTTACTTCTTTGCGTTCATTCTTGCAAAGCACGAATTACAACTTAAAGAACCTCTTCGGAGTATTCTTTGGTCTTCGTCTTGGCTTATTAACAATTAATATTGATGCTCCGTAGCTCAGTCGGCATAGAGGAATCGCGTATTAAGGAACATTTATCTGGTCTCTTTTGAATAAAGGTGAGTTAGACGATCTCGTGAGGAGGTAGAGGATTTTTCCACCCAAAAAACTCGAGTTTTTCTTCTCTCTGAACGGGCAAACCGGCCCTGTTCACGCACGCACGGACGCACGCACGCACGCACGCGCACACACACACACACACACACACACACACACACACACACACACACACACACACACACACACACACACACACACACACACACACACACACACACACACATACGGGACCTCCTGATGAGGGCTCATGTGTGTCTTAGTGCTCCCGTCTTAGTGCTGACATTATTATTATGGACGCGTACATGGAGGAGGTGCACTGATCGAGGGAGGCACCCTAACATTCCGAAAAGCAAATATTAACCTTCATTTGCGCAATGCCTGTCATTGGCTGGAGTCCATAACCTAAGGACGAACACTAGTTTTGAAGATTACGACCGCAAATTCAGACGAATCAACTTGCGACATTTTGTATAGCTGACGATTTCGAGGTAGAAAGCGAGAACACATTCAATTTTGCGAATCGCTCGCAAAGGGATCGCCTGATAGCACTCAACGGGATAAAAGGCTGAGCTAAGCGAATTGTGTTTGAAGGAAGCTCTTTTCGTGAAAGAATAAAGTTAGAAACTCGGATGTCTTGTAATATCTCAAAGACATCACGAGATGATTTTACGTGGGCGAGAATTATTGGAAAACTTGAAGAAGGCCGCAGAGTTATCGATATTGCCAGAGAGAGAGAGAGAGAGAGAGAGAGAGAGAGAGAGAGAGAGAGAGAGAGCGTTTGGAATCTCTCATAGCGTTCTATCCAAGCTCTGGGCAGCGTTTCAAACTGATGGGATGTGTTCCAGACGTTCGCTACGAGGTCGCCCTCGTTCCACCACTTCGTAATTCCCTCTTTCTATCATTTCGACTTTCTATCATTATAAACAGTTCTGTTAATTGCCTGTTGGGACGCTTAAGTTCCCTAACAGACAATTAAACGCCCTGACCTTCCACGTATGCTTGGATGCCGTAATCATAATTCCAGGATAAGGTGGTCAGCCCTATTAGTATTCTCTGTCTGTAAATTGCATGTGTGTGTGTGTGTGTGTGTCCTACTAGCCAGTTTTCCCTGTTGCGAGACGAAAACCCCCGAGTTTCTGAGAAAAACCCTACGTCTTCCTATATGAGATCAGCTAACCGATCTTCGGTTGAAAAGCTCGGATAAAAGACCTTCGAGTTAATCTTAGACTTTCCGGGCTTTCCTGAATCCTCCCTAATAGATCCAGGTTCGCTGTCTTCGCATTCCCAATCTCACAGAAGTCAGCAAATTTATCACTCATATTCAATAACTGATTAAACTTTCTTGCCATCACACAATTCCTATCGCTCTCACGAGACGAACCGCTAATCCATCTACGAGACAATCCCTGAAGCTACATACACTCCGTCATCATCATCATCCGACATACACTTATTGTGATCGTACTCGAAACCCCACCGTGGAGTACTCGCTTCTCTGCGAAGACAAACTCTCTTCTCCTCTGAAAGCAATCTACCAAGCTTATCACTACTTCTCTCACTGAGATGCACACCATCCTCAGTTATTTATCCCGAAGATCAATTTTATACGTAGTATAAAATTCTAAAAATTACAAATTGTACATAAATTTCATTGCACATAATGCATAAATGTTTTAGACACAATAAAATAAAGCGCATATTTTAATCGTCATCAGTGTCTTCAGAAATAACATTTCATAGATGTTCTTTAAGTGACCGGAGGTCATCACCACTTGAAATTTCTTGGACATCTTTTGTATAATTCTCATTGCATACTTCGGCTGGTTTAGTCATCAAGAAGTCAGTAATAAGACTTTGTTTCCACTATGCTGCAATTTTTTATTAAGTTCATAATATGGCGCTAAACAAATATCCAATTGTCACGTGAATTTTCCCGAGCACTCTATTGAGGGATCATTATCCGAAAAATAACTTCCTAACTTTCTTGCCAAGTCCAATCCTTCTGCTAATTTCTTTAAACTGAATTCTTTAACGGATTCATCACAATCAGAATCATTTGGTTCGAGTCATCTATTAATTGTACCAGTTCCTCCTCTTTTAAATCTGCTTCGCCATCAATTAATTCACTCATTTCGTTTTCAACCATATCGCAAAAGCCTTCTCCACCAAAAATGTGGGCAACGTTTATTATACGACTCAGCTCGGCATCCACTGGAGGTACGAAATTTTGTTCCATTACGGCTTCAGGCCATATTTTTTTCTAGCAAGCATTCAGCGTAGAGGGTTGTAATTCCTTAATGGACAGAGAAATAATTTTTACACAATTCAACATTGAAAACTCTTTCCACGCTTGAGGCAGTGTCATGTTTGGATTAGATTCCATTTTTTCCAAAATTATTGAAATGTTCGCAGAATATAACATGACTTTAATGTTGATATTATTCCATGGTCGAGTGGTTGATTAAGTGAAGTAGTATTAGGCGGAAAAAAGTTATTTAATATTCGATGGCATAAATTTGTTGGGTGGCCTGGTGCGTTATCTAAAATTAGTAGAAATTTGAAGTCCATATTCTTTTTCTTTGTGTAACTTTCTACATCGGGTACAAAACAATTGAAAAGCCAATTTTCAAACATGCTAGCTGTAACCCATGTTTTTTTGTTGGCCCCGCCAATAAACAGGTAGGATGGACTTGTCGAGCCCTTTCATCGCACGAGGATTTGCAGATCAGTTAATAAACATTGGTTAATCATGTAATCACCTGATGCATTACTACAAAACAGTAGAGTAATTCTATCTTTGGAAACTTTGAATCCAGGAGCTGATCTTTCATTTTTCAAAATATACGTGCGTTTTGGCATTTTTTTCCAATATAACCCGGATTCATCCGCATTGAGCACCTGGTCTGCACTGTAACCACCTTCTTAAATGATTTTTAAAAGTTCCGCTGGGTATTTGCAGGCAGCTTCAACGTCTGCTGATGCTCATTCTCCCTGGATTTTAAGATTATATAAAGAAAACCCCTTTTTAATGTTTTCGAACCAACCCTTACTGGCACAAAATCCATGCCGAGAGATTTCTTCTGAAGAATCTTGATCGAGTTCTTTTAAATGTTTATAAACTTTGAGAGTTTTTTGCTCTGCTTGAGAATAACACACTTATGATTTTAAATGCAGAAAACGACAATTTTCAACAATAAACTCTTTATACAGTAAACCCTAGATGGCGAACCTATGGCACTTGTGCCAGAGGTGGCACGTCTATGAATTTTGATGGCACGTGAACGATTTATAGGTGATATCCTTTAAAAAAAAAATCAGCTAACGCCTTTTTATTCCCGTATACGGGAGTAGGCGAGGCCATTTAGCCCTACCTAACTTTTGGAGACTCAGCGGGCAGTTCAATCACCACTGGTACCAATCAGAGATAGATGGCCCAAGGCTATCACTAATTAAGCGGTACACAGCGAAGAGAGATGGCTCAAATGTGCCGCCATCTCGTGGTCCCTAACCCTAACACAATATATTTAATGTCTGAAATAATGTGGGTTTTACGGTTGATTTTCTTGAGTTTACGGGACGAAAAACCTGTTTGGCCATGCCAGAGCTCGACTAACTCGGGAACTGGTCGAAAAAAGGCTTAGAAAAATTTCCTCTAGTCGCCGACTAGACTCTAACGAAGTCTTCCTTCGTGCGGCCAAGCGCGGTGGTGTGCAAACGTCACATCCACTGAGCTACACAGACTCTTTTATACGATATCCTTTTATACGCTTATAAATTATTCAAGTTTTTTTTTTAATTGTTACAATACGTACAAGCTGAATTTTGTTTTACACAAGACAGCAGCTGCAAAGACGTTTTGGTGCGGTATTAACAAAAGATCGCGCACCCAAAGACAAGAGCAACCGACAAGTGTTGAGTTGAAATGCTAATTCTCTTCAATCGAATTCCATAACATCTGAAACTGTCATAACAACATTCACTATTAGTTTTAACACATTCACAACAGGGCGTCCTTTATCGTTCCGATGGAACTTCTCATTACTGACTGGCTCAACTCACACAAACGTTTCAACCCTTGGTTGAATTTTATGGCTTTTTGGCAGACGAACTCACACATTCATTATATGGCATGTTTCAATTCTT
Source organism: Typopeltis vanoorti (assembly GCF_054136105.1). Lineage (NCBI taxonomy): Eukaryota > Metazoa > Arthropoda > Arachnida > Uropygi > Thelyphonidae > Typopeltis > Typopeltis vanoorti. Next base: position 102,412,879 of record NC_143567.1, read on the forward strand.
AGTAGTCTTTTTTTAAGTTAGCCTTTGCGATCTGTCATAATGACATCGAGAATTTCAAATGCAAAAAAACAAACACTTATTTCATAATTGAAAAATTGGACAATAGTTTTTAGTTAGATACTGTGTGTCGGTGCAACATATGGTTTTGCTTGAGTCTATACAGTATAGTTTCTGTGAGAGTGGACATGTGATTTATTAGTTAGCGCCGTTTTTATTCCATCTGTCTCTAATTGCACTATTTGTGGAGAATGACACAGACTGCAAAAGCCTCTGTACAGTGATACAATAAAACTAAATTCGATACTTATAACTACTTGCGCGATACGGGCAGACACAAATTTAAAGAAGATAAAATTTCATTTTTTAAGTCTCGCGGTGAAAAATATGAAAAAAAAAATAAAGGGTTACTAGAAATTGTAGACCGCGTTGAACAAGGGATACCACAATTTGTAGACCGCGTTATATCGAAACCGCCTTGTATAAGTACCGCGTTATACGAGAGTTTCCTTTAATAATAATAATAATAATAATGATATTGAAGCAATTGATATAACCCCAAGAAAGAATATACTTCAAAACTTTTAATTCCAATGTTTCATCAAACTGTAATAATTTGTTCTTTTCTTTTAGGATGTATAAGAAGACGTCAATTCCTTCATATAATTAATACGGGCATTATTTATAACGCCCGGTCATTATGAATAATGACAAACAAAATCGGACACTGTAATAAATTTCACGTTTTTTATCATAATTTATCCCGTTGACGGGTCAATATGAATGCTGCTACCATCTGATCGGTCAAAGTGATAATAATGATACCTTTATTAGAAGCGGCAGGGGTTGGGGGAGGCGAGATCTTCGGATTTTTTTTTTTTTTTTTTTTTTTTTTTTTGCTAGAAGACGCTCAGGCCACTCAAAGTTTTACAAAATTAGTGTATTTGAAAATGATAGAAACATTGAAACAGTCAAAAAGCAAAGTGACTTGGCCCATGTATAAACATCATACACGGGTATTGTAATATTTCGGATATTGCACGGTGCCCATATCGCTATTGGCCATGGCGGTTGAAACTTCATGGAAAAAGAATTAAATACGAAAATAAATGACAATATTACAAGGGAGATGATCGCAATTTATGTTAGATTAGGAGTTTTTTTTTCAAATAAAATTGCCCGTAGGAAATGCTGCTTTACTCATAACGTCTGGTCAAATTCTTAATGAAAAAGTGTAATTTTTTTTTAAAAATCAAATTGCCTGAAGGGAATGTAGCTTTATCAATAATATCTGGTCAATTTAATAAAATAATCAATAATTAATTGATTCCAAAAGTACCAAAATACATTATTTTAATAATTTACTCATATTTAGGCCTGGCATTGAATAAAGACCAATTAGTCACTTGACCCATATGTAGGGCGGTTCAAAATTCCACGTACAAATTTTGAGGGAAGGTAGAGAACATCAAAATCCACCATATTCACATAGGAAAGCATGACCGGAAACGCCACCGGAAGGTACTAACAGACACAAAGATACAGAAATAACACAAGGCCGTAAGTAGTGTAAAAAACTTTATTAGGTGTAACTGAACAGCTCAATAGAGTTGTTTATGGTAAACGAGATGCATGTCTGCTATCTCAGAGTTCGTAAAACAACGCATGTGTTCTTCGTATGACGTCGAAAGTTGAATGAGGAAGCCCCAATTGCTCACCTGGAGCCCTGGCGAACAGCCCCCCCCCCCATCACTTTCGGGTAGCGTTTCCGGTCATGCTTTGCTATGTGAATATGATTGATTTGGATGTTCTCTACCTCCCCTCAAAGTTTGTACGTGGAATTTTGAACCACCCTGTTATATATATATATATATATATAGTGGATCTCCCAATATGGACTGGGTCACCATGGGAGCATTAGACCCAAACCTCCCGCAATGGGAGAGGCTTTCACCCTACAGTGGGTAGAAAAATAGGCTGTTCATCATCATCATCATATATATATACATACTAGGGGGGCTTTTCCCCCTCCCGGCGCCCCCCCACCAAGTTCCGGGCTGGTAAGCCGGTTCCCATTCTTTAGAAACGTCCAACAAATTGTTGTCTGATGAAGGCAAACGCATTGTTGGACGTGAAACGTTTTAAATTTCGGCTTATCAGCTTAACATTATGTATTACAGCTTAACACGATATATTAATGTTTATCAGCATTAATATATATATATATATATATATATATATATATATATATATATATATATATATATATATATATATATATATATATATATATATATATATAGTTCAGGTGCAAACTTAACTTTGTCTGTTTGCTTACTTGGGAAAAAGAAGGATTAAAACCAAGTTTATAAAATTGCTTGGTATCTTTAACACACACACACACACACACACACACACACACACATGTATACATATGTATTCAAGATACCAACTAATTTCATATAAACTTGGTTTTTAATCCCATTTCCCAAGTGAGCAAACAGACAAGTAAGTCAAGTTTGCGCCTGCACGTAGTGCAAGTCTGAGGCAACTCATGGTTGTGCCACTTTAGGCAACTCGTGTTAAAGGTGGATTAAGCTCTGATCACTTTCCTTAGTATTTTTCCCTTAATGTATAGAATGTATGATGCTATGCATTAAAGGCAATGGTCACTACCCATATCGGTTTCGACCTAAGGTTGAAGTAATTAGCATCGTCTGGTCTGGCTCCCATTGACGAGACCTCAACAAAGGTCGAAACCGGTATGGGTAGTGACCTTTAATGCATAGCATCATACATTCTTTACATTAAGATAAAAATACTAAGGAAAGTGATCAGAGTTTAATCCACCTTTACTACGAGTTGTCTAAAGTGGCACTACCATGAGTTGCCTCAGACTTGCACTACGTGCAGGCGCAAACTTGACATACGTGTCTGTTTGCTCACTTGGGAAATGGGATTAAAAACCAAGTTTATATGAAATTAGTTGGCATCTTGAAAACATAATATACACAAGTGAAAAAACTTTCTACATGTATATAATATACTAGGGGGAACTACGCCCCCTGGCGCCAACGGCTCCCAACCCCCGATTTCCGGGCTGGTAGTCATGACTTACCAGCCCGGAAATGCGACATCACGCATTTCGTCGCCTTCGAAAAGTCATGACCTACCAAGCTGACGTCACATCCGTTTCGAATGTGACGTCAGCTTGGTAGGTTATGACTTTTGAAACGTTTTTATGTCACATCCGTGACATAAAAACGTTTCAAATATCTGCTTATCTTAAATTCCTGGAAACCTCTAATTAAAGGAACTGTAATGGAAAAAAGAAAAATAAAGTAAGAAAAAATAAAGAGAGAAAAAATACTTTCATGAATATGCATAGTAGATATTTATAATCCTGCATAATCATAAATAAACTGAATAAATCTTCTAACACATTTTAATTTTATGTAGAGTAGATAACAAATAACGTGACATATAAAAACGTTTCAAATTTTTTCTTATCTTTTCATATAGCGTAATTGGGACAAACTATTTCACTCCATTATAATGTAATTCTAATTTCGTTTTTTTTTTTTTTAAAGTTTACATACTTTTAAAACCAACTCAATTGAGCTTAAGTGCGTGCATTTTCAAAGTATTAAAACGAAGACATAAAAACTAAGTAAATGACCCAAGTAGCGATGGTCAAACAACATTGCTGCAATTTCACAAGCGAAGGTTTTTTCCTTGACGAAATGTGGTGTGCGATATTTAATAGCATGTTTTTAATGAAGATTTTTCTCATTTTTTAGTCAAGGACTCCGTCGAGTGTGTCTACGATAGACGTCCAGTCTTTTTACTCGAATACACCAACTCAGACACTCGGAATGCCCTATTTAAGTCTTTCCAAACACTTCCTCGCTCTTACACGTCACCAGTTATGACATTAATTATTGTACTTGTCAAGTCTTTCCAGTGACGTGCGGGTTATGTTTTAATGTCTACATAGCCCGATGAACGAGTGCGGTTCGGTTTTGTACTGATAACATCGATTAACGTGGTTATTTTAAATGTAGGACACTTAGCAGCTGTTGTGAACAGTGTCACAAACAGAACTCAAGGTGAACAGATTGACGAATTTGTTTTATTAATAATAATTTAAAACGAGGTATTTGAACTTTGGACAGAACTAAACTTTATGTATGGATTTGTTTTACAAATGTGCAACTAATATTATTTTAAAATTATTTGGACTGTTTTTTTTTTAATTAAATGAAATCAGAATTCTGTTATGACGAGAGTATAAAACGGTCAAGAAAAAATATAATGAAAAAAAAAATTAGTCGTTCTCAATACTAGGTAACCCTCAACTCCAGTCTACATAACAGAGCAACAGTTCGATGCAATAGTTAAAAAAGTAATCATAATAATAAACAATTAAAATTGTTGCGTGTTTTTATGTCGAAAACACTCCGACCGCAAGGGGGCACTGGTGGTGGGGAGTGGTGATCAGAGTGTAATAAACTATCAAGTAGCTAAAAACATATCGTTTCCATCTAAAGTGAGAATCTGCTTAATTTTTTGCAAAGACAGAAGGAAAAAATATTTTCATTTTTTTTATATATATTTTTTTATTATCCCATGGTATTATTACTCCAGATCATAGAGGTCCAGTTAATGTATTTTATACAGCACCTTTTATGGGTTGTTATAGAGTTTACATTTGGAAATATTACAGTTTAGCAAATACATTGGTGATGCTTCCTCGATGTTACAGATTTTGGTGTTGATGATGTTACAGGTGAGGAAGATTTTACAGATAATGATGTTACAGGTGAGGAAGATTTTTATACCATTGCTAAACTTGATTGGTATTGTGTGGCCGGTCTTGAGGCGAGAGATCATGGTAGTGGCACTGCGATTAAACTTGGAGTTGATGGTAGCTCCTGGATTTTCTGCTAAGTACCAGTGGCGAGTCATGTCCTGAAGAATTGTTCTTTTTATGTTTTCTTTTTGGGTGGTTTTAAAAAGATCGAAATCTGTGGTATCACTTGATGTTGCGGCCATTTTTTGCTACTTCATCTGCAGTTTCTTTTCCCTTTAATCCCACATGGGATGGGATCCATTGGAAGATTATTTCAGAATCCTTATGTGGTTTGTTTATGTTTTTGCTATGTCTCTAAGTATTTCTTGATGGCTAGTGTAGCAGTTCTTAATAGCTTGAAGGGCTGCTAAGGAATCTGTGAAAAATATAAACTCCTTCGGGTTTTGTTTGTCCAAATATTGCAATGCTGTGTTAATTGCTATTAATTCAGCATGGTATGAGTTGCATCCAATACTGTTAGTTGTTTTTAGTTCTATATTATGAGAGCCATAGATGAGCACGCCACTCCCAGAATTGCCATTTGGATTTTTGGAGCCATTTGTGTAGATCTTTATTGAGTCAGGTCCATATTCCATTATTTTTGAAAGGGCTAATGATCTCAAGATATCAGGGTTTTCTAGGCTTTTTTTCTCATGTTTCCCTATTTCAGAGGGAAATAGGGAAATTAACTACATTTTTTCTGTCTTGATTTGGAGGAAATGCTGAGTAGTTGGCTATTTTATTTGGACAATCCAAGAGAATTTTATTTTCTATGATTTTATGTTATGTTGCTTGGCTGCACGAAGGAAGACTTGGTTTCGAGTCTAGTCGGCGACTAGAGGAAATTTTTCTAAGCCTTTTTTCGACCGATTCCCGAGTTAGTCGATCTCTGGCACGGGCAAGCGGGTTTTTTCTCCCGGAAACTCCGGTTTTTCGTCCTGTAAACTCAAGAAAATCGACCGTAGAATCCACATTATTTCAGACATTAAATATATTGTGTTAGGGTTAGGGACCACGAGATGGCGGCACATTTGAGCCGTCTCTCTTCACTGTGTATCGCTTAATTAGTGATAGCCTTGGGCCATCTATCTCCGATTGGTACCAGTGGAGATTGAACTGCCCACTCAGTCTCCAAAAAGTTAGATAGGGCTAAATGGCCTCGCCTACTCCCCTTATACGGGAATAAAAAGACGTTAACAGATTTTTTTTTTTTGATTTTATGTTGTTGATTTCTTCTTTATTCTGTTTGTTGTTTTCAAGTTTTTAAAAAGTTCACTTGTTCTATGATGTGCGAGGTTGGCTCTTTTTTCTACAAATGTAGTAAGATTTTCTTGCCACCTAATTTTTAAAAGGAACAAGGTTGGATTCGGATTCTGCTATTTTTCCAGGAGTTGTATTCCTTAGTCGATATATGATTTTAGCTGAATATTTCTGAATTTTATAAGCTTGTCTAAACTGGCTTGCGATGTTTGCATTCTGATTGGCGAAGCATATTCCATTATGGGACGAATAATAGAGGTATATGTGACTTTTAAGGTTTCAGCATCGGCTCCCCACTCTTTACCTGAGATACTTTTCCTGATATTTAGTCTTCTGTCTTTAGTCTGACTGCAACATTGTTGATATGTTTATTGAAGCTTAGCAATGGATCCATAGCAACCCCAAGGTATTTGGGGTTTTTATTAAATATAATTAGTTGACCGTTTAGCTTCATCTTTGGTCTCCACTTTCTGAGGTGGTTATTAATAGTAAAAACACAGATTTCTGATTTAGTAGGGTTAATTTTGTTTTTTCGGTTTTCACAGTATGTAGCTAAACTTTCAATGGCTTTGTTTAAGTGACCTTCTGCTGTTTCTAGGTTGTTGTGAGCTGAGAATAGGACCAAATCATCAGCAAACATAGCTATCTTTGTTTCTTTATTTATATTTTTTTTATCTAAGTCATTTAAGTAGATGGAAAAAATGAGTGGGCTCAAAATGCTACCTTGAGGGAGTCCCTGTCTTATCTTCACTTTCTTGGAAAGGTATTATTTATTCTAACTCGAATTGTTCTATTTCTTAGAAAGTCATAGATCCAGTTAAGAACTTTCCCTTCTATTCCAATATGTCAAAGTTTGGAAAAGAGTTTCTGCCTCCACACCTCGTCAAAGGCATTGCTAAAATCTATAAAAGCTGCAAAGGTGGATTTGGTAGGTTTCGTCTGGATGTTATTTTGAATTGTCTGGGTTAAATAGAAAAGTTGATCAGTTGTTGAGTGATTTCTTCTAAAGGCAGCCTGAAAATGTGGCAGAATACTATTTTTGTTCAGATAGTAATTCAAACGTTGGAGTATCATTTATTCCATTAATTTGCCTGGAATTGAAGTCAGTGAAATTGGTCTATAACTTCCTGGTTTGACTTGAGGTTTGTATAGCTTTAATATTGGTAAGATTGTGGCTGTATGATTGGGAGATGCCTTTTGGAACTTTTCCTTGTTTTAGGCTATTGTTGTATAGGCGAAGTAGCCAATCTAAGGCTAGGGAAGGAAGATGTTTGATCATAATTCCTTGTATGTTATCTGGTCCACAAGGCATCTCCCAATTCAGAGATGGTAAATGGATCCCAGAATAGTTCGCAGCATTTTTCTGCTGTCGAGCTTGTTTTGATATTTGAAGGTCTTTCCTAGTATTCATCTCTAGTTTGCTTATATTTTGAAAATGAAACGTCAAGGTATTTGCGATCTCCCTATCTCCGATTTTGATATTTCCATTTGTATCTTTTAGCGTGTTAGTCTCACTTCCCTTTGGTAGGTCTCTTTGTAAATTAGCAGTCAGTTTCCAAAGTTTGGTATCTGAAGTGTTTGGATTTAAGTTGTGGCAAAATTCTTGCCACCTAATTCTTTGTAATATATTATATTTTGTTTAATTTCAGCATTTATCTTGTTGTACTCAATCCGTTTCTGGAGAGCTTTCAAATTTTAAGATATTAAATAATTCATTTCGTTTAGTTATTTTACGGGCAAGTGCCTAGTGAACCTATGTGTAATTTGAAATAACTTTTCTCCTGTTGCCCTTTGGGATACTTTTCTTTGCTGCATTTAGGATAGTATAATATTCCAAGTTATATAGTCTTTGTCTAAGTCATCATGGTATGTGTGATTTTTCAGCATTTTACTTACTCCACCCTTGTATTTCTCCCAATTTGCCTTCTGGAAGTTATGATGATATTTTCTTTTTCGGGTGGGGCCAGTCATTTTTGGGCTCATTTGGTCACTTCCTACTGGTTCCAAAACAGACCAAATAGTTTTGTGGTGAAGATCCGAAGCCACCGCAATAATATCTTGGGCATCTTTTATACCATAAGAATGAGACATATAGCTGGGTTCTCCACTGTTGAGAGTTATTAGTCCTGTTTCATCTAAGAAATTACTCAGGTTTTCTCCTCTTGGGTTTATTTCCTCAGAACCCCATAATAGGTGTTTGATATTCACGTCTCCTAAGATAATGGAGTTTTCTTCAATGAGATGGGATAGGCTGAAAAGATTTAGTCCAGGTTTTTAGGAGGATGATAACAACTGAATAATTTTAATGGCGTTTTACTTGGTTCCAGTATTTGGCTTTCTTGTATTTCAGTTCCTTCTGCTACTATGTCTAGCTCAACAACTTTATATGACAAGTTTCGGATTAGTGTCAGAAGCCCTCCTCCATTTTGGTCAGTAGGCCTATCTTGTCGCATGGTTTCATAGTTTTTAATGTTTAGTCTGTTGGTTTGTCGAAGTTTGGTTTGCTGGATGCAGATAATATCAGCATCGTGTTTGTCAGCTAGTAGTAATAGTTCATTTAGTTTTTCTTTGCTTGCTGGAGTAGCGATACCATTTAAACTACATTGGGTGATATTAATATTTCTTGTAATGGGTGGAATCATTTGCTTATTTCTCAACTCTGACATCATTTCCAAATCAACAGTCGCGTCGGCTGTCCCGTACGCCGTAGCATAAGTATAATCACTGAAATTTGTCTTCATGACTGGGGAAAAAAAAAGAAATGCTGCTGTCGTTAGATCATCCAGAGGACACCACGAGGAGGTGACAGTCAGACTTTGCTCTCCGGAAAAAATATTTGATATAATTCAATGCTTTAATTATATTAAACTATAAATTGTAAATCGGTAATTATTTTCGATTTTAAGATTTAAGAAATTTTAATGAATAATTTAAATAACATAAAATAAATTTTCCGACACTAGAATTGTATATTACTGTCTGAAAGGGTGGGTTTCACAGTCGATTTTCTTAGGTTGTGGAGGAGGATTAAAAACCCCTAATTCACCTGCGTCAACGATCCACTCACTCGGAGACCACCTTACAAAAAAAAAAAAAAAAAAAAAAAAAATTGCATATTTGTGGAATGCAACAGTTAAAAAAAGTAACAATAATAATAAACAATTAAATTAAGTTGCATTTTTACCGAACAAGCACGAGTTACAATGCCAAATATTGTATTGTTGCAAGCAATGCAAAGAAAACCTAATTGTCCAAAATTATCCAGAATTTACCCTCCTGGCTATTGAGGAGACAGTCGCCAATAACGCATTTCATCGGAATTCGAAGACAGATGAAGGGAGCTCATCTTTTTCACGTTCGTACAATTCCTTCTTTCATTTAGAGATAATACGATGAGCAAACGGAAATATTTAATAGAAAATTCGTAATAATTTAATTTCATATGGGATTTTACAATTCTCACATATTCCATTTCACTATTTTAACATTTCGTAATTTCTTTTATACTTACGTTAATTGATTACATTTCTTACTGATGAGAATAGATAATAATTATTATAAATCCTGTTAAAATTGAAATATTAGAAATTATCACCAAATATCCGATCAGCACTTCGACCGCAAGGGGGCACTGATGGTAGGGAGTGGTGATGAGAGTGTAATAAACGGCCACTGTCGCAACTGAACTTGTGACACGAAGACGGCCATAAACAATTGTGCAAACGACTGACATGGCTACGTCACTAGTCCGTGGATGCTGAACCCGCGATCTCACAACTCCGCAATGAAATGCCTTTAAAAATGGCCCTTAGTTTGTGGGCCATGCAATGATAAGCTGCAGACCGGATTAGGCAGCGAGCTTTAGTTTGCCGACCTAGAAATAATAAGTGGAACCTTCGTAGCTCAATTGACATAGATGAAGCCCTTTCTTTGGATTCGATTCCCATCAAGGTGGCGAAGAATCTTCATCAGGGCATTTCTACTGACGGCGACTTACACAGTCTCATGCGAGCTGGCAAATTTTTCCTCCCGTAAACTGACTAGGAGAGCACACACAATTTAAAGACAAAGCAATATGTATAAGCATAGGACTAACGACCTTATCCTGGAATTTTGATTACGAAATTCAAATTATTTGAAGACCTTGGGTGCTTAAATGTCTGTTGGAACCACTGACGGAGGACCAGTCGGTACTAAGGAGTAGTAATCTGAAAACAGCATATCTTTTGGAAATTGTAATAATTCTTATTAATAACCGAGTGCCTCCGTAGCTAAGCCGGTGTAGACGACGCCCTATAGTGGGGAAAACCCCTGAACGCGAAGATCAGGACTTTTCAAGTGAAGGTGGGTAACCGGTCTTATACGGCGGCGGAGGGTTTTTTATCTTTAAGAACAGACAATGAACGCAGTGCTGCAGTCATAAAGGGCTTAACCCCAGAGAGATGTAACAGAGGAATGGCATCCCCGTTGCATTAATTGCCTGTAACCCCTAATCAGGGAACCCAGTCCGTCTTGAAGGGAGAAATGGATGGATGGGAGGATTAATAATTCTTATTCATTAAGATTTTTTAAGGGATTTCATTTTAGCAAGATAGATTCCGTATGGTAATTTGTAGCAATGCGAAATGCATTTAATGAGTATCTAATAAACAAATCTTTATAAACAATAAACACTTTCTCACATCGACTTATTAACTATTTTCTTTTTTTTAACAGAGTAGAAGGTCCTCTTCAAATATAATTCAAATTTTAATCCTGCCTGAGTTTCAAACATTTATTCTGCTATCTCCATGAAAACCTTATTTTTACGCTTTGCATTTTGTATTCTGAAATTGAGAATTTAGTGTCTAATATTAAAGATAGAATCAATTACAGACGGAACTAATCTGGTTACACCAGTTATTCTTTGTTTAAGAAGTATTTTGTGTTGAATTCATCTCCATTAGCCTTCTAAAAAAAATCCATTCTTTGTTTCCAATATTGGAATAGTCCTCTTTTTCTTAAAGAGTGCAATTTGGAATTGAGCTTACACCTACACCCCATGACCAAAAAGAAACAGAACGTTTCGAAAATAGAAGAAACTAGTGGCCTCACTTGTCGTATCTTTTTCTTGTCGAAAGCAGCAACCTTCATTAGTGTTGTGTCAACTGTTTATGACATTTGTATCATTAGAAGCCGAGTTATAGTGCCAAGAGTGACAGTGTGTTTTGACGAACGGTCGGTCGTCACGATATCCATGCCGTACGCGATGAATTCTCGCTATGAATCGCTTCAAAACTTCCAGATAAAACTCACCATTGACCATTTGGCCAGGCGGAACGAATTCTTTGTAGATAATGTAATTATCCACAAATTATCCACATAATTATCCACAAATCCCTTGGAATCATAGAAACAAATCAGCATTGTCTTTACTTTTGACCTCTACAAGCGACTTTTTTTCGGATGCTCCTCTTCTGGTGGTCTCCACTCAGCACTCTGGCGCTTTGTTTCGGGCTCCTACTCAAAAACCACGTTTCGTCATCAGTAACGATCGTTTCAAGAAAGTTTGAGTCGCTACGAGCGGTTTTAATGAGGTCCTTGCAGTGTTCAATTCGTTACATTTTTTGGTCGTCGGTCAACTTGTGGGGAACAAATCGTGAATTCAATTTACGAAGGCCCAAACTCTCGGTCAAAATGTTGTGTACAGTTGATTTTGGAATCCCCAATTCATCTTCAATCAATCTCACTGACGATTTCGGGTTTTCTTTGATGAAATCACGCACTTTTTGGATGCTAACTTCGCTCAGTCCAGTTTTTGGTAGGCCCGGCTTTTCATCGTCCTCAAGCTTCTCCCGACCACTTTGAAATCGCTTAAACTACTCGGAAACTTGAGTACGGGATAAGCATTCATCATGCTTTTTGAAGCATTTGATGCGTTTCGGTAAAACGTTTACCAAATTTAACCCAAAAGTCAATCGCAGCTCTCTGTTTGAAACTCATTTTCCGACCGTTCTTCAAAACACACTCACTCTTGGCACTATAATTCGGCTTCTAATGAAACAAATATCATAAACAGATGACACAACACTAATGAAGGTTGCCGCTTTCGAAAACAAAAAGATACAACAGGTGGCGCCACTAGTTTTTTCTATTTTCGAAAAGTTCGGTTTCGTTTTGGACAGGGGGTGTATAATGATCCTATATACGACAGATTGAAGGTCCTATAAACGTATGATTGCGATGAAAGAAAATAAAAAGGAATCGACAGCAGTACTCTGTATTTGCATGTGGCTACCATACTAACTACTAACCGAGATTAACCCCGCTAAAACCTGCGAAATGGTAATCAGGTTGCATTGTGCCACATTAATAGCAGTGAGCCAACGCGACCATCCAGCGAGGGATGGCCGTTGACAAACAACCAGATTCCGGTGAATTCCTTATTGTAATCTGCCGATCTTGAACTTGTGAATCAATCGCGTGTGTGTATACATACACCAGTAAAGCTCAAAAGTATTTTCACAAACGAGTATTTGATTTCTTCAGACTACTTGCAAACAACGAAGTTGTCAATCATGTGACCAATGTTACTTATCACTATGTAAGTTATTATTAACATATTTGAACTAATAAAATATTGTTTTTAGAAAATAAATATAGTATTAGTTACTGTAAGTTTAAGACTATTCAGTGTTGATAAGTCATGTCAACGACCAAAAGAAATGCTCTGAAGTTGTAATTCGCGCTTTGCAAGAAATACGCAGACAAGCAAATGTCGCACGATTTGGGCATATCTCGGATTTTTCAGTAAGATAAAGGCGAACCGAAAGACCGATCCAGCTACAACCAGAATTACTTGTTTTGGTTGAAGAATATAAGAATTGACTTGGCCTTGTCAAAGTCCCCCACCTGAATCCCATAGAGTTCCTGTGGGAAGAGATGGACTGATGTGTGGGACTCGCTCCTCAGCGGTAATCAATGCCAATGAGGATGCTTCAAAAGACGAACATTCTAGAAGATAGGGGATAAATAATTTATCTATTTTGCTTGAATAATAAGTGTTATTATGGTGATTCACGCTTCTAAAAACAGACTTAATCGCTTTCCAAAGACAATAATGTATTAATACGAGACAAAACATTGGAAATTGTTATTTATAATAAGAAAATAAAATATTTCTCTTTTCTTTGATGTATAAAACTCCGAAGAAGCAATAAATAAAATGATGTATAAAATCTGTATGCGAAAATACTTTTGAGCCCTAGTGTACATATGTACAAACCCAATTCCCTTGGTTGGCCATACTGCTGTAATGTTTCGGTGGCTTACTGTGACCACACGGGCAGTTGTGTGAGTTGAGTACCGTCTGGAGTTGAGATGTAAGCCCATCCAATCGTTTGGAGTGTTGATTCGTTAACATTTCAAAGTAACTATCAGGTGGCGCTTTATCACTGCAGGGGCCCCCTAGGACCGTGCAGTGTTAGAACGTTTTGCTGTTAACAGTGATAGATGGGACAATGTCAATAGAACTTCAGTGATTTAGAATGATGGATAGAATCCATAATAAATGGAAATCCAGTTCAGATTTGCTCACTCTCCATGGTTTATCCACTTCAGTCCATATATCCTGACTTCAATATTGCCGATGAATATTTTATTGGATATTTTACTTTTTTTATGTCACTCATTGAGTCATATTAGATTTCATCTTTCTAAATGTTCTTCTTTAAGTTTAAAAAGGACTCGATTTCTATGGAATTTTGTACAATATCATCTTTTGTTTGACTTAATGAGACTGACTAGCATTGGGTTTGCAAGTACATATTTCCATTTCTTTGGGAGGTTTTAAGTCCATTCTCTTCTAACCCTTGCCTCTCTTCATATCTTTCTCTATTAATTTGCTGGCCTGGTTGGTTGAGTGTTTAGCGTATCTCCTCTCCAGCCGAAGGGCTGTGGGTTCGAATTCCGCCGTGGATATGGATGTTTGTGATTGTCTGTGAAAATGCTAGTGGTTGTGATAATGAGCGATATATGGCGTTGGCGTAGTTGCGGTTCGCTGTAGTTGGTGAATTGCGTGGTGGAGATGTAGAGTTGGTGCCCTCCCTCGATGAGTCTTTGGACTCCCTGGAGGTGTTACATAATAAGAATGAATTTCTTGCAATGCTCACAGGAGTTCGGCCTCTCCTTTTCTGTCTGTTTTTCTCGTATCAGTTTTTAAACTGGTTCAGTCTTTTAATTTAGCTATTATTATTTTATTGATTGTCACATGCTCTTCTAAAAGTTAAACGTATCTAAAGATTTCCCTAGCCTTCCCCTGACGAGGCACCAATAAGTGCCGAAACATGTTTCTTGACGTGGGTGTGGGATGCAAAATAAAATCTCAGGTAATTTCGATCTAAAAATATGTAAGATTAATCATGTAACTGGGAAAAAAGTGTCCACTAGTACAGTAAATGTGGAAACAATACAGTGTCACAGATGCTTCATCAAAATTTAGGCAAAATCAATTTTGTTGTCCCATTGAAGGATGCCGGTTGTCAAGAAACATGTCGGGATGGTGGGAAAGAGACTTGAATGTAGTTAGTGTTTTTGATTTTCTTCAAAATTACCGATAACATATATACTACGCACTGATATGAATCTGGTGGTTGACGTAGCAGTTAACAGATATTTTGGACAGATTTCTAAATCTTTACAGTATTTTTGTACACTAAAAAAAGGACAACAGATCGGGCAATATAATGACTACACAGAGAAAGTGTATGAGATCGCCCAACTGTACATACTTCAGTTTTCTCAGAAGAATATTCTCTTTTCGGTCTCATAAGTGGCTCACATTGTACTTATGAGATCGATGATGAATATTATTAAAAAGAAAAAAGTTCAGTACATATATAAAAAAAAACGAAGAGTGTAATATAAAAGAGAATACTCAAGGGGAGTGAAGTACAAAAACACGGGAACCAATCACAATCAATAAGGGGCTGCACCAAACAATATCATTTATGTCCTCATCCCAGTCCGTATTAAAGAGAGCCACTTTCACTCCATTTTCTCACACTAACCTAGCTAAAATAAATCCCGCCGAACATATTCATAACCTTAACTGCATTGTTTCTGAATCTTTAAATAATAGCGTAGACAATTTGTATACGAATTCTGATCTCATCATACTACACACTAACATAAGAAGCATAAAGAAATACTGGCTTACACTATCAACCCTGCTCAACAACTCATGACATATATCGATGTTTTCATCTTGACCGAAGTTACAGAAGCGGCTGCTTATAACATTAACAATTACCCACGCTATACATTATGTAGACCACAAACAATTGGCATAATCGCATTTGTAAATTAAAAGCACGGTGTGACTGAAACCATTACCATTTTCGAACATGCAGAAACAATACATTTGGAAATCATGACTGACTACAATCCTAAATACATGGTAAGCACAAAATAAAGATCCCCAGCTTCCTACAAGAATTAGAAACATGGCTAAATGACATCAAGAATTACACAACAAATAGACTTATCTTAATAGGTGATATCAATATTAATACCCTCGACCGTGGCTTCCCAATCATTAACACATATCTTGACATATTAAGCCAGTACCACATAAACCCGACTATCAGCTCCCCAACAAGAGAAGAAATTCTAAATGACTCACTAACACAATCACGCATAGGCCACATAAACATATGGGCTCCTACTAACACACATACATCAGTAATCAATACTAAAATAGCTGTCCACTTTGAATAGTTATTAATTGGAATAGTTCAATTAACGCTTTAGATTACGAAACAAATGCACTGCGACCTAACACAGTGTCGGAATTATCACGTTTGGTCAGTTGCCGCTAGACTCGCCGATATTTTCGTTTGCACTTGCACGTAGCAAGTGAATCGGACACTGCTCGTAGAGCAGTGTCACTATTGAAAAGGTTATTGAAAAATTTTGTCAAGGCAAAAACAGAAGAATGGATTTTATTTTCGAAAAATATTTTAATGAAGTAAATTTTTTTAATATGTAAATTTACTTATTAATAACTGATTAGGAAAAATGAATTATTTTTCTTATTTTGTATATGCAGCACCCCCACTTAAAATTTTCACCGGCCGCCACTGATTTTCTCCTTAGGCCAAACACAAAACTATTAACCCAAATTGAACAGCAAACAGCACACTTTCCTCTTGTATCCAGAACTAGAAGATGCTTTCTCTCACAATTAAAGTAAAATATCAGTCCAGGAATTGACGAAATCAGCCTCTCACAGACCTCCTAACACGTTTTGAACAACTAAATCCTGTACTTCTGAAATTTGTGAACATGATATTCGATACTGGCGCTGTTCCCCAAAAACTGAAAACAGCTATAATTACAACACCTATCCACAAACATGGAAAAGAAATGACATTCACAACTACAGACCAACAACTAACTTGCCTGTCATCTCTAAACTTCTTGAAAAAGTAATACCCACGACTACAAAACTGCTTACAGAAATACAGCATCATCTCACAATACAAACAAATTAGGTAATGCTCTTGATAAAAACAAATTTGCTATCCTCATACTCCTTGATCTTACCAAAGCTTTTGATACGCTTGACCATGAAATACTCAATCAGAATAAGAGGGACATTGCATACCTGATTTAGGAATTAACTCACAGTCGGAACGCAAGTAACAAAAATAGCCTCATATCACAGCCGGGGAATACTATACAGCATGGAGTTCCTCAATGAGCAATACAATGATCCCACACTTTTCAAATATGCATAAATGACATTTAAAACTTGGCCTTACAAAGTCAAATATATCAATACGCAGATGACATAGCACTACTAACAGTCTACACAGATATAAACACTGCACTCTCCACACCACATGACCAAAATAAAATAACTGTCTACTTCTATCACAATTCAATTATAGTCAACAACATCAAAACGGAAATGCTAATAATAAAGAACCCTAAATTTATACACCCTGAACCAGTAACAATACACCCTCTGTCCAAAAAGAAACTGATCTTTTCGAAAATAGAAAAAACTAGTGGCGCCACCTGTTATATATTTTTTGTTCTCGAAAGCGGCAATTTTAATTAGTGTTGTGTCAACTGATTATGACATTTGTTTCATTAGAAGCCGAGTTATAGTGCCAAGCGTGACAGTGTGTTTTGACGAATGTTCGGAAAATGAGATTCAAACAGAGCTGCGACTGACTTTTATGTTAAACTTGGTAAACGTTTTACCGAAACGCATCAAATGCTGCAAAAAGCATACGGTGATGAATGTTTATTCCGTACTCAAGTTTCCCAGTGGTTTAAGCGATTTCAAAGTGGTCGGGAGAAGCTTGAGGACGACGAAAAGCTGGGCCCTCCAAAAACTGGACTGAGCGAAGGTAACATCCAAAATGTGCGTGATTTCATTAAAGAAAACCCGAAATCGTCCATGAGATTGATTGACGATGAATTGTGATTCCAAAATCAACTGCACACAACATTTTCACCGAGAGTTTGGGCCTTCGTAAATTGAATTCGCGATTTGTTCCCCACAAGTTGACCGACGACCAAAAAATGTATCGAATTGAACACTGCAAGGACCTCATTAAAACAGCTGGTAAGGACTCAAACTTCCTTGAAACGATCGTTACTGGTGACGAAACGTAGTGTTTGGAGTATGAGCCCGAAACAAAGCGCCAGAGTGCTGAGTGGAGACCACCAGAAGCGGGGTGTCCGAAAAAAAGTCGCTTGGAGAAGTCAAAAGTAAAGACAATGCTGATTTGTTTCTACGATTCCAAGGGCATTATCTACAAAGAATTCGTTCCGCCTGGCCAAACGGTCAATGGTGAGTTTTATCTCGAAGTTTTGAAGCGATTGATAGCGAGAATTCGTCGCGTACGGCATGAATATCGTGACGACCGACGGTTCGTCAAAACACGCTGTCACTCTTGGCACTATAACTCGGCTTCTAATGAAACAAATGTCATAAACAGTTGACACAACACTAAGGAAGGTTTACGCTTTCAATAGCCAAAAAGACACAAGTGGCGCCACTAGTTTCTTCTATTTTCGAAACGTTCGGTTTCTTTTTGGACAAAATACCTTCATAACGAACTACGCACTATTGCTGCATGTATAGTGTATGTATAGTTTCCATGTATAGAAACTGTGTATGTATAGGTTCCTTTTTTTTCATATTCTCTGTATAATTCACCTATGAAATCTAAGCTGATCTCATTGTAATGTATCCATTTGTTGTAAATCATGTTGTACCACTTACTTACTACTGTACTTCTTGTGTTTGGATACGAAATAAATAAGCTATTGCTGCAAAACTCTTCGAAGCAAAATATATGATGCCAACCAATGTAAAAAAAAAAAAAACTCATATATCATGGAATTTGTGAAACATTACTAAGATAGGGTATAACTGTCTCCGCAAACACAGCAAACAGTCAAGTATCAAATTTAGAAAAACTACATCGAAAAACCGTTTTAACGGTGCTTTGGACACCCAGTACACACCACGAAATAACCCCTTAAAGTTAAAATACAAAATCCTGAACATAAACAATCTAAGACACTATTTCAACAACTCTTACTGTAATAACAGAGAAATGTATCGCATAACAAGACCAAACACAACCCTCTTCACAACCGGGCGTTGTAGAAATCTGTATGGCGCGGCCATGAGGGAGCATCTCATACCCGCATTATTAAACAACTTACTATATAATGTAAAACATCTGAAAGTTGTGTTGATTTACGCTCACGCGTAGAACAACACTTTACCATGTAGGCGTTCGAAACCGTAAATCCTACGAAATAGGTTGGTTAATCCTTATTCCAGGAATGTCTTATGTTTGTAGATGTGTCTCTTCACGGGACCAGATTGCCTGCTCTGAAGGACGAAAAACCTGAGTTTCCGGGTGGGAAAAAAACCCTCTGCTTCCATATAAGACTGGCTAACTCACCTTTAGTCTAATGATACCAGATAAAGGTTGCTCATGTCAAGAACGGGAATCGAACCCGGGTCTTTCCGAACAAAGGGCTACGTCTATACCGACTGAGCTACGAAGATTCTATCTGAAAGTCACAAAACATTAAAAGCCGAACTATGGAAATTGTATCTGCACATTTAGAACTGCAAAGTTGCTATACGTTTAACATAAAGCATAGTAACCATAGCAATAAACGCTAACAAAAAAAAATTAATTATTCGTTAACAAACTGGCTTTAGAAAAGCTAACTCTAGCTTCGAAGTCAGTGGATTACTACTTCGCATCATCATTTTACTTGTCACGAATATTAGCACCTAACACATTTTCATAAAAATATATCATTCCCGTTCCTTACATCACATTACCCAACTATGCATGTAAACTATGTCCATATATGTACTTGTATACACACGTGCACATCTATACATTGTAAATAGTATACGTATGCATGAAGATTAAATTTTTGGATTGATAAAAATATTATTTATCATGTTATTTATCAAAAATGAATGTACTCAATAATAAGCAGTGGCGGCTCGTGGCTTGAAATCGTGGGGGTGCTGCAACTTTCGAAATATACATACACACTGTAAGTACAGTGTAGACGTGTTTGAATAAAATATCAAAATTATGGTAAAATTTTTAAAAAAAATGAAGCCTGAAATAATATTGTTTATTGTCGATAAAATTATACAGTTTGGTTATAATTCAAAATTACTTCAAAATAAAATATATTCTTCTTGTTTTGTTTCATGAAAAAATATTGTTTATTATCGATAAAATTATACAGTTTAGTATAATTCAAATTTACTCAAAAATAAAATTTATTATCATAACTCCAATAATGTTCTAAAATAAAAACTATAACAAATCTTATGTCTTTAATTGTAATGTCCAAATATTTAAAGTAAACACGATAAGCACTACGAACACTCTACTACTGGCCTAAACTGCATATAAACAACAGTGGAACTGCGCGACGGACAGTGCCGCATTACGCTAATAGCTCGCATCTTACTATAATGCATATGCTGGCGCGCGTAGGAATACGACACTGTGGTAAACACAGTGCTGCTAGCGTCCTTCTTCCCTCCTAAGTGCTACAAGATCCAAAAAAAAAAAAAAAAAAAAAAATCAGCTAACGCCATTTTATTCCCGTATATATCGGAGTAGGCGAGGCCGTTTTTAGCCCATGGATTTTCATTATTTTTTCTACAAAATAAGAGAATTGTATAGGATTGTTGATGAAAAAATTAAATATTACAAGCAAATATAAATAAATTAATTAATATATTTATATATCGAGAAAAATTGGGGGTGCTGCAGTTTCGCAGTGCCTATGCAAGAGCCGCCCCTGGTAATTTATATACTGAGTTTCTGTAGTAATAAAAATGAAATAACAAATCCTTAATTGTATATATCTAAATACGGTGTATAATAATAAATGATGATATTGATATGGAAAAAATTATTATTATTATTATTATTATTATTATTATTATTATTATTATGTAATAGATGCTTATATGAACAGAAAATACGATGTATTAATTGTACATACGCTGTATGATCATATTTTGTCAAATATTGTAAAAAAAATGTAAACTTTAACATGCTATCATATTTCTTTGTAACTGTGAACTACAATAGTAAATTTTTACTGTGGTATTATTATTACTAGTAATACATGAATTATTCCGTTATATAATCAACTGCGCATTACGCATAATATAATGATATTAATTAGAATATGTTCTTTAGTTACATGGAAGAAAATGAAGTATTATTATTGCTCAATTTGGACATTATATGTATGTAATTTATTTGAAAGAAAAACAATAACGTGTTAAATTATTTTAAAAAAATATTCTTGTATATGCAAAACACTAAGTGTTTCTTTGTGGCCTTAAGTGAGTCTGTCAAGAATGAGATCAAGAATGAGATCAACTTCCTGTGTGTGTGTGTGTGTGTGTGTGTGTGTGTGTGTGTGTGTGTGTGTAGCAATTGTCCGAAGCATTTAAGGAAGGCTCTTCCCCGATGCATATCTCACCTATGCGCAGAGCATTGAAGATGGTCGGTATTCGCGGTTGCATGCGTATACGGAAACCACTGATTTTTTTGCGAAGAACCGGAAAGTTCGTCTATAGTGGTGTCAGGAACATCGTGACTGGACACTGGAAGACTGGGGGAGAAAAATCAGGTGATCAGACCAGTGATCGTACACTTTGCTCTGTTCTGTACCGACGATAGGCACAGAGTTTGAAAGGAGCTCCATAAAGCAATGAACCCATCTTGCCACGTAAACACAACTCACGGTTCTGGAGGTAGTGTCATGGTGTGGGGCATGTTCTTTTGATATGGAACGGGTAAGGAAGTAATTTTGGCGCGGAAGCCACTGATATTGCTGGAAGATGGGGTGTCCTCCAAGGAATATCTGAACATTTCCAAAAGAGCATCCTGAAATGTTGAATGAAATCTATTCCAAGCTGCATATATGCTGTAATTCGGTCCCTCTGAAGGAGGCCCAGCACGTATTAAATAAACGTTTCTCATTCACTGACAGGTATGTATATTTCACTTGTAAATATGTATTGTTTCCATTTTTCTAGCATTTCAATGTATTCTACACGATGCTTTGTTTTACATGCTACAGTAAGTTAGAAATGCTTCTTAGTAAAATCAGTCCAGTGATATTTTATGTCGAGTTTTCATTTTATTCATCGTTATGTTGCCATTTATATGATCACGGGACTTGTTTACTTTATTTTACGAGGAGATTCTTTCAGATCATGTAGGATGATCGTATACATAACCGTGTTAGAATTCATTGATTTGCTTTTTTTTTTTTTGAATAAAACTCAATTAATAAATAGATTACACAGTGGGGGGGGTATAGTACTAAGGGTAGGACTATCATTTATCTATGCAATTCATATGAAGCCGTTAAATATGCTGTACACTGCTAGAAAAGGCTTCGATTTATATCAGCAATTTCATAATATTATTTGGCTTTTGTGTGGCAACTTCATTTGCTGGTCTATTATTGTCCTCCATCCCCCCTAGCATTAAATCCTGAGCTTAGTAAAGGCAGTTGCTCTTCCCAGTTCGTGTTAGCTGTAAAGTCAATCATAAGTCATCGAGTAGGCGGAGATTTTCAAAAGTCCCTCAGGGAGATGGCACAATACAAAGCTTCCCCATAACTAAATCTCGTCATATGACACTTGAGCCATTGTGTAACACTCCACTTCCATAATATCGTCTTCCTGGTTAGTATAAGGTCACGGTATACAGGTGACGAAAGACACTCGCGACTAAAATATCTTCCCCTCCTATTCTGAATGTCACCTTTTTTGTGTGCAGATACGGACAGAACCATCAGTGAACTGGAAACACATGCAAACCTTTAGTATTTCTATAAAAATAGCACGCACGTGAATAAGAGAAGTGGGTTGGCGAAATCGATTAACACAATCACGGAAACTTTCTATTTTTATTTATTTTTTTTTTATATATTCTTGAAAATCGCAAGTAATGATCACGTTAGTGGAAACCTGCCACTCATCTTTAGTTCGATCGTGCTTCCAACGAAAAGATGAACGTTGGATTGACACGATGAGAAATATCTACAGTACAGACGTAAATAGGGTAGCGGAAACAGGGTTACACTGAAATTAATAACTCAGAGGTCAACATCCCCTTAAATGCGTTGCGCTGACGGGATTTCTCCACGTGATATGCCTTTAAGTCCCTCCTCTCCCCACAACAAGTTACTGAAGGTTAACATGTCGCCGTCAGCTTCAAGTGTGGAACCCCGTTACGCTGACCCTGGCACTAGTACGCTGAGTGCTCAGCATAGCTTCACCTCCGTGCGTGCGCCAACCCCACAGTGTGACGGTAAGTTCTTTTACTGTCCCCTTAAAAGAAAATTCAGGTTAGGTGTGGGTTGTTACGATGTGCGGTAAATTCAGATGTAGTATGAGTCTTTTAAAAGCACGTTTAGCATAGAGAGGGGCGATAGCGAAATGATTTCGGGCGCCTGGGTCAAAAAATCGGCAAAAATATAGAGTTAATACTGTCGATAGGTGTTAGTTTCTTATTGAGAAGTCTCTCCCATCACCATATTAAAATATGTTTAGAGAGACATTGTTTATTGTTATGTTTTTGAAACTGTCATGGAAAGACCAATATTTATAGAGTACGAGTTGTACTCTATAAATGTTGAGTACTCTATATACTCGTACATAAGTTGATGGAAGGAGATAGTCCTATGTCCCTCTAACCGTCCATCAGTGATTCTCTTAATCAGGGGTTCAGGATGTCCGTGATTGTAGAAGATTCTACAGAACATTACAGTAACGGTTGCTATGGAAAGGCTACTGTACAGAACCCAAAATCACCAAAAAAAAAAAGAAGATGGCCTCAGTCGTAACACTAGTTCTTCAGTTAAAAGGATCTAGATTCGAATCTGTCTGGAATGGAACAGTCTTTGTAAGAAAAAAAATTTCTATTGGACAAACGAGCTCCATAGCAGCTCTTTGACTAAGTATACGCTTCATCTGTAACGTATGATGGTGATGGAGATGCGTCTCCTGGATCACGATACAGTCACAGCCCTTACATTACTACACAAGCTGTAGCTGCATGGCTTCCCTTGTTTTCTTTTGTCTATATTGTAAACCAAATATACTATATTAAGAAGTAAATTTGAATAATTTCATACTTTCGATGATTGGGATACAAATGTCGAAATTTTGCCTTCCATGCCTTGGTCCTGATGCGGGGGGGGAAAAAAAAAGATCTGTAATTCAATGCTTCGCCCACCCGTTGCTTAAAAAGAGTCCAATAACTCCTGAAATATGTTGGAAAATATGTTGGATAATTATATCTTAAGCGGTAATGGATACTATAGACCGGTTCATTACTTTATATATCTCTAGTTCAGCCAAAGAGCACTTACACGAAACGTAATGAAATGTATAGAGACTGATTTTGAAGAATCACGTGATTTTTATGGCATATTTAAAGTAACTCTCACTAGAGGACAGCATGCGTTAAGACTTACAAAGTCTAGTTTTATATATATTAATTATAATTCAGGGATTCTCAACCTATGGTACGCGGACCACTGGTGGTACGTGAGCCACTGCAGGGTGGTACGAAAACAGAGTATAAAATAAAAGGGTAAATGAACATTTTTTTTTTTTTTTACTAGCACCATGAGTCGAGAATTAAAAATGTAAGCACAAATATTTAACATTTCTATTTAAAATATTTCATGCAACTAAATGAATGGCAATGGTTGGGAAACACAGTGGCGTTGTTGCAAAAATTAAAGAAGTAGCTCCACAAGCAAAATCTGCACATTGTAGCTTTCATCGCGACCCGCAAGAAATATGCTCTGAAGACAGTTTTGAAAGGGTGAGAATTGTTAACTTCATTAAGTCCAGAGCAATGAATTCACGGTTGTTTTCCATGATTCTCTTTTACTTCACACCGAAGTTAGGTGGCTGTCGAGGGGAAATGCATTAAGCCGTCTGTTTGAACTTCGTTCAGAAGTATTTTTCTCTCTGACAAATCCACAGACTCAGACTTCAATTATTTCACTGATGAACCGTGGCTTGCCCGGTTGGCTTACCTGGCAGATATATTTTGCCACCTCAACCAGCTGAACACGAGCTTGCAGGTTGTGCATATTTCCTTATTCTTGGTACAGGATAAAACTAAACTGCTGCTCTTAGGAAAAGACTTGTCTTCATAATTAAAGAAATCGACATTGAAAACACGTGTTCCTTTCCATTGTTGGATGCTTTCTTAACTGAGAATGACATTCTTCTTCATGGTGAACTGGCAGTGAATATAAAGAAGCATCTTGGAAGTCTAGTCACAAGATGCTTCTTTATATTCACTGCCAATTTAAGACTCAAATTAAGTCAATTGAAACAATTGAAAATTAAGAAGTTGTGTTTAGCTAAACAAGCACAACCTTCACACTGAAACAAGAATGCGAGTTCTGTAATTAAAAATATGTTACATTTATTGCTTGTACTGATTGTACGTTTATTTGAGAACTGGAGTACCTTTATCAAGAATATGTGTTTGTCAAAATTTGTTTATGTATTCACCCATTATTATTTTAATTTTTAAAAATTGCGCATTTTACAGAACAATCCATTGAATAGATTCAGAGAGGATCTGTTTCTCCAATAAATATCTGAATAAAATAATAAATAACTAAACAAGTATTGTAGAGAAATGCTTATTTGGCCCCTGGAATCAACAAATCACGCTTTTCCCGAATAAATTTGCTTACTGGTACATCCGATATCCTGAATTAAAAATAGTGGTACGCCACTGGAAAGGTTGAGAACCACTGAACTATATAATACTACAAATTACAAAATAAATAATTTTAGCATATGAACAATAATATTTAAATAAATATATTTAATTATTTGTAAGCTTTACTTCCATGACTGACTTTGATATAGTAGTTAGCGCCCAAAGCCATTTATGACCTATCGAACACTAAAATTGCTACTTTAATGAAATAACCCTTCGAGGTTGTTAACAAGGGCGAATTCTCCATGCTTGCTGCGCAAGCTCATTAATTGAGAAAGAAGTGATATTTATTTGTTAACAAATGCATGCATTTATAAGTATTCCATTTAGGCTTTTTATTTTTGTAGACAGAAGACGTCTTAAGCTTGCGTGGCAATAATTGAACTTTGCATTGTGTATCGAAGGCCGATGCGTGCTCGTCTACTCAAAGCTACCTTGGCTTGCTCGGTTGTAGGAGCTTCCAGGTCGTCGCTGCAGCACTGTGATTTCTTGCGCGCGCATAGCCATTTTCGCTCCCTTCACGTCGTCTTAAACACAGGCCATACGCAGTGAAAGTAGCTCTAGCCGGTGAGCTTCAGCCAGCCTTTACAAGTGTGCGTGTTGCTTGGGAAAATTAAGTTACAACCAACTTTTTATGACGATGTTATTGACCAGTTCATAAAGAAGAACCGTAGGGTACAATTTGTATTCAAGTAGCTAAATTGAAAAACATGGAATATTATTTGTAAAATAAATGTTGTATTTGTATGACTAAATGTACCTAAATTTCTAAATACTGTATATAGTTTTAAATGGTCAGTAATTCATTATTCCGCTAATCAGACTTCAATCACACCTCTCACTCCCTGAATGATAACAAGATCAAGAGTGAATTTCAAGACCAGATTGCCTCCTGGTTTTAAACATAGCTGTCTTCTAGCCGTATCACGCAAAATATTGTCTAGAGTGCACCAAAACATTCCAGTTTTAATTTGAAACTCAGGTCAACAACATTTCTGTAGCCCTAGTTACATAGCTTACTGATGTTAAACCAGAAAGAGCTACAAGAATTGTGTAAAACTTGTAGTAAGCTATCTATTTATCAGAGAAGATTACTTTAACAGATTGTATTAATAATCTTTGACAGTTGTCTGCGTCTCGCTGTGTTTATTAAGGGTGGATCTACGTAGAATAGGCTGACCCTTCCATCTCTGTTTTTACTTGAAAAGTTACGGAATGGGGGCATTACAATCCATCGCGTTGGTAGCGGGGAAAAACTGGCAACATCCCAAAACGGTGTCAAGGCGAGGATGAGAAAGCACAATTTTTCTCCACGTGCATCAATGACGTCATTGGTGGTTTTCACTTATGAAGTTACTCGCATCCAGGAATATCCATCTATGAAGATGATTCAGGAACTCCAATTCAGTAGACTTTTTACTAAGAATCGTGTCAAGAATGAAAACCAACCGGAATGGCAGCTAATAGGTAAGTAATCCTACAAACTGCTTCTTTTAATTGTACATAAAACATAGAAATAGCCACAGAGTACGATGCCACATGGGAGAAAATTTTATAGCAGCAACTGTGACAAACATTGGAGTTCCAGAAGGCGCTTTATTACATCAGTTAACCCTAATTAAGTTTTCTTAAACCAATCAGCGCTCATTAAAGATTATTTCGATATTGCGAGCACTTCGGTATTGCATATTGATTACACTAAAGCATACGCAAGACTTGAACCCCTTTTTAATAATAAAACACACACACACACACAGCCGACCTTGCATGACAATCGTGTCCTTCTTTGTGGCTGTTCACGAGTTTATTTTCACTGTTTCTGACAGGCACGAACAGGAAGTGTAGAGAAAAATAATCTCCACGACAACCCCCTGTTTTTTCGAACACATTTCCTTAATCATAACTCCAATTATTACTTATCTGCGTAGTTATTCAATTATTTATCTCCGCACAATGTAACTCGACCTTCGCACTTATTCTGGTGACCCTGTGATAACTTATTGTGATTCGTTGTGCGCACAAACATGCGTGAACTCGCCACGCGTCATTCAGTGTGTGAATGTACTCTAGACGGGGGGGGGGGGTTACGATATGTATTAATATCCACCATGATTTTTTTGTAATCTAAAAAGGCGTGTTCTTAGAATGAGTAAAACTGTCTATTTTAGCTTTCATTCTATCATTTTCCTTATTGTGTGCACCAGGGCTGTACCTTTCTGGACATACCACACTGCCGACGTCATAGTGATGTTGCTTGGAAACCAGCTAATAGAGTAAACAGCCATACATATCAGAGAATACATTGTTGCCATGGATACGACTAACAGTTTCCAGTGGTCCTATCAACTGATGATGGAGTGAATTAGAGGATGTTTTCAAAGGTAAGAATTATTATATTCTATGTGCACCATGCTTTATTTTTTTACTCTCCTATGGTTTGTATTGGTCGTTAAGGGCTCATTCATAAAATTGCGATTTTTAGATCCCTCTGTCGCAAATGCATAATAATCCGATCTGAAAAGTCATTGGTTTCAAACGACTTACTTTCCTGTCCCTCAAAATCACAAGCTTAAAAAAATAGTGTTATTTTCTTATAAAGAGTAATTGACATATTATATACACCCTCTGTCCAAAAAGAAACCGATCTTTACGAAAATAGGAGAAACTAGTGGCGCCACCTGTTGTATCTTTTTGTTCTCGAAAGCGGCAACCTTCATTAGTGTTGTGTCAACTGTTTATGACATTTGTTTTATTAGAAGCCGAGTTATAGTGCCAGGAGTGACAGTGTGTTTTGACGAACGGTCAGAAAATGAGTTTCAAACAGAGAGCTGCGATTGACTTTTGTGTTATACTTGGTAAAAGTTTTACCGAAACGCATGAAATGGTTCAAAAAGCATACGGTGATGAATGCTTATCCCGTACTCAAGTTTACGAGTGGATTAAGCGATTTCAAAGTGGTCGTGAGACGCTTGAGGACGACGAAAAGCCAGGCCGTCCAAAAACTAGACTGAGCGAAGTTAACATCCAAAAAGTGCGTGATTTCGTCAAAGAAAACCCGAAAGCATCCGTGAGATTGATTGAAGATGAATTTGGGATTCCAAAATCAACTGTGTACAACATTTTGACCGAGAGTTTGGGCCTTCGTAAATTGAATTCGCGATTTTTTTGAATTCGCGATTTACACCATCTCATCGTTCGAACATTGTGAGACAGTTTTGAGCAAAAACCAAGTTTGTGTGTTGGATCACTCGCCGTATTCACCTGATTTAGCACTCTGTGACTTCTTTCTCTTCCACAGACTTCATTTGCCGATGAAAGGAAAGCGATACGACACCATTGAAAACGTTCAAGCGGCAGTAACCACGACCCTCAACAGTATCTCAAAAACCGATATAAAGAACTCATTTAACGAATCAATTGACGTGCCGAACGCTGTATCGAAGCTGAGGGAGAGTACATTGATTGAAATAAATGATCTGAGTAATTATAATTGGCCTGTGTTTTATTTTCTATCAAAAGTTCGGTTCTTTTTGGACAGAGGGTATATCCGCAACGAAGAGGCCTTTTGGTTAGAAACCACCTGGGTTATGATCTCATCTGTGACCTAAGGAATATTTACAAAGATTTTCTGCTGAAATTGAGTTGGCCAGTGTCACATACAGTCCGGGTTTTTCCTTCCAGTCTCCCAAGTTTTTCTTTCAAGACAAATAAAGGGCTCTTTGAACACATGCAGTTAACAAAAATACTTCTGTAATAGATGGAGTGGAGTTCAGGGAAATTTGATGTTGGTTAAATTATACGGGGTATCCGAAGAATGGGCCCCCGCCTGAAATGAGTCCTGAAACTCCATGAAACCAAATACGTACTACTACTGCTAATAATAATAATAATAATAATAATAATAATAATGCACGTACTACTATTACTAGTACTAATAATAAAACATGTGGCTATGCGCTTCGCAACTGGGAAAGGATTGTCCTGGGTTCGATTCCCGTCGCTGACGCGAGGAGCTTAAGGAACTTTCTCAGACATAGCCAAGTTAGCCGGTCTTGTGCGTGGACAGCAGGGTTTTTCTCCCCAGTTTATCTGGGGTTTTTCCTCCCGCAAGCAGGCAAGACTGCCCCGTGAACACACGCATCTACAGACACGGGACACACCGGGAGGCATAAAGCTGACCACCTTATCCTCGGGACGAGTACGGTACGAAAGGGCTAAGGGTAGCCTTATAACAGGCCATTGGCCTAATACGTGAAAGGAACTGGTAATAGAGTAAAATGACAAGAATATATTGGTTTATAATATAAAACATTAATACTAGAAAGACAAATACCAAATAATATCCTAAAAGCTATCACAAGTATATTCGAAAATAATCAGATACAAATAAGATTAAATCACGAGCTATCATACAGGAGAGAGATAAACCAAGGGGTCCGACAGGGATGTCCCCTCTCAGCAACTGTTTTTAATATTTACTTAAATGAAATAATAATAAAATGGAATAAAAACTTCCACCAAGGAATTAAACTTTCTCCTACTGTGAACGTAAACACTCTCCTTTTTGCCGACGACCAAATAATAATTAAAAATTCAAGATAACTTACAGAAAGCTATTTTAGATCTAAGTGAGATAGCCAAAGATTATGGTATGATAATATCAACAGAAAAATCAAAAACTATGGCCTTTAAAGGAAAACATCCAGCAAGAACTAAGATAGTAATAGCTAACAAGATCTTAGAACAGGTGAATTCATTTAACTACCTAGGATGTATGATCAGATAATAAAATGAAAAATATATAATTCGAAAACTTGCAAAATACTTAAAAATAACAGGTGTAATTAACTCTATATTTAAACCAAACCTAGTTCAAAAACAAACCGGACTAAAATTGTACAATAAATTAGCCCTACCAGTCTTAATGTATGGAAGCGAAATCTGGACAATAAAACAAAATGACAAACGAAGATTAACAACAGTAGAAATGAAGTTAATGAGAAAAACTGCAAAGTACACTCTATTTGTTCACAAAAGAAACGAAGAAAAAATTAAAAAATATAAACATAAATGGATGGAAACACGTTCAAAGAATGAAAACAGAAAGATTACCAAAACAAGCCTTAAAGTACAAGCCATTAGGAAAAAGAAAACCAGGACGTCCTCTTAAAAGATTCAACGATGACTTCTAAGGCCGGAACAGGCCATGCTAGGCCTAAATCCTTGATATGCATGATGATGATGATGATGATGAACATTAATATTAATTATTTTTATTATTACTGAAAGGATAGGCCAAACCTTTCCGATAGCTAACAAATAATTTTAACCATAACTTTATGGACTACATCTCAGGAAAAAAAAAAATCCCTCCATTTACAAAGCGTGCCCTTCTACTCCAGTGTTCTCAAATGTGTTTCGCGTAAGTCTAGGGACCCGTGAAAACTTTTAGAAGTTCCTGGAGCATACAGACTTTTATAGCTGGCATTAAATGCAATTTCAGAAATAATAATAAGAAAAAAAACTTCCGTGGATGGAACAAATGCCGTTTGACGAAACTATGAGAGGGCGCGTATGAGGGAGGTCTTTATCGTTGCTGGAAATGGGGGTGGGGCCTTCGTAGCTCAGTCAATATAGACGAAGCTGTTTGGTCGAAAAGACCTGGGTTCGATTCCCGTCAGTGACGTGAGGAACCTTGATCTGAACGCGTGTTCAGATAAAGGTCGCTTTCGACGAAAGGCGAGTTAGCCGGTCTGAAACGGAGGTAGGGATTTTCTTCACTCTGAAACTAGTGTTTTTTGGCCCCCAGAACAGGTAAACTGGGCCCCGTGAACTCATATTTCCTAGCCCGGATAAAATTGGAGTTTGGGAGGAAGCAATGGTGAGCTACCCTGTAAAAATCTCACCAGGAATACTTTTTGACCTTCAAAGTCACCTACGGATGGAAACGACTGATTAGGGAAAACCAGGTCCAGGAAGTGGAGGAGGGCGGTTACGGCGAAATGAGGGTGTTAATATTCCTATAATTACGAATTAAATTTATTTAACGACATGAGTAAACAACGCAAGTTACATTTATTTTTAAAACAATATAATTTTTTTTGTTGTTGATTAAAATAATTTTTATGTAACCATTCAACTTTCCTTTCCAATAATTTTTATGAAATTTTTCATAGGAAAAAGAAATAGTTTTCTTTCTTAGAGTTCCACAGTTTAAGAAACATTGTTCCACCCAAACCTACAGCTTCTTCTTCAACCCATCCATCTCTTAGAGGGGTCACAACGAATGAATGCAGATGGCACGTTACTCCGTTCCTCTGATCAATCCCTAGATCTGTGTGTTCACAAGGTTGGCTTGTCCGTTTTGAGGGACAAAGAAACGGAGTTTCGGGAAGAAAAACCCTCCACCCCCCGAATGAGACCTACGAACTCACATTTGATTGAAAATACTTAATAAAGGTTCCTCGTTATAGATGGAATTCGTATCCGAATCTCTGCCAACTGAGCTAAGGAGGCTTAAACAATATGTATAATACTCTATCAGTCCTTCCACATACAAAACATACCAATAAAACTACCCGTCAACCCACTTGAAACAATACGATACCTTTTCAACAAGCAAAAAAAGGAGCTACAATTGCAATCATGAATCATTTATAAAATAAATTCCATACAGATTAGAAGACTTCGGTCTACATAATAGTAGGAAAAAAATAAAATCATTAATATAGGGTATTATGCGAAAACATAACAATATACTCTATAACGATGTATGCATTCTGCTCAAGCACGCGTTCTGTATGAAGGACATACTTGTGAATGCCTTGACAGAATAATAAAAACTGGATAAACACTTAATTTGTATTCATTAATTTGGCTAGCGAAAGAGGTACGTTAAATATATTTGAGAACAAATGTAATTGATAAGGCACACTTGAATATTGCCATGTTCTTCTGTGATGTTACGTGGCGATGGTTTTGGAAAGAAGCTGTCCTGTTAAGGTACATCCGTTGACTGGTTTTGCATGTTTAGATAGAAGAAAGATATTAAGAACATTAACAATATACTTTGTTTTACAGGATAATCTTCACACTGTGGCAGAATGGTCTTCGTTGTTTATCGTCTTGTTCACTCTGAGTAAGTAAACTCTCTCTCTCTTTAGAAATAAAAATAAAATTAAAACAACGAAATGAAAATCTAAATTACAAACAAGAAGAACAATTGCTAGACATTTTCCCGATAGCTTCGTGAGTTACGTTATGTCCAAATATTTGCTAAGAAGACGAGATATACTTGCGAATAATATATTCGTTAGGATTGGAAATATGAAATGGTGACAGCTGTCTCCTATTTTGTTCGCCTTTCATCTAATACGTTCGGGAAAATGTGCAGGATTTTAGTATATTTTCCCCCAAAACTGTAGGCTCAGAGAAGATAACATGCTCTGCGAGTCTTTTGCTTAGGTACGTGATAAGCGATGTAATTTTTATATTCCTCGCTATGAATGCCAGGTGTAAGTCTTCCACATTGACCAAAGTATCATAAAGCACAGGAGTACGGGATTTGATAAACACAGGAGATGGCTAAACAGGGAAAGCCGATCTTTCATTGAGCCAAGATATTAGAAAATTAGATTGAAAAGCTACTTGAGTACCAGGAGGCCTAAGAATCTTCGCCAAACTTTAGATATATCTTTAAATTAAGCAACAAATACATGATTGGCTTCATCTTAAAAAGAATGAAGAGGAAGCAGCTTTGTAATTATTTATAACATGGTTAATGAGAATAATTTGCTGAAACCATTAAACAAGAGGTGGTAATATCTAGGATAGATATGATTAATCACAGTGATAATGTCTTGAAGTTCAGATGCAGTAGTCCAAATAGCAAATATATCATCTTGATATTCGTACCAAATTGAACGCTTATGCAAAGGGCATTATGGAGAAGATGTCCAAAATGATATCTGAAGTAATTAGGGAAATAGGATATCCCATTGCACATCCAGTGGATTGAAGATCAATGTTGAATCCATGTATGAAATATGTCCGAAAATTTTATAAATAAATAATTCGCCTTTTACGTAAGCAATATATAATCTGAACAACAAAAGGCAAAACAAGGAAGTAAACTCAATTAAATTTTGATTAAGTCATGGCAGTACCAACAATATTATATGGGTCAGAAAATTAGATATAGAGAAAAAAAGATGAAAGTAGAACACAAGCAGGACATAATAAAACAAAATAAAAGAGGACATATTGATGATGAAGGCTACAGTTTTATCAATACTTAAATATTTGTCATCCCCAGATGCGCGTAGGATATATAAACACGAAATATATGAAGATAGAAACGCACTTAGAATGGTTTCGCATTGTGCAGATGTTAAAACTGGAAAGTAGTTAGGTCCAACTATCAGGCGATTGTTATAGGAGGGCAATCGACTTCAGATATTCATCTGTTTTCTCTTGTGATTCATTTTCCGATAGCCCCAAAGGTGAATGACTAGATTGAGCTTCAACTTCAAACGCTATTACAGTTGTGCGACCTACGACATCTTTTTTTACATGAACACAGTTCTCAGACAGATGCGTTCGTTTATCTGATCACCGCAAAAGGTATGATTATTATGTAAATATTCCAAATTAAATCTTCAATGTTGATAACTGCTGACAAGGGTGTTGTCACGTGTTATTTTTTTTAATCTGAGTTTGGTTTCCGTTGCGAAATTTATTTGAAGATATCACAAAAGTGTTATGAGAGTTCATCTGTTGCCGTGTGTTGTGATGTTTACAACTTTAATCCCAGTTTCATTTCCTTCTCCACGTCAGATTGCTTTTTTCTCACGAACAAATTTTCTGCTGAGTCAGTATCGCCTTGACCAAGTTTCGGCGACGTCCGCCTCTAGAGGAAGGTCATTGAGGTGAGTGATTCTCAGACGCTTTTAGTTCTCTTGCTAATACTTTGTTTACTGTTACTGGGATGGGAACCTGAGAGTTGTGAACGCGGGGGGGGGGGGCGAAGAACGATGGTATTCACATTGTCCTTGTTCAGTAGGGAGATGTGTTGGTGTCATTAACCAAATGCCTAATTGGACATTAAAATTGGCACAGAAGGACATCTTGATGAGGGTCACCATCTTCTCCCAGAAGGGGAATTCTATTTGTTGCAGCCATATAGACAAGCAGGAATTTGCAAAGTGGGAAATAAGCTGTGAAACTGACACCGAATGGTACTATGCACGGATGGGGGAAGAGACTACGCTTTGGGATTTGCGCTAGCAAATGAGGTTTAATCATGTAATTACTTCAGCACCCATGAAATCACTAGTGTAATAAGTGAAATGACTTTAGCCTGCCAACTCCATTTGAAATGACCTTTACTCGTAAACCAGCTGGTCCAATATCCTTGGCCCGTTTTTTGATCGTAACGCTCCCTAGGAATAAAACCCCCTGCTGGAAAACGTAAAGGTCAGTGCGTACGTGAGAGAGAGAGAGAGAGAGAGAGAATAACTGATTAGTATAAAAATAGGAGTACATTATGCATCAAGAATAGACAGCTTATACCGAAGGTTATTCACAAGTTGTAATGGACTGACTAAAGGCATAATAACAGAACAATCCATAGTTGTAGTTTTTTTTTTAATTCTTTATCAACTTCACAAACGTGTGGATATAGCCGGTTCGAGAATATAAAGTGGAATAGAGAAATCTTTATATGAGCTTAATCAGTTGACTGTGAGTTCGTCAATTTCATACGCAGGGAAGCAGGAATCTCCTGGAAACTCGGGTTCCTCATCCCACATGCAGACATATTAGCCAAGAGAACACGCGCAATACAGATTAAAAAAAATACTATTGGTGGTGAGCGGTAGATGGCGTTGGGTGTTAATGGTGGTAGTAGTGTGGCCTCCCATGATTAATCTAAAGACTCGTTGGCGGTGTCACATAATAATAGTAATAAACTGAAGTCGGACAAGAATATCTTGGTGTATATTAAATGGACTTGCTGTAGATGATCTCAATGCAGAGTATTCGTTGGTAAGAATAGTCTAAAGGAAGCATTTGCATATGTGCTACAGTTACATAATTAGAATAGGAATTGTTCACTAGAATATCAGGGGAAAAAAGAAAAAAATCAGAATCTACATGAGGAACTGTAATACGAAACCTGAGTCAGAGGACCGATTCGAGAGTTATATTTAAACCAGCACCCCCGATACCTTAATCAACTAACCAATCGTGGGTGGAATAAGATTTTTTTTTATTGTAAAAGCTGTTATTATTGGACAGAAGAGGGGTCCAGTTACAATTGAAAGATTTCTAAGCCCAAAGTAGCATAGCAGCTTGGTGTAAAATGAATGGACATAATTTTACACCAAGTAATTGTCTTCGAAATATTACGAACAGCGGGCAATAATTGATGGGCCAGAATTTTGTTTGACCTACAATTCTGATTGGGAAAAATACCCAACAATTCTTTCAAAGAAATTGGGGACTTTTTATATTACTGTTTGTACCTAACTGGATAACCACTTTGTTAAACGATGGACTGTGATCAAAGGCCAATGAAATAACTTTTTCATAATCTGTTTAACAAATCGCCTTCTGTTTTGTGAATGGAACCAAGAATCTTTCAGATGAAAGCCATAAAACAGTAATGAAATGAAAAAAAAATGGTAAGGTGCCAAATGATATTTGAAGAAATTTGGACATGTAGCTATACGAATGGGATCTACACTAAAATTTAATTTGCTTTAAAGTAATTTTCAATTCACTAAAAGAATAGTTACAACACCTCTTTTATTTAGCAGTAAAAAACACTCCACAAAACTGAATGAGTTATCAGACACCTTGGAATTTGACACTGGAATTCAATAAATTATTGAAACCTGTTTTCAATTGTGTTTGGTATTAAAAAAAAACAAAAACAAGAAAGCCTTGAAAATGACATTGGGAATAAGTTCATTAACAACGGGTTTGGATTAATATTCAGAAAACATTTCCATCAGGAGTTACTTAAAGAGAGAATTATTCTTGTGAGCCCAGAGTCACGTTCAGAAAAAGGTTGGGATGTTCATTGCTGGCATCTATAAATTTGGCGGCTTTAAAAAATATATATCTCATCTTCTGTCATCTCTCCCCACCTCTCCATTAACACGTGCCATGAAAATCACTTAAAAGTCATTTAATGGTTCCATTACTGAGGCACAACTACTAACAGAGCTCACTCGACTGAAGCTGTGTCGTACAATTTCTTAAAGCTGGTCCTATCTATTTCAGGCATTCTCTGTGTGGGATCGCAATGGCAGTACACACAAGGCACGGTTAGAACCCTGATTGCTGGTCATTCACTTGACATTACACTGACAGTTACCATTGACATTACCGAGGTTGCAATGCAAGTCAAAGGTAAGTTTCTAGCCAAAGCGTCTTCTTTGTTTCTGAATATAAATTAAATAAATAAATAATAAAACAAATCCTATAGGATATTTTTATTTAGCGAATGGAATAGATAGAACTCCTTGAGTTATTCCTGAATAGCTTTTGGAAATCGACAGGCAACAGTCCCTCCCTTCCCCCACAGTCGCTTTCAGGTTGAGTTCAGGGCTACTGCTGATTTCAGGATTCCACTAACCTTTCTTCAACCGATTCCCCGTTTGTGCATCCTGGCATAGGCAAGTGTTTTTTTTTTTTTTCTTCTCTCCGAAACTCAAGAAATTCGACTGTAGAACCCACCCACACTATTGCAGACAGTAGCATGCTGCATTAAGATTATGGACCACAAGATAGTGGCAGTTGTCTACTGTGCTCTCTTCACCAGATGCCATTAAACTTAGTGATACTCTTTTGACTAGCTTTCTCTAACTGATTAACTGTGGCTCCTCAGTCTCTAAAAGTCAGATAAAGTTAAAAGAGTCTTGCCTACTTCCTTTTGACCATAAAAGGCGTTAACGGGATTTATTTATTTATAATCATATCTAAGTGTTTATTTGGCAAATTAGCAAATGCTAGCGATTTATTGTAATAGTACACTGTTTAAAATTCAAACAAAATTAAATAAAGTAAAAAAATAAATTAAAAGATGTTAATCTTTTAATTTATTTATTTTTTGCTCAAAGATTATTATTTTTTTGCTCAAAGATTATTATTTATTGCTCAAAGAACAGGACTTAATAACAAAAACAATAAAATACTAAAAAGGTCTTCTAGCATAAACCGAGACAACCGTTGTTATCTTCAGTGACACAATTTACGTGTCCTTGAATTTTAGTGCGACAGATGTTTACAATTCCAGTTACCTTCACCAATAAATTAATAATTAATTACATCACTAGTGTATCAGTACGAGTGCGCAGTATCGCCACCTAGCGGATATTAGTGTAAGGTATACACACGTATGCATTTTTAACAAAAATCAACTGCCTTAAAATTTGTTTTGAATCAAATTTTTATATTTATTAAATATTATAGTTTTGTTTATAAAACTTTTCTAAATTCAGAACTTGTCTGCTTTCTTTTCAAATAGATGGCGCTGGATACTTATTCCGAAGGACGTTTTCATGGGAAGAAGGTATGTTAATTTCATTTTCTGTCTGACGTCAACTTGCGTTTAGAATTTATGTATTTACTTTATTATTATTAATTTTCGTAATAATTAGGTGTCTATTTACTACGCTAATCACCTAAATCAAGAAAATGTATAGACTGAGAGAATAGCTAAAAAAGATCAAGTGAGGGCTTTTGTTTCTTATTATTAATAATAAAAAGTTCGTAATTATTCCCCGGCAATCGATTTGACGAATGGTATTAGAATGATTTGGAGCGTAATGTGCAGGACAACTTTTGGTAAAGTGAGATATCTGAAAATATAATAATAATCATTACTATTACTCGCAAATGATTATCATAATTATTGCATCAACTGAAATAATCCGTGAAAGATTAACGTAACTGTGAATAAAGTTTTTTTTAAACAAAACATTTATCATTTTGTATATTTAAGGAGGCAGACAGGGACGCCCCCTATCTTATATATTTAAATGAAATCGTAATAAAATGGAATAGTAAAAAAACAACGAAACATCTTCTAAGATGAATTTAAACACACTGCTTTTTGCTGAAGACTAGGTGATCAGCAAAAGATCTGAAAACAACCTTCAGAAAGCTATTCTAAGCCTCCGAAGATTTCAGAATGATAATTTCAACAACCATTCAAAAACAATGGCTGTTAAAGGCCAAGATCGAACTAGAATTAAAATCAATACATTTTAAAACAAGCTAATTCCTTTACATATTTAGGATTCATAATTTTATATGAAGATGAAACGGAAATAAATATGAAAATTACTAAATCCCTTAAAATAAAAGTACGAATACGGACTCCATTAATATTTATAATGCATTATATATTTTTTTATAATAATAATAATAAAAGGTTAACTCCAAGTGAAATAATACTTATGAGAAGGCTATAACGGGCCTAAATCTTTGAAACACATGATGATGACGTTTTTAAATAAAATAAATGAAAATAAAAATATACCTTGAGATGTATCAGTTTATGTTTCTGTATATATTTCTTAATTTTTAACAATAATAATAATTTTCATTTAATAACAACAGTGATAATTATAATAATAATTAATATTAATATTGTTTAATATTTTAATTTTTGTAGATCAGTGGAGCAGTGTTGTTGTTCTGAATTATGGGCGAAGTAACAAAAGTTATGCACCCAGTTTAATAATGTGAATTGCAGGCATTCTTCGCGGAATAAAAAACAAAACTTCCTGGAAGAAAAACCCCTACCTATGAAGATCGAGTGGATCAGTCATTTAGGATACATTATGATAAAATGAAATAAAATAAAGAAACAAATTCCTTAAAGCTTTTTCCAATTCTTTTAAGAATGGCAGGCAACCAATCTCTATCCTTAGCCATCAATGACAGCTGGCTCAAGACTATCATTGATTTCATAAGCATCCAGGGAGGAGAGTAGAAAACTACTGCTGTCACGTGGTCCCTAACCCCGTATATTGTCTGAAATGCTATGAATTCTCTTCTAGTCGACTTTCTGAGTATTTAAAACATAACAGTTTTTTTTATGTAACTGCTTCGATTACAATATATGTCAAGTGTAGCCCATTAACATTAAGTGTAACTGAAATGAGTCGACAACTTTTAGTGAATATCACGAATACCAAATTTCATTCTGATTGAATATAAAATACTGTCAAATATTAAATAGTCATTCAGTTGAAATATAATCAGATACTACGCAATAGCAGAAATATAATCATATACTATGTATGCCAACAAACTGTTCTTGTGAATAGGACTGTTGTAAATGTGAAACTGGAAGATCAAGGAAAGATGTGGCACAAATAAAAAAGTCCTAGGGCAGAAAGCGAATGGGGGATTTGCTTCTGTTGTATGGAATTGAAAAGAAAAGTGAAATGACTGATATTTGGTCGACATTTACAGACGTTTTCCTTAATCTCTTGTTACCAATTTTATGTTTTGTCTTTTGTTCTGGTTATTTCCTTTCGTTCTTTTTTAGGTTCGCTTAAAGAGCACCTAAAGAGGGCGCTCACGGAAGGATTGCCACATCCAGTACTGACGGTGTTGGAATTTCTCCAAGAAGAACGAGGATGGGGAGTACAGCTGGCTCTTGCAGGACGACTCATGGAAGTTCTTCTGTGGTGAGTGTGGTGTGCGAAAGGGAGAAAGAGAATCACAAATAAAAGAGAGAAAGAATGAAGGAAAAAAGTGACTGATAAAAACGGAAAGGCAGAAAGAGAAGAGAAAAAACAAATGAGAATTTTTTTAAAAGAGAAAATACGTATTAGGATTATTTTTATAATTTTTGTTCCTTTCAGGGTGACCTTCGCAGTATCGTCTTTAACTCTCGCCCTTCTTTACTTTGGCCACACGAAGATGGCGAGTTGTAGTCTTGTGGTTACATCAAGTGTTCTGGTAGCTGCCCCTCTCCTCTACGATGCACTTCTTCCGCACGAGCGGCTATCCATACGGGTTCCAGAACAACACCTTGTGTTTGAGCGGGGCTGGACGTGCGATGCTCTCCTGTACTGTGGTGAGTACTTTGTTTTGTGGCATAAAACGCAATGCAAATATTGCTCTAATGATATGTGATTTGTTGAAGATACACAAAACAGGAAGACATTTTACCAATCACATGCATATAATCTTAAAGTTTTTCTCCAGACTAATTCTGTTTTCTTTTCTTTAGGTATTTGCCTCTTCATTCTGAGCATATGTATGATGACAAACACCACCAGAGGGCGAGACCTGCATTCGTATATTTTCACAGCGTACAGAAGATCGGCAAAATTCGTCACCGCTTCTCTCTATTGAGGAACCTGGTCACGTGAATGAATGGGTTAGTAGGTTAGGGGATAGAAAAACTGATTAAGGAACGAAGTCTTCATATTTAATTTACTGAAATTGAATTTTGTATTTAGTGTTACATCCTACTCGTCACGGTGCAATTTGCAGAGAAACAACTCAGGGGAAGACATCTGCTGGTTTATGAGACAATTAAGCGAACAATTAGCAGTGATTTTTCGATAGCCAAATGTGTTTGGTCATGCTCAGATGGGTGTAACGAATCATATCTCGTTGGATGGCACGTTCGGGATTGTCTGGTTCAGGAGGAGTTGACACGGCCTGCGAAGGAGCATGACCCACGCGAAAGTGTCTGTTGTGGACGTACGGAAATATTGGCCATTTTGAACTCAGATAAACAGTAAAAGAAAGTTGAGAAAAACAAGACCCATAATACGGTAGGAAAGCTTTTTGGGATAATCCTGTCAAATACTTTCACTCAGGTCTTTTTACAATATAGTCTTATTCCCAAATGGAGATAGCAAGCTCTTTTTTTTGTTCATAATTGCCTTAAGAATACTCATTAAAATAAGTGGCACTTATAGACATCAAATGATTGAATCAGCTAAACCATCATTTACGCCGATAAGCCAACACAAAGAACAGTAAACTAAAAAATGGATGCAGGATATCTATCTTTAGCATCGATTGATGCGATAAAGACGTCTTATTACCTTAATGTCCCGTAAAATATCAAGTGGAATCAGTGTGTGTCTATTTATTTATTGGCAGTTTTGAGATGTTGGCGTACTCGAACTTTGACTTTGTAAGACTATTGTTACGGATTTCGGATGAGTTACTGTAAAATCAAATGAATGGCATTAAATGTGCGATAAATATATCGTCTGTTTTAATAAAATTAACCGGCTCATACTCCTTGAATTTAGAATATTTATTCTCCAGTAAATTTACACAAAAAGATCCAATAGTTATATATC
The DNA here is from genome assembly GCF_054136105.1 of Typopeltis vanoorti. Taxonomy (NCBI): domain Eukaryota; kingdom Metazoa; phylum Arthropoda; class Arachnida; order Uropygi; family Thelyphonidae; genus Typopeltis; species Typopeltis vanoorti. Next base: position 102,454,677 of record NC_143567.1, read on the forward strand.
GCGATGACATTCTAGGGCTGTGAAATAAGATCATTCGTTTTTTACACGTTTTTTTTTTATATTTTCGTGTGTAAAAAGAAAAGGATGATAAATTACATTATCTCAACGAAATGAAACAACAAAATTTTTAGAAAAGTAAAATGACAGAATTTTTAAAAATTTTCTTGCTTCATTTCGGTTTCGATATTGTTTATTTTTTAAGACAGTCATTTGAGTGGAGCTAAAACTAATTGTATTTTTGCCACTCATTGATATTAAGTAGGCCAAAGACTTTTGGCCACGCACTGCTCCTAAGTAGGCTTTCAAAAAATATTTTGAGGAAAATAAAGAAACGTTGTTCATAGACAATGGGTGTCTTTTTTTAGCTGTCCCTCGTTTGAAAGCAATCACAAAACGAGTTTGAAAAATACATAATAACGAGAAAGATAACGACACTCTATTCAGCATTAAAGAAAAAAAAACGTTCTGAATGTAGTGTCAAAAATTTTCTTATATTCACAGTTTAGCATTTTCTCACTGGAGACAAAGCATTTATATTGCAGACGTCCAAATACATAGTATTGTTGTTGTTGTTGACCAATAGATAGCGCCTCAGTAGTGCATTCGGTAACACAGGTTCCATTTGCTTGAGAAGATAGAACATCCTGTTGGTTGGAGGTTACGCTATCTACTTCACTATCCATAGAGTATAGTTAAAATTACTAGCGAAATATAAGAAAAGTAATTGATTATTTCATACTTTTTATATTTAACTGATCTTCAGTTTAACTCCATTAAGATATAAAGGCTTCGATCTTTCCATTACTTGCTTGCACAGATAACACAGTTCTACACAACTTTTTTGTGCTTGACTACCCAAGTGGAGACTCGGTGGAGCGTCTCACTTGCACTTCTGTACAAAAGAATAATCAGATTATAAGTTTGTGACTTCTGTGTTAGGTTTTCGTTTCACTTTTTAAAACTGCTCGATGAAGATACCAAAGTATGCGAATGTGCAACTATTTAAGTAAACTGTTGAAGCGAAGTCAAAGTAACCCTGTTTGATGTCAAGACAGAATTTGTGTGTGTGGGTTGGTGAGTGGTCTAGCTGCAGGGGGGGGAGGGCTACTGCTGGGAATGACTGTTAAGGACTACGGGCATTTTGGTCACGAAATAAAATATTCAAAAAAAAAAAAAAATGGAAGGAAGCGCCTTGGAAAGAGGAATGTGATTTGGGGATTTTTGTAAGTGGGAGGGAGCTAAGAAAAAAAAGTTAACAATACTTTTTTGTATGCTTTTTGTACAGTTCATTTGCAGTTAGTATTTTAGTGTTAAGATTTTTTTTTTCCTACTCGTAAATCAACAATTCGATTTTAAAATCCTGGCAAAGAATCCAAAGATTTCAACTTTTATTGTATACAATGCAAGTTAGTATTTAATATCGTTACTGAAAAAAATAATAAATAAAAATTTTATAGGGTTGATCTACTAATCTCCAATTGTAGAAGTTTTTATAATAAAAAGAAAAAATAGAAGAACTTAGCTCAATAAAGAAAATAAAATTTCTTTAGGCTTAAGAAATATTCTGAATTTACACATAAAAGCAAAATACGTTGACACACTATTTAATTTATCATGCTCAACTAGAGCGAATCTATGATGGTGTCTGTCTTCGTCTGGCAGTGGGCGTTTAATTAGAACCAAAAAAGTTGTTTCCGCTTCTGAAGAATGCATGTGATCTATTTTTAGATTTTTTTTAAAGCAATGGACAACTGAAAAGCCAAAGGGATTCTGAAATACATTTGTTGAAGGCCGGCTGACTTGGGCTAGAGGTTATTGTGCGATCTCTGGCGGATCAGCTGTATTAAGGAGTGGCGAAATCGGGACAAGTGGGTAGGAAGGAAAAATCATAGATTTGTTACTAAAAGACATCCTATGCGGGGAAATTTGTGGCATTCTAAGAAGGTTGTTAACCTGCTGTATCGGTAAATTACTAAGACCTCATACAAACGTAATGGAAACCTTGGAGGAAGATCTAGACGAATAAATGAGCCATGTTTCTCCCGCTTATGTAGCGGGAAAACCTGACACTGTATGGTTCATGCTTGCAAGAACTAGCTTTGTAAAATCCGTCTTCACTAGCTGTTTCTAGCGCACTTTTAGTTATCTGGACTTCGATCTACCTATTGTTACCTAATTGTGACTTCATCGCGTGTATTTTTTGAGGTCTCCAAATTCAAATGGTGACTGAAATATGAATTAGTTTGCTGAACAACATCCTAACAGCTCAAAACCCTACGTAATATCTTTTACTTGGGGAAAGAGAGTCACTTTTCTAATATTAACTGGAGAGTTCATTGCACTATTGGCGATGGGAAAAGGAATATAAAATTAAAAAAAAAAAATTTGACTAAAAAAAAAAATTAAATCTCTAGACAAGAATAGCGAAACACTCACTCGAAAAATAAATTCCTAAGGATAATTAGAGGTTGGTCATTACGAAAGACACCAGTTTGGACATCAAACTAAATGAAACTGAAAAAGCTGTATGGCTGGTATTTAAGTCAGTGGGTTTAAACTTCCTTGGTAGCGACATGTCTAATGATTAAGTTAATGTTATAAATTATTCATAACATTAATATGTAATATAATGTCGTTCATAAGTAATATGTCATTCTAGGTGTATTTATTTGATTCGTATGTGGATCACTTTCACACTAAATTGGCATAGCGATTAATATAAGAGATTCCATTAGAACTTCTATTCATCGGAGCAAAACCAGGCTCTGCAGCCTGGTTTTTCTCTTCCTAGCTAAGAAGATTTGGTCACCTGTCAACAGGATCAGAACTAACCATGGCAGATGTGGCTACCTACTATACGAATGGAAACTGTCAGACCACCCTTACTGTGACTGTTCCCCCATAGCCCAGACAATCACTCGTATTGTGAACGACTGCCCAAGGTGCCAATTTCATGGTAACCTCCAAGACATTCACAAGGTGACGGATGAGGTCCTGGATTGGCTTTCTGGACTAGACATTAACTTATAGCAGCGCCGTATTCTTTTCGCCGTAAAAATAAATAAATAAATGGCAAAGTTGATCAAAGGAGTAAAGCACCTCAGTAAGATAAGTTCCAAACTGCAGAAAGGCCTTACAAACAAATTCCCTTAGTATACTGTGTAACAGTATAATAAGGGAAAATTGTACTGAATGCAACTGGGGAGATGTCATTATTTAGGACTATCAAAAATAATTATTTCATAGTGGTGACTGGATATTACACTTCATATTGAAGTCGATTAACCACCCTATTCAACTTTCGAAAGACTATCGTGTGCTATGCTTTCGAAAGCATAAAACTGGAAGGAGCATAATATGCCAGTGAAATGTGCAAACCAGCCGAAGAATTTTTTTTAGAAATTTAGGCGAGTATTTTACGCAAAGGACACATCATGGTTAATGAGTTGCAGTTTTCAGGTATTAATAGATTCGAAGAGGATGAGATTGTAAAGGAAAGAGACAAGATAGGAAAACTAGAAGGAAGAAAAATTTTAAGATGAGGAAGATAAATTAGGTTAGCGTGTGATAAGGAACTAGGGGAAGGGGTTTTGTCCGTAAAAATGAAGCTATTTCGCGTAGAGATGCATCTTCAGCGACCTAATTAATTCCCCCAAACCCATCAATCAAAACAAGCTTCCATTCCTTAAAATGCTCTATTTCTAAATTATATATTTTCGAGCAAGTGGTCTAACACAATTAACTTTCACTATTCTTAATAATTTTTAAATATAATTATTTTAAAAATATTTTTTTGTTTTTGTTTATTGAAACGTTATAATTTTACTGAAATATACTTCCATAATAACTGAAGTTTAAAAATTTGAAATCAATGTATGCGGAGATTTAAAGACAAAAATTTCACGCATGGACACTCAATCTTGTCTTTTCTATTAGAAATGTGATACCATAAGGAAAGTCTAAAGCTGTATAGATTAAAGAAAATAACGGAGGCAAGAACCTCCCCACTTCCAGTGTAACCTATTAAAATCATTTAAGTATTATCTGAATCAGCGCTTCCCAAACTGTGGGCCGCGGCCCCCCCCCCCCTTGGGGACCGTAGGTTTTGTTGAGGGGAGCCGTGAAATAATGAAAACAAAATTAAAATGTTTTAAGACTAAGTAGATTTTTTTTATTTTAAAAGAAACGTATTTAACTTTTATTATTTATTATTTCTTTTTTGCTATTTATCGTTTGCTATTATCTATTATTAACTACATCGGTGCTGGTTCACAAACTTTGCTTCCTGCGTATTTCGGCACTTAATGAATATTAGTAAATATTGTTTATTCATATGTTTCATTTCAAAACAGTAGTTAATTGTATTTACTTGGAATGCTCTCCAGGGAAGCTCCAAATCTTCCTGTCCCTTTCATGTTGATATTGACTTTATATACATATCAAAACTCGTTTTATATTATCACTGTCATCCGAGCTAGTTTTCTGTTACACCAATAAAAGTTTCGCATATACTTCACACATGAAAAAAAGCTTAAACAAGTTCATGTGGGGAGATAGTAACTCGCTTGCAGTAGTAAACAACACGCCCTCTCTAACAGCCACTATACTGCAGAGGCAATAAAAACAAGTACTTTTATTATGCCAGTGAATAAGGTATGAGGAGTCTGTGTAATATATTTCTCAACAAATAGTGCAATTAGAGACAACTGGGATAAAAACACACTAATGAATGAATCACATGTCCCCTCATACAGAAACTATGCTGTATAGACTGAAACAAAACCATATGTTGCATGGGCAAACACAGTATCTAACTAAAATCTATTATTATTAATTAGATGTGTGTGACTTCGATTTCCCAAGGCAGCAATAAAATTCAACCGAACGTGTTAAAATTCGTAAAAGTGTTAAAACTAAGTAATATATATATATAATGAATGTTATGGCAGTTTCACATATGGAATTCGGTTGAAGAGAGTTAGCATTTCAATTCAATTGTAAGCTATGCTTTTATCTTTCAGTTGCGGTATCTTTTGTTAATACCGCACCAATCATATGCATGTTTTAATAACCTGCCTTTGCTGTCTGTTTCGCGTTAGGCTTAATTACCGTAAAGGGAGAAAAGTCACAAAAAAGAAAAATGTTCCTGGTCCGCGGATTCCATTATTCAGGTAATATTCACTAATTTCATGTTATCAGTCTGTGGTGTGCCAGTATCGGTAAGTGGTGCTATTATTTGATCTACTCTACGTTAAAAAATTTAACCCTCAGATGGATAAGTGGCTGATAAAAAATAAAAATAAATCCCGCGAACAATCAGAAGCAGAAACAGACTCAAAAAAAAGGACAGTATTTCTTATTTTACCACAACAGCCCGCATCGTTTTCAGAACCAAACAGTAAGAGGCAAAAAATGTAATATATGCATTTGGTTTTTGCAATATTCGCTGTGTATGTTTTGTATTGAATATAAATACAATAAATATAATAATAATATATCTCTCTATTACGATTTTTTTCGATGGGGGCCGGGAAATATTTTAATTTTTGCAAAGGGGGCCCTGACATCCAGAAGTTTGGGAAGCACTGATCTAAATAACCCAGAGAGATTTTGAAGTTATTTGCTTTTAGTGCAACGTAATACGATATCACCATTAAATAGAAGACTCTGGATACTCATGAAGATATTTTTCTTTTTTCTATGAACAAATACTGTAATCTCAGAAACTATTTAGGTTATTTGCAAAATAAAATATCGATTAGTATGTGTAAGAAGGAAAACATTCAAATATCCGCACATGTTGGCACCAAGAAGAGATCTTTAACAGGATCTAGTTGATAGTTAAATATAGCAAATAGTAATTTAATGACCGGTCACATTTACATGAATTCCAAGATAGTTTTCATGATTTCCCACACTTATCAGTTAATTGAATTCACTTTCCGGAAAATCGTGGGTTCCTTCCTAGTAATGACCACACTTCGTTTGGGGGAGGATAATAAAAGGCACTTGGTCTGTTGGCATCTTCGGATGGCATCAGAGTGAGTCATGGATGTGAGGCGCGGATGGAAGAACATCTGTGTCATCTCTAGAAGCACCGCTCATCTGAAATAACAAGAAACATCGTTAACACGTGGGATGGATACCTAAAGAGGCGTGCCTTCAGTTGAATTTTCTCAGGGAAAATCTCCTCTTTAACACCTATGGTTCGTTAGTTAGATAGAGCAGGCAGATTTCTTAAATGAGGTGGCCTCGATGAGAAACATTAAAAAGAAATCTGAAATATGCGCTATCTCAAGATAATTCTCCTTTATTATTATTTTCCCGTATCTTCCCAGTATTAGCAAAACACAATCACAAGAGCGAATCAAATGTTAAATTCCCCAATGATTTATATACCATTCACCAATATATTTATTGCAGCAAATTTGTTAAAGAAAGAACATTATAAAACCAATTTTAAGCTATTTGATACTAAAAATGCTTATATATCGTTAGGTAGCTAGCTTTAATATTTTCATCTATTGTTGCACCATGCACTTTGTGAATATCTCCACTATAGATGGAGATATTAAGCAATCATATAGTGGATTAATGCAGAATCTTTCATTTTAAATAATACATGGAATCCGATCCCCTAATTGCATTCAATTTTTACCTTTTATTCTTATCAAAATATAAAATATGGAGAGATTATAATAAATAATAATATTATTTTTTACTATATTAAATATATGTATTCATATACGTGGGTGGACTGAAAAGTTCTCGGACTCTACCAAAGATGGCAATACTATCGGCACGATTTTTTTTTCTAAGTTGGTACATCGGTATATGTCATAAGCATCCACGTGAAATTGCAAGTTATTCAATCAAGTAGTTTATTTTATACAGCTGTTTGAAACAAAAGTGTTATCTGTATCCCTTGAAATGGATAAAATTCAGTATCGAGCGGTTATAAAATTCTTTGCAAAAGAAGGTTTAACGCCAAAAGAAATTCATTCCAAGTTCATTAAAGTGTATGGGCACTCTTCTGCTTTTGACAATTAAGAAATGGACTGTTGAGTTTAAACTTAGCCGTACCAGCCTTGAAGATGATTCACGTGAAGGACGTCCAAAAATTGTAACAACACCAAAAATCATTGATCAAGTACAGGATATGGTATTGGATGACCGGCGAGTCAAAGTACGTGAAATTGTTGAGACTATAAGCATTTCAAAATAACGTGTAGGATATATTTGCATGAAAAATTGCATATGAAAAAGCTTTGCGCATGATGGGTGCCGCGCTTACTCACAGCAGATCAAAAACGCACTCGCATGAAAATCTTTGAACAGCATTTTCACAAGAATAAAACTGCTTTTGAGCGTCGATTTATTATTATGGATGAGAATTGGATTCACCATCACACACCAGAATCCAAATAGCAGTCAAAACAGTGGACAGAAGCCGGGTTGTTCAGCGTCAAAGAAGAGAAAGTAGGTTCCATCAAAAAGAAAAGTCATGGCATCGGTGTTTTGAGATGCTAAAGGCATTTTGTTTATTAGTTATATTGAAAAGGGTAAAACAATAACCGGGGAATATTATGCCGATCTTTTAACCATACTAGACGTAAAAATTCGTGAGAAAAGACCCGGTTTGCAGAAGAAAACCAATCATCTTTCACCAGGACAATGCACCTGCCCACAAAGGTGTTTTGGCAATGGGAAAATTAAGGGATCTGCACTATGAATTATTGGAACATCCACCCTAATCCCCAGATTTGACTCCCTCTGACTTCTATCTCTTCCCAAAACTAAAACTCTTCCTCGCTGGTCAGCGATTTTCTTTGAATCAAGAGATGATTGCAGCTGTAGAGGGGTATTTTGCAGAGAGAACCACTACAGGTACGGGATAATGGCGCTGGGGCATCGCTGGAATAAATGTATTAGTCTTAAGGGAGATTATGTTGAAAAATAAAAATAATTTTGAAATTATGAATTCGTTTTTTCATTGCTAGGCCGAAAATTTTCCAGACCACCCTCGTAGAGTATTATATTCAATTTACTTTAGTTAATATATATAGTATTATTGATTTTTTAGTAAGGCTATTATAATTACGAGTCGATGCCTTAAATATACATTTAGCGTGTCAAATAATTTATTGCAACTGAAATATGGATGAAATATCCCGATTAATTAGAAAGCATACCAATTTTTAATATCATATTAAGGCAGACGACTCGTAAACACAATAATTTTGGTGAACAAAATCACTTAAATAATTCACCAACAACATGCACTTAGCTTAGAGATAAATAGAATATTGTACTGCTGAATTATTCGATAACATTAATTATAGCGAGAATTATAATGCCATTAGATGAAATGTTATTACGTATGCATTAGACCATAATAGTATTAAAATTCTGGAATATATGAATAAGTTTTTGTCTTACTTTTATGATTGATACTGCTAATATTATGCGTATATTAAACACAATAATTAAACATAATTTACTTAAATAATTAAAAAGAAACGAGGAGAATGAACTCATTACCTCTTAACGTGGTTCAGTCGTAAGCAGTGTGTGGAAAAGTCCCGGATGTTCCTTTAGCACGGAAGCCATATTTAGGATGAGCTTCGTAATGCACTACTTGTACTTTGCCGTTGGGATCTAAGAAAGTATATGAACCTTTGACATGTCCATCAGCAGTCCTTGTTTCGTACCTCGTCTGTGGATTATGACTGTCGCCAGTATCGAAGCCAAAACGATAGGAGTCGGGACCTTCCATTCCCTGGATGGTAAAGAAAATTTTATAAACAACATTACAGCCGAGAAGCAACAGCGACCTCTAGTAGTATAATCGCAATTTGCCATATTTATTATTATTATTATTTTAAAATTTGAATTCTCATATTCACCCAGTAATTGGAAGCAGGGTTGAAGACTCTTGCTGTGGTCTTGAAGAATTATAGACCCAGATAGCAATTTTTTTTTTTCGTATTATCGTGATAGAATGATGATCAAATTTCTTCTAGCAGTTCATCATGTAGAACCAAATTCATCTATGCTGACTAGATGAATTTTTTTAGGCATTTTTCAGGCTGGACCCTTTGAGTTGGTCAATCTTTGGCAAAGGAAAGTACGTTTGCTTTAATTCTGAAACTCAGGTTTTAATTCAATATCTCAGAAGAATCGGCCTGGAACTCACACAGTTTCAGACAACAATACCAATTTAGGGTTTATAATCACAAGGTGGGGAGAGACATTTGTCATACAGTTCTCTCTCTCTCTCTCTCTCTCCAAAATCATCGATAGGTATGGGCTCAGATTTCGGTGACGACTAAGGTTGAAGATGGGCTTCCTTCTCCTCTGCGGCTTTCCAAAAGTCAGTTACGGTTATAAAGAGCTTCGTCTACTCTCTTTAGAAAATTAAAGGCAATATGCATTCATATAAATTTAGATGGTAGATGAATAATCGAATGGTGTGAGACTGTGCTCCTAATTATTGGGACTTGAAAAAGTTGAATATTTGGTCTCTAAATCGGGAATTTCATAGATTAATTAACATTTATCCCATCGAATGTGCTCTAAGGATTTATAACCTTTCGTGGGCGGGATTAACATAAAAAACTATAGAAAACGAATATTAATATCAAAATGCACATTATAAATAAAAAAGAAAAAGCAATACAGTATTATTACTGTATTACTGTAATAGATTAAAGAAATACCATTATTTTGAAAAATTCGTATCCTTACTTTTATTGTATAACTCTATCGATTTTTTTTAAAAAAAGATCACAGGCATTTTAAATTAATCTATTTTTATTTTTAATAGGAATATTTTTTAAAGCATCTTGTTATGTATTGAATAAATGCGAGTCATATAAATATAATGCTGTATCTGTTAAGAATAATGCAGTCTCGAATGCTGACAAATGGTTTCAGGGACCGACTTGAAACATTTTTTTATTATCATAATTTTTAAGGGGATTCCTTGTCGTGGAAGGTTGACAATAAATGATCTAATTTCATTAATCTGGAAACACTGCTCTAGAAAGTTTTATTTCCCTCCCCCCCCGAGGGACTTGGGATTTCCAATAAAAAGTATGATGGTCTAATTAACACTGACACTGGTTTCGCATCTAAAGACATTCATAGAGACATACATGCCGGAGCAGTAATCCGCATCTCGTACATTCGAAAAATGAGACTGATCACTCGCCAACCAACTCGGCACAATGAAGTGGAGCACGTTGGCATCGAATTTAGAAGGGGGTTTCCTTTTAGCGTCAACTGGTTTATTCACACTTTAATATCAAGCGAATGATCATACACCACAGTATAGATCGTTGACCTTTCGAAAAGCTTCGAAATAATCGTCTACTAGCGAGATGAATCCGCCCTCCATACCACTCTCCAATGGAAATACTCAGTGGACTTCAGTTCGATGTGCCTTTAAGTTCTTTCTTGGTGGTTATTGATGATTCTTTAATGCTTCTCAAACACCGCTCAAGTAATTCATTTATTACTTTTTCTCAAACACAGCTCAAGTAATTCATTTATTACTTTTTCACTTCCTCTGATTGTTTTTTTAATTAAAATAGTCATGGTCTTATTTACTTCCATCACTTCGACACCCTCATAGATCCATTCCGCTCTATCACAATGATATTCAATTTGTGTTGCATGCCGTTTACTTTATCTGTTACAATGGACATTATACATCAGAACTGACATCTTTAGTTCCCAGTTTCTTTAACATCAGTGAAACCTCCATCTCAACTAACCATTACTCGTTTTGAATACAAAATTTTCCTCCTCTTCATTTCTTCTGCTAATGTTTTTTAGGCCGACCGTTTATCATTAGTACGTATAGAGCAGTGAAAGTGACAAATACAAATAACAAAATATTATATTTCTTTAATTGATAGCATCACGGTGCTTTTACGCCCCGATTCAGAAAATGATATCATATTAATGGCCCATAAAAGGCCTTTTCACAGTACAGCAGAGGACATAATTATTATTATTTAAGGTTGCTGAATTCAAGTTCCCAGTTACCGTGTCAAGGAAATTCAAATAGAAACATATAAGGGATTGATTTGAGGGACACGCTACTGGCCTGGAAAATTGGTTTTGTCTTAACGTAAAAAGGCAGCCAAGTAGTGGATGAAGATCGAGTTCAGGCGATACGAGACACTTTTCAAACTACCTCTGTGAATTCGTGCATAGAAGATTGCGACATAGAAGATTCAGTTGACACAGAGGGTTGTAAGAAAATGATAAACCTATCCACAATGGCTGCACTGGAAATGGGAAGAGAAGACTGAAGTTTGTAGTAAGCTTCAACAACAAAAAAAAAACGACTGTCGAATTTGGGAATTTGGGAATGTAAAAATCCACACGTCATAATTGAACCAAAATTTCACCTAACAACGCGTCCTAAAATGAACTTCGGTTTTTGGATTAGGATTAGATGATTAGGTTATTCTTTTGTTATGCTATTCCAGTGAAAAACGTCTGGAGTGATCAACTTCAACTTCCAATGATCAACTCCCAGTTCGTCTGTGTCTCTAGAAGTTGATCATTCAACTTCCAGAGACATAGACGAACTGGAGAACAAGTCCTACTGCTTGACTATTTGGCTATCAGATCTCGTGTACAAATGCAGATGAAGATTGTGGATAAGCCAAACATACGAATGATTGCCTCTTGAGATGCAACAATATTAGTTATGCTAAAACATCTGTGGAGAGATCCAGCAGTGGTCTTTATATTTTCAGATCACCAGGAGAAGTCCAAGTGACGTTGTTATGCTGCTGTGCAAATAAATCTTTTTGCTATTCGTAGTAATTTTGCCGGACACAGAATCAACTACAAAATTCTTCTTTTAACACCAAACTCGCCTTTGTACTTCGAATTTTTATGCCGTTTCAGTTTTATCTATATATCATGGTTTTAGGAGTCCACTGAACATGAGATAAAAGAACTTTGAAAGGATAATATGCCCTATTTATGTGGCAAATGTTCACAGCTTGGTTTGCATGAAGAATACAATATCATTTTATATGGTAACATATTTCATTATCAGAGTTCATGTTTTCATGGCGATTGTGTCATTTCAAATACCAGCACATTATCTTCGACTATAGCAATGGTATTATATATATACGAACGGGCAGACATATATGTTTGTGTGCTACTGAAAAATTCGAATAGTGCAATTTGTACGGATGTGTTACTACGTTTGTTTTTCCTTGTTATTTCAGAAAGAATAAATCAACTCGAAATCGCATTGAGCAAGTGGTTCTCAGTGACCGAAAGCCATCTTACCTGCTCTAGGAACTGTGTTCTGTCTCCATCCTGCCGATGGCCACTTTCGGCAACTGTTTGATCTTCCTTCCGGGAGTGTTCTCTACGTGGTACTACTGGAGCAGCTCCCTCCCTCCTCTCCTTTGGATTGCTTTCTGCGACCTGCGACGGCTGCAATCTAGCTACGTAAACCATCGGCGCAGGGTTACGAGGTGCCTCTCTGCTGTCTTCCGGGGAGTCGTATACTTCATCGTATTCGCTATCGGCGTACTCTTCGTCCTCCTCTAGCGTCAGAGGTTCATTATCACCATCTTCTACCTTAGGTGTGCGTAATTCTCTTATCCTGCAATTTCCCGTTACGATCAATAGTAGTGCAACGAGCGCCACCTGGTACTAAATCGGAGAAAAACAGGAGGTTAAAAGAACATCAAGAAGTTGAAGAGTAATAGTTCATAAACACAAAAAAAGTTTTGTCTACCTCCCTATGTGATTCACTACAGTCTTGTCATCAAAGAGATCGGAAATGTGAGATTGTGACTAACGGACGCATGTGGCCCATGTTGGTCAGTGCAAGAGGCTTTACATTCTAAACCAGGGGTCGACAACCGACGGCCCAAACATGCATTTTTAGAGGCCCATAAAAGGTCGACCATACTTACATAACACGTGGCCGGTATGTTGAATTATTTAATTAATACATTTTATAATATGAATAAAAAATTAAAAATAATTTGATACCGATACTTCGTGACATCGCCCTGCAAACTTGGCGCGAGTCCACCGTGTGAGTCATCATGAGTGGGGATAACAAAGGAGACGACAACCGAGATTTGGGCGCACTATTGCAGTTGCGTTCCCTGTTCCGTCTTATATATTTGTTAAAAATAATTTCAAAAATGGGTTCAAGAAAACGTAAAATTGCAGATGAAGGAAGAAGGTTTAATGATGAATGGAATAGCAAGTACTTCTTTATTAAAAATGGGGGGTAAGCCCCTTTTTCTTATTTGACATAAAAGTATTGCTGTTATGAAAGAATATAATATTAGACTTCATTACGAGAATGAACATGAAAGCCAGTACAAGGGTTTGAACTGTGAACTTAGAGAAAAATGATTAATAAATTAGAAGCTTCTTTGATTGCTCAGCAAAACATATTCAAGATGCAAAGTATTCATAATGAATCCGTTGAATATAAGGACGTTACACAACTATCGGATAAAAATGTATTAAGTCTCTTGCATTCAAGGTAGGCATTACAACTATCTTAATGAACTTAATTTGAACCTGCAGGGCCAAGGTAAATTACTAGCAGAACTGTTTTCTGACATGAAAGCTTTTGAAGGAAAACTATTTCTCTTGAAGAAATATCTGATGGAAGAGAATCTACATCATAATATATGTTGCAAATCTGCATCTACAGTTGGATTATTACGGCTGTTGGTATCATCGAAGATTTACAAACGGAATTTTCAACAAGATTTGTGGATTTTCATAAAAATAGCAACGAAATGAGATAATTTTTGAACCCTTTTAATGTCGACATTGATGACGTACCAAACCAACTACAGGTGAAAGTTTTTGAATTACAACACAATGAAACATTAAAGAACGCATTTTCGTTAGAAAATATCCAAAAATTTTATCGATGCTTACCAAAACAATTTGAAGGATTAATTAGTATTGCAAAGCAGATGACAGTCGCATTTCGAAGCACATATATTTGCGAACAAGCATTTTCTGCCATGAATTTTAAAAAACATAAATTTTCTTCTCGACTGACTGATGAACATTTGCATGCTTCGATTCGAATTTGCACCTCAGGTTATAAAGTGGATCTAGATAATCTGGCTAAGGGAAAACAATCACAAAAGTCACATTAAGCAGTGAGACACGCATATTGTGATGCATAAACTCTATTAATTTGTTTTAACGTGATAATAATTTTCATTGAGTTTCATTTTCATGCGTGTTTCATATCTCGTATTTTAAATATGTCTGTATTTTTTTTAAGATTGATATAATAAAAATTGATAACTTAAGTATTTTTTCACTCACTATTTTCTCTTAAATAAACGCTTGCAGCCCGATTATTAAAAATAAAAATTGAATGTCGCCCGTGAGCCTGAAAAGGTTTCAGACCCATGTTCAAAACAATATCCTTCTTGCTTAGGCCTTTCAGAGCTGTTGGCCAACAGTACCCAGTGAGGGAATGGGAGGAAATGCCAGCCAACAGCTTTTATCTTATATTTGGGAGATTCATGTAACTACATTCAAGTGCTATGCGGGATCCCGATTTCGTTGACAAATAGATTATTATAATTATTACATATACAACAAGTGATGATACTAATGCATATGCGAAAACAACTCGGCAATTCTACATTCATATTCTATATCTACACGTGTATGGTGTTAAGGTGGCCTGTAGTCACCGTAAAAAAGGATTAAATACTGGCTTTCTGTTTTATAATGGAAACCAATGAGGGGACGGCAATAAATAATAATGCACAAAACTGAAGAATCCGTACGAAAACTAACTCCAAAATCATATTACTATAGAAGGAAAAACTACTGAAGATTAAAAGAAAAAAACCATCCGATGTACTCTCGCTTCGCTCTCATCATGTCTTTTATTGCTTATTTTACTTGTTTTTTTGTTTTATTTTTCTATTTTATTTATTTTTTATTTTAACAAATGCACAACAAAATAATAAGCATCTTCAATATTACTAGTTCAATATTACAGTAGTGCAACGAGCGCCACCTGGTACTAAATCGGAGAAAAAGTTGCAGTTTCATTTAACTAATCTTCGCAAAACATATAACAACATTTTGATCAACAGTACAGTCGCACACTTTCATTATTTATTGCTATTTTGATAAACTCATCCATAATAATAACTATAAAAATTTATTCATTGGTAATTTACATAATATCCACCCCTTTCTCGTATCACTATATTAACTGTCATTCAAAAGTGGCAGTAATCAAAGATGGATAAGAAGATGGGTAAGTTTTTCGTACGCCTTTTCTCGGACATTCTTCGGGTACCCAATGTTTGGCGCAAATAAACAGGGTGAGTTTCTTCTCAGAAACTCTAGGTTTTAACATCGCAACTTAGAAAAAAAATCGACTGTATAACTTCAACTGTATATCAATCCAATGATTGATATTTAAATCCTTGGAATCTATTTTGATACATGACCCCAGAAATGAATAAATAAGCAATTAAAAATAAATTTAAAAAATGATAATAAATGCAGAACAAAGAAAAACGCATTTTAAACAATTTTTAATAAATTTTTCATATTGCGAATTCAAAAACAGCGAATAAATTTGAAATGAATACTTCCACGCTTAACAGTTTTAAAATTTAGACAAATAACCTGGTTATTTGTCTCGTTGTTGATATGGTTCACTGTTGATGTGGTTATTATAACCACATCAACAGTGAATTTTTAATCTAATTTTGATTACAAAAGAAACTGTTGTGTTATGTGATATATTTTGTCTTTGGAATTAAAATAAGTTAATAAAAATTAAAAAATTTAATACATTTAACACTAATTCACACTTCAAATATATTTAGGCGCATTTAGCAAACTAAAAGGCATTTCGGTAGTGAAAAAAAACTTATAAAATTATAAAAGAAGTGCGCTGTATAACCTAAATCAAACAGATAAACAAACCTAATTAGAAATATCATTTATTCATTATAACTTTTGGAACAGACGACAGCGTACACCGAGTACTCTGCCACCTGCGAGATTGAAAATGAAACGTGTCATTGCCATGGAAATAATAGATTTATTAATATTATTGATATTTATTAATAAATATTATTATTTATATTATTAAATGATATATATATATATATATATATATATATATATATATCATCATTAGGATTAGCCGAGAAGAGGATATGACTTGATAATGCACTCGCTCGTTGTCGCTTGTAAGTAATGTCTCTCATGTGTTCTTCCATACGCATTTCGACAGATTTGTCTGTCTGACCGAAGTAAGGAATATCGCAGTCACATAATATTTTATATACGCCAGGGTATTGATAACAAATAGATTCAAAGGCAATATATCTATTCCTTACATAAGTACTGTTTCACATAAATTAGCAAAAGTTCTAAAAAAATACAATATCAGAACCTTGTTCACTCCACTTCCAAAGATCCGTTCCTTGATTAGCCACCCAAAACCTTGTCATCATCAACTCAAATACCCTGGCGTATATAAAATATTATGTGACTGCGATATTCCTTACTTCGGGCAGACAGACAAATCTGTCGAAATGCGTATGGAAGAACACATGAGAGACATTACTTACAAGCGACAACGAGCGAGTGCATTACCAAGTCATATCCTCTTCTCGGCTAATCCTAATGATGAAAACCAAAGTCACAAAGTCTGCTGGGAAAAATCTACAAACATCTTCCGTTGCAGTGACGAAATAGAGAGAAAAATTGTGGAATCGAGAGAAATCATCTTCAATCCTGTTCATCTAAATAACAACTTAAGCTACAACCTCCCAGATAGTCATTCAGCTGTAATCATGTACTGGCGTTCACGTGATGCAGCAAGCACGCACTCTCCCAACAATGCAACAAAGAAAGAACAGCTTCAAATACAACTACAACGTTTTAATGCTAATTATGTATAAAGACTGTCTGTGTTGTTCATAGTCTTTTAACCCTCAATGTTTAGTGTTTTTTCTTTTATAATGTCACCTGAAGAAGGCTGTTACAGGCCGAAACTAGTAGTGTGTTTATATTAAAACCTTTTTAATTAAATCTCGGTTCTAGTCATTCAATTTTTTTCATATATATATATATATATATATATATATATATTGCCGTAAATTTGATTAAAGCAATTAAAACCTGGGCCATATATGTTCTGAGATATTCAGCAGGCATTTTTGTTGTTTGTTGATTATCTGCAACAAACAACGGAGATCTAATTGAGGTAAGGAAAGAGGGTTTATTTAAATCCATGGAAACAAAATTGGAGAACAAGATCACCCAAGTAAAAGTGAGAACCGAAAGATGGAAAAATAAAGCATTGCATGGAAAATACCTTCACAGCATAGAGGACAACGCTGACAGCAACTTGACCTGGCAATAGTTGAGAAATGGAGCACTAAAGAAAGAAACAGAATCGATAATTTTTGCAGCACAAGAACAGGCCATTAAAACCAACGTCATGAAGGCAAAAATACAAAAAAATTCAAGAACACAGCAAATGCAGATTGTGCAAAGAAAAGGAAGAAACGGTAGACCACATTATAAGTGGGTGCAGCAAAGTCGCACAAATTGTAAAATTTGTAAAATAGTATCGTAAAAAAATTTGTAAAATAGTACCGTAAAAGCCACGATAATGTGGCTAAGATAATTCATTGGAATTTATGTAAAAAGTACGAGTTTAAAGTATCTTAAGGCTATTGGAAGCATAAAGTTGACCAAAAGATGATTGAGAATGAAAAAACTAAAATACTCTGGGATTTCAAAATCCAGACAGACAGAAGCTTGGAATGTAATACACCCGATATTACAGTGGTTGAAAAAAGTGAAAACAAGGGTGTTCAGTTTATCGAAATATCAGTACCAGGTAATAGTCGGATTGACGACAAAGAAAATGAAAAAATTAAAAAATATCGGGAGTTGCAAATCGAAGTTGAATGAATTTGGCAAAAAAAACCAAGTTGTTCCCATAAAAATAGGTGTTTTAGGCGCCATCTCCCAAACATTGAAAAAATATCTAGAAGCACTCGAGTTAGATGGATTAATGCTAATATAATAGATATAATAGAATAATAAGAACAACTGATATAATAGAAATACCCGGAAAGTTGCAAAAGGCCGCTCGGCACAGCATTTATATTCAGAAGGTATTTCTGCAATTCATAGGCCCTTGGGCAGGGGCTCGAATTAGTGAAATATAACCAGCCTTTTACTTAAGGCTGAGGAAGCAAATCAAGCTAGGATGAATATTATATATATAATAAATAGAAAATACTATTTAACAGCATGTTTTAATATTGCAATTTAAATTTAAAAAAAACTTAAAGATATTATTACTACAACTTACAAATCATTATTTCTTGTTCATTTATTATTATAAAAAGTGAAAACACGACTGTAAAAAAAGAAATCTACTTACATTTTCAAAATATCCACTTTGCATTATTATAAGGCAATCTCGTAAATTAAACTTAATATTTTACAAGTTATAAATGTGATTAATCTTAAAATAATTATGAAATTCATTCGAATTGCGTGCCCCAATGTTAACGTACTAGTAATCCAGTATGAATCCATTGTAATCTAGTCTTAACGGAGTTATAATCGAATATTTATCAAAGTTTTCTCATTTAGTGATTGACGAGTAATGCATTAACCTGACCATAACGAAATTAGAACCATAAAATTGTAATCTGTATCCAATATCATGATTAACCCTCTTAGTCTTTCAGAGAATACAACTGATATAATAGAAATATCGAAAACTTACTTGTAAACGTCCCATGATTTCAATACGCTCTTCCAAAGAAACTCACAAACACACAAAATTCTTAACACCTGAAAGAACACACTTTATATATATCTACGAGACATCGAAAAAAAAGGGGGGAAAAATCTTTCTCCTGTAACTCCGTGCAAGCTCACTAGCTACCTTGCGATGTGAAAGTTGCTGCAGGCAACAAGTCTGATGGTTCGTATCCCCCTACTCTCCCCCCCGCAACCAGAAGGGCACCAGAGCGTGCAATAAGGTCGGTGATCGAGAGGGGTACCGAAAAACAAAAAATCTCATCCACGCCAAATCTCACTTCCCTGGTCCTACCACGTCGGGGATCGACAGAAGGGGGAAAGAAGACGAACAATATTGACTTAAGTGTTTTGTACCCGATTTCTCCGCTCATAATTTCACTACGAAGGGCGTGACAAATTATAAATAGCATCTTTCTAATCGTACCTTGGAGTATCTGAAATATGTCAACCAAAGTACCAACGCAATCACAGAAACTATTACGACACCCACAAAAAAATAAAAAATAAACAATTGCATAAAGAGAGAGCTATTTGAAACTAAAGTGTACCAAAGGAGTTGGAGCGAATGTTGTTTTGTTTCCTTTTTGGCAAGAAATCACACACACACACACACACACACACACACACACACACACACACACACACACACACACACACACACACACACACACACACACACACACACACACACACACACACACAGACTTTTACTGGTTCGGAACTGGGACTAGTATTGAAAATTAACTGAATAACAAAACAGCGTTTTTTTAGTGTGATAAATAAAACAAACTAGGTTTACATATTCATATTAATAGGCCCTTTAAATTAGGGGCTCCGCAAACCATATTAAAAAGAACTCAAACTATTTTGAAAATGTCTTAAGTAAGCGAGATTGGCTATTTGAAAATCTACATAGCCGACTATGATAATAATTCCAGGCAATCTTCAAAGAGCTGTTGCGTCCTTTAGAATATTGTTACTGATACAACTTTCATGACGTCACCTTTCCATTGCGTTGTCTGAAATTTCCTCAGATGGCTTGCTTGTTTTATTCGAGCTTTCATGCCTTTGACTTTCTAGACTAGAGATTTTAGTTTGTTTTATTTCTCCGGGTTTCCATGAGAGTTCTTTGAAACGGTGAAGTAAATCTGGAGCAAAAATAGACGGCTGCCATGTTTGTTTATAGAAAAAAATGGACGCTTTCTTCAATCCTACCGAGTACCAATAGAACAAACCTCTAGCGAGGCATGAAGGGATGCTTTCAATGACAACTGCACACTCTGTTGGCTTGAGATACTTCCAAGAGGAAAAGGAAGTATCTTCGGAAGTCCCTCACTATACACACATCATAAAAACGCAATTTAACTCAACTAAAACCCCCCTTCCCCTCTCCAACCCGCATACACCTGGAGACTGTACGGCTTTATGACATTTTAAGTCGGGAATTTGCTTAATGGTTGGAAACTTTCTCTTTTTTTTTCAAGAAAATCCTCTTATTTATTTATATTATTTCCTGTTTCCAAAGAATAGATCAAATTATTGAATTCAGAAAGATCCTATTGCTCGGTTTCCAGGTATCATACACAAATAATCGTTTATTTTAAAATTCGAAATGGACATTGGTCATTAAAGTTGGAGATAAGTTATTGCTTATGGACTCTGGCTTACTTGATTCACGTCAGTTGAATTCGTTAAGGTAGATAATGATGAAATCTTTGGATTTGGCGGAACAGACCTCGTTTATGAGGATAAGGTAGGATATGCTGATAAAGGATTTAATTCATGCAATTCTTTAAACGCTAATGAATAAAATATGTCATTTAATTGAAAAGGCTGTGGATATCAAATTTATTTATCGATTGATTGATTCTTATGGCAAAAGGAATACAACGCAGATGCAGGGTCAATGTCCAGTCCAGAAAGCTAATCCAGGGCCTCATCCGTCACCTCGTGTATGTCCTGGAGACCACCATCATTACATTTGCGCTCTCGGCAGTCATTCATGATATGAGTGATCGCCTGGGGCACAGGGGAAGAGTCACAATAAGGGTGGTCTGATAGTCTCCATTTATGCAGTAGGTAGCCACATCTGTTCTGGTTAGTTCTGATCCTGTTGATAGATAACCAAATCTTCCTAGGAAGAGCAAAACCAGGCTGTGGAGCCCTGTGGAAATCAAATACAACATCATCATCATCATCATCATCACATGCGTATCGAGGATTTAGGCCTAGTATGGAATGTTCCGACCTTAGAAGTCATCGTTGAATCGTTTAAGAGGACGTCCTGGTTTTCTTTTCCCTAATGGCTTGTATTTTAAAGCTTATTTTGGTAATCTTTCTGTTTTCATTCTTTGAACGTGTTCCATCGTTTTATATTTATATTTTTTAATTTTTCTATTACCGATTCCTGGTTTAATTCTTTCATAATTTGTTCGTTTCTTTTGTGATCAAATAGAGTATGTTTTGCAGTTTTTCTCATAAACTTCATTTCTGCTATTATTAAGCTTTGTCTTTTTGTGCAGATTTCGCTTCCATACATTAAGATTGGTAGGGTGATTGTATTGTATACTTTTAGTCTGGTTTGTTTTTGAACTAGGTTTGGTTTAAATATAGAGTTAATTACACCTGTTATTTTTAAATATTTTGCAAGTTTTACGTTTATATCTTTTTCATTTTCATATGTGATCACACATCCTAGGTAGTTAAAGGAATTCACCTGTTCTAAGATCTTGTTATCTATTACTATTTTAGTTCTTGCTGGATCTTGTCCTTTAAAGTCCTTTGTTTTTGATTTTTCTGTCGATATTATCATACCATAATTTTGGCTATCTCATTTAGATCAAAATAGCTTTCTGTAAGTTATTTTCAGAATTTTTAATTATTATTTGGTCGTCGGCAAAAAGGAGAGTGTTTAAGTTTACTATAGGAGAAAGTTTAATTCCTAGATTTAAATTTTTATCCCATTTTATTATTATTTCATTTAAGTAGATATTAAAAAGATTGCTGAGAGGGGACATCCCTGTCGGACCTCTTGGTTTATGTCTCTCGTATATGTAGCTCATGATTTAATATTATTTGTTTTTCATTTTTTTCATATATACTTGTGATAGCTTTTAGGATATTATTTGCTATTTGTCTTTCCTTTAATATGTTAAATAATAAGTTTCTTTTAACTTTGTCAAATGCTTTTTCAAATCAGTAAATGCAACATGTGCTTCTATATTGTATTCTCTTGTTTTCTCTATTATCAATTTTAAATCCATTCTGTACTTCTAAAATAAAGTTTTCGGAATATTTCATTAGTTTGTTATTTAAGATTCTGCTATATATTTTGTAACAGGAATTTAGTATACTGATACCTCTATAGTTTTCAGGGTCATCTCTACTACCTCTTTTAAAGATAGGAATCACAATTGCTTTTTTTTCCATTCTAATGGGGGGATACCAGTTGAATAAATGTTATTTAAAAATAATAGGAGTCTTTCTTTGATTCTTGTTCCTGCGTATTTATATAGTTCTGAACCTAGCTTATCTTCTCCTGGTGATTTTCCTTTCTTTCGGAATGATTTCTAATTCTTCTTTAGTTATTTCCTTTTCATTTTCATTAAATGTTTTCCAGTTGTCTTTTTTAAAATATTTATCTGTCCACAATTCTGTGTACAAATTTAGAAATTCTTTTAATTTCAATTCAGTGTTTAATTGTATGTTTTCTTTGGTATCTGCATTTAAGTGTTTCAAAATCTTATATACATTGGGTATAAAAGATTTTGTCTTAATTTATATAAATTATGTTCTAAATTAGAAACAAATTTGTTCCATGGTTCTCTATGTCCTTTTCTGACTTCTCTTTTAGCTATGGCTCTTATTCTTTTATATTCTATTTCGTCTTCTAATCTTTTACTGCTTAACGATTTGTGAAAGGCTTCTTTTTTCGTTTTGATTATTTCTTTGATTGTATCTTCCCAGATCTTCAGTTTTTTCCGTTTTATTGAATTTTTTGGTCTTTCCTAAGTTTTCATTTGCTGCTGCATTTAGTTACGCTTTTATATTAAGCCATTCTATTTCTTCATTTTGTTTTATCTAGATATTGGTTAATTCTTTGTTCATATAGCCATTGTACATTTGTGTCATTCAAGTTTTATAAACAAATGTTTCAATTTTTTCTTTCTGTTTTTGTTACTTGTAGCCATTTAGGTGGTAATCTTATTTTTATTTTCACAAGGAAGTGGTCACTGCTTATTTCATATCCTCTGTGAGCTCTAACATCTAAGGAAAACTGTGATGTCTTTTCATTTAATATAAAGTAATCTAATATTGATTTCCATCCTCTTGCTGCCCAGGTATATTGACGTATCTCTTTATGTTTATAGAAAGAATTCATTATTTTTAGGTTATTATAAACTACAAAAGTCAATCACTGTTTTACCATTCCTGTTTAGAGTATGTTCTCCACATCAAAATCAAATATAACATGATGATATAATTACCTCACTGAAGGCGCAGCTAAGCCTTTCAGTCTTGAGCCTAATCTTACTGATTGGATTAATTAATTAGCTACCAATTAGCAGTCCAGGAGCTTTATGGTCTACATCGTATTTACCAAAGTGTGTATGCGTATCTCTGGGGGTAGGTGAAAGGTCTTTAAGGGTAAAAAGGTCTTTAAGACAATTTTTTTTAAGTCGATGATTGTTATCTTTTTTCTTTTATATTTTTCTGTCGTATTATTACTGATAAGTGCAGGTCTATACTATATATTTCAATACAAATATCCAACGAAAATATTAAACAAAGTGTGTCTCATAGCATGTGCCGACTGATCTACGTTAGCACTGCGTCTGGGCGACGACCCGATCGTTCCAACCAGGAGATTTGAACTTTTTTTTATATGTTACTTCTACCAGCGAAAAGTTATTTACAAATCTATAGTACATTTGTACCGTGAGTGGGCTAAGGATTTTTATTTTCTATTTTTTTATCAATTTTATGTATATGTTTTGTTTTTTTAACAAAAGGCTACAATCACAAACATCCATGCTCCAGCGGGGATTTGAACTTGGAGCCTAGTGGTTGGAGAGCAGGCACACTAACCATTCTGCCAACTAGGCTGGCATTGAACTAAATATGACCCGAGTACACTAATGTCATTCTGATTGCACATTCGTCTATTTTTACTTTTTAATTGTTGAAATTTTAAATTTCATAATTTTTGTTCCTACTGTACGTTTATTGAATTTTTAAAATGCATTTATGAACTTAAAAATGTTTCACGTGTTTGTAATTTATTATATTCTTGTTTGAATGAATTATTATTGTTGTAGTTATTAACGGGTATCTATGGAATCAAAAAAACATCGCGGGAGGCCCACAGCATAGTTCACAATGTATCATATCCACAATCCAACGAGAATTTCACCATGGAAGACAGAGGTTAACGAATATTCACACAGCACCTGTCATACCTCTTCTTAAACTGATTCGCTGACAAAGAACTAACAACAACAGCCACAGGCAACCTCTTCCATTCATTCACCATCCTGGCGGCAAAGGTTGATTCAACTTCCAATGATCCCCACCTGTCATATAGCTAATAATTTCTTTCATTTCCATTCTATAAAACCCTTTCAGTAACTTGAATGTCTCTATCATGTCACCTCTCTTCCTTCTATCTGACAACTTTTGTAACCCACGAATCTCTCTTCATATACGGAACATTCCACAGGCACGAAACCATCTTAGTTACTCTCCAATGAATTCTCTCAACTACCTCCATATCACTAAGAAACCCATGCGACCAAATCTGAGCACAACAGTTCCAGATGACGATATGTCAGAGATTTATAAAGACGAATAATGACTATTTTGTCCCTACTAGTCAAAGTATATTTCAGCATTCAGGTGATCTACTGGATGGTTTTGCCAATTTTTGCAATATGACCACTAAACTTCAGTTCTCCATCCACCACAACACCCAGCCCCCTGGCCTCAAGGCAAGAAACAAGATCATATGAATAAACTACAGAAAGATGGACAAAGAAAACTTTTAACCGGGATTCCATGAAAAGAGGGGTACTTAATATGTGACAATATCTTCTTCATCTGGAGCTAAAATTAATAATATTAGTGAAGCTGTCAGGATACAAACAGGAAAGGTGAAAGAATGATTTCTTTCGAGATTTCCGATTCTCGAGATCGTCCGAGATTTCTAACGAAGTCGAAGCCGATTCCCGCGCGGCTGATCCACACAGGATGAGGCAAACCGCTCCTCAAAACGAGGTCGGAACGAATTCGGTACCTGCGAGTGGTGCTCTACATCGCAGAGACGGAGCACCCCGACTGCGATTCAGTCGAAACCTAGCGAACCACCGACTCCGCGTTGAATTCGTTGATCGAGTGCTACCTAGTTGATCCTGCCAGGAGATCCTGCCATATGCCTATCTCAAAGATTAAGCCATGCATGTTTAAGCACATGCCTAAGCAAGGCGAAACAGCTGGCTCATTAAATCAATTATGGTTCCTTAGATCGTACCTTTTTGTTTGGATAACTGTGGTAATTCTAGAGATAATACATGTAGCAGAGCTCCAACCTTCGCGGACGAGCGCTTTTATTTGACCAAGACCAATCGGACTTCGGTCTGAAACTCCTGCTGACGCTGGATAACTTTGAGCAGATCGCACGGTCTCGTACCGGCGAGACCTTATTCTTATCAACTGTCGATGGTAGGTTATGTGCCTACCATTGTCATAACGGGTAATGGGGAATCACGGTTTGATTCTGGAGAGGGAGCCTGAGAAACGGCTTCCACATCCAAGGAAGGCAGCAGGCGCTGGAATTACCCCGGCTGCTGGACCAGACTTTCCCTCCAATAGATCTTCGTTAAAGGATTTAGAGTGTACTCATTGTAATTACGAAGCCTCAATAGAATCCCGTTCTCAAAACTTTATATAACGACTACCACATCCAATGAAGGCCTGCTGCCTTCCTTGGATGTGGTAGTCGTTATATAAAGTTGTATATAAAATTATTGTGGTTAAAAAGCTCGTAGTTGGATCTCAGTTCCAGACGGTAGACCACCCGGGCAGTAGACCGGGTGGTCTACTGCCCGGTGGTTACTCCCGTGCCTGAACAATCTCAACTGGTTTTCCTTGATTCTCTTCACCAAGTGTCTTGGGTGACTGGCATGTTTACTTTGTTTGCCAGCTTGGTTGTCCGAGTGGTTAGGTTATCCACTCTCCAGTTAAAAGTGGTGGTGGTGGTCGCCGGTAGATGAAGGCGGTTGGTGGATTGGTGGAGACGGAGAGTAGGTGCCCTCCCTCAATGAGTCTCCCCTGGAGGTATTACATAATAATAAATAATTTCAAATCATATTGAATTAATATGTTAAGTTGTCTTTATATAATTAATTTTAGTACGCTTCCAAGAATTTTTTTATTTAGCTATAAGTAACTGTCAAACTGTTTTCAGCGAGAATGGTTACGATACAAAACGGACAGACAGACATGGTGATCCTAATAGATATTCACACATTATTCAGAATGATTTAATAATACAGTAATAACTTCTGAGTTAGGGATGTCTGGGGTTTGTGTTAGTGTAATGACATCGGAGAATGGGGGGGGGGTATTGGAACTCTTTTCTAAGTATGAAATGAAAACCAATGAAAGGCGTGGCGATATCTGTCGGAATATATCTATGACATGAGCGCTACCTTTCCGGATTTATTTATAAAGGAACTGAATACGAGATTTTTAAGTGGAAGCGTGGGCCCGGCACGAACATTTATTTACGTTCGAAAGTCCCCTTTGTATTGATGGCTGATGGAAAGCTAACACCTGCAGCCAGATTACAATATCTATATTTGTAAATAAAGCTTTGCCTTCAACTCGTGCGTGTAAAATCTCCCTCTCATTAGAAGAGCAACTAGACCATGACATAAGTGTGAAAACTGAGTCATAACTCGCTTGCTCCATCCCATCTTCAACGCTTATCACATCCTCAGTAGACATAAGTTGCTTATTCGTAATTCGTTGCGAGAACTGCCGACAGCGACGTAAACGTTGGTGCGATTGAAGTGCAGCGAGGCTCATGGAATAGAAAATAACTAGACATGCGAAATCGACTTGTGCTGCCATCTCATGGGACTAATGTCACTTACAAAAATGTCTTCGCTTTAATAACATGGAGGATATTATGAATCCATCCACATTTTATAACCAAATATAGATATAGAAAAAAAAAAGTTTCCCAGTTTATTCTACTTTACCAGATAGATTATGGGAATATAATCCTCTGCTACGAAGTTGTCTTGGTTTGCACTCGTTAAATTACTGAATTGTAGAGGCAAGAGGCTTTAAATTGTGTTTAATATGATATCAAAATCCTAAATTTTACAAACTTAAACGCTTGTAAAAAATTTATAAAAAGTGAACATAAGGGTTCGTGGTCATAGGCTAGTTGCATTTTAAGCAGTGTGCAAACCAAGACAACTCCTAGCTGAAGGTTATATTTTCATGAGATCTCTTGTAAAGTTCGAAACATATTAAGTACCTTTCAATATTTGTCTAATGCATGCATCGGTAATATCATCCATTTTGGTATTTTACTTATACCAAAATGAAGCCTTTTAGCTCTGTATTTAGTAATCCTTAATGTTACATTGAGTTAACTGTTTTTGGTGCAAGATAGGAACCGGTTCTGACTAGTGAATCCAAAGACAAGGGACGATAGTGACGAGATGCTCAAGAAACATAATATGAAATAATATTTTTCTTAATTAATTTTCTTAATATTGTGTGCATCTTTAGAAATCTCCTTAGAATCCCAGTCGAGTTGCCTTAACAGCACAATAGTTTCTTACGGTATAAGGATTCTGGATTCGCAATGTAATTTATGTGAGTGAGAAGTCTTCATATTCGGGTGTGTGTTCTCAGGCTTGTTTGTTTATTGCGAGGGGAAACTAAATGCGAGTTGCTAGAGAGAGAGAGAGAGAGACTTCTACTTTCTAATGAGACAGATTCAATCATCTTTGACATTCTTCGCGCCCAATAAGAATTTAAATCCATAATATATTTAAATTTACTATAAAAATGGTGATGACAGAAAATACATTCAATTTCCGACAAGTTGCAGTTGAAACGTATTAAATATTAGCAGCATTCTTTAAAAATCTATAAGTGAACTCTTACTAAATGAATGACTATTATAATAATAAAACAGCGATCCTACAAGGCTTCCAAGAAGCCTAACAGCACTAATAAAACGGAAATACATAAGCTAATAAATTTAGTTTAATCCTTTATCCAAGTGTAAGCAAACAAAGTTTGTGCCTGATGTATCTACAGGACTGAGGCAACTCGTGGTAAAGGTGGACTAAGTTCTCATCACTTGTCTTAGTATTTCTCATCAGAGATTATTATTATTATTATTATTTGACACCTCCAGGGAGTCCAAAGACTCATCGAGGGAGAGTGTGCCAACAGCATCGAACGATTGGTCTCCTTCCAACTACTAACCGCGCTCAAACTTACTTAACTGAGCCATTATTAGTAGAGGCTCTACCAATCGCCCAACCTTTGCCGGCAGTGATGAGAGCTTAGTCCACCTTTACCACGAGTTACCTCAGTCCTGAAGATACATCAGGCGCAAACTTTGTTTGCTTACACTTGGTTAAAGGATTAGACTAAATTTATTATACTCTAACTATAACCAAGTGGGGGTAAAACTTCCAAATATATAAGCTTCTAGACAGTCCGTGTCTTTTAAATAGTACAACCCAGGCAATTCCGATGTCGAAGGTTATATTATCATGAGCTCTCTAGTCTATTATTGAAAGTTTTAGGTTTGTCTTATTTGGCTATAACCATATTTAACATTTAACTATAACAATTGTTATTATACTGCACACGCTATAATAACAATTACGCATTTGTGTGGTACGCTAGTGTATATGACAGTAGTATATATTATTTTACACTACGTCTTATGGCTACTCTAGATTACACTAATCTCTCTCTCTCTCATAATATAGTTAAAATAAGAAATAAATAATCAGCTAACGCATTTTATGAGTAGGAGAGGCCGTTTTAGATAAAAGTTAAATAGGCCCTATTTAACTTTTGGAAACTGAGTGGGCAGTTCAATCTCCACTGGTAGACAGTCAGAGACAGCTGGCCCAAGGTTATCCCTAAGTTAATTGCCACTCAGTGAAGAGCCGGCTAACAAATGCTGCCACCTCGTGGTCCCTAACCCAATATTTTTAATCTCTGAAAACAGTGTGGATTAGATGGTCAATTTTCTTGAGTTTACCGGACGAAAAACCCGAGTTTCCGGGAGAAAAAACCCGCTTGTCCGTGCCAGAGATCGAGCACCGGTCGATAAAAGGCTTAGAAAAAATTCCCCTAGTAGGCGATTAGAATCGAAATCGTAACGCACTTTCTTCGGGCGGTTTGGCGCTGAGGAGTGTAAAAAAACCACTTTCACTGAGCTACACAGGCTCTGTACACAATACAGTTTAAATTCATTTGACTTGTTCTTTGGCTGGTTTGTCTGTGTGATGGAATGAAAGATCCCAAGTTCCCCAGGGGAAAAGAAAATCATGCTTCGTTAATATGAGTCTGGCTATCCAGATAACTCATCTTTAGCTGAAAACAAATCGCTTTCTTGCAACACAAACTAACGTAGAATTGAATCCCAGTGTCGATTGTATATTTGTTCATTGTCAATAGACAACCTTGAACTTTGAAAGAGACGTCATCATAGGATACCATGTTGACATCAGTGGCCTATCTGTTTGTAACTTGGATAACAGACTAAAACCAACTGTAAGCAGTATTATTATCCAACGGTAATATAAGGATGCCATCTCATGAAGAAGTCATACAAGAAGATCCAGGAAGTTGCTAAAACAGAGTGACTAAAAGGTATTCCGAAAGATGGCACAGTAGTCACGGTAACCCGAATTGAAGACGATTAACCAAGAGTTCAAAGAATGTACAGTGATTCAGGTTAGTAGTCGGACACTATATAGAAGGTTGGGCATACACGTGACTTTTTAAGGAATGGGATACCAGCCAAACATTAAACACCATACTGCATTGGTCTAAAGAACACCATGACAAATCCATCGAGGTTTTAGAAGTTCGTGTATTGCGCTGCGAATTAAATCAATGCTGCATTTAGATGACGAGTTCTTGGGGAATGCCTCATTCCGGAATGTATCATCCCACTCTGAAGTCTGGTAGCGGATACGTAATGGTGCGGACTTGTTTCTTCTGGAATTGAAATTAACCTTTGGTTGTAGAGTGTGGAACGATGAATATCGACAGATATTCAACACTTCTAAATAATGTGATGTTTTCCACATTGTAGCAGTTGGAACAAACCCATATTTCTTCCAATCCTCTAACATACCATCTCACACTGGAGGTGCTATTGAGATATTGTTTGAGGAGAATGATGTGTAAAAACTTGATCAGAGTTTGATCTCGCCTCAACATATCATCTTCGGGAAGAACTGAATCATCGGGTTCATGAGCCCGATGATTCAGATGATTAGATTTCTCTCAAATATGGTGTTGTCCCAATCTTATCTTAGCATACTATACAAAAAAAATTCGTAATTTTAATCTAACGCTTTTTATAATCCTATTGACTTAATAGGCTAATGGGCTTCTTTATTCTAGAGCAGTGAATAGTTCAAGTTAGAAAGAGGTTCGAAGGGTGTCCCATAAATGTGTAAATATTTCAATAATTCATAAAAATCGGAAAAATTGGTATATTAGAGTGCGGTTTGCACGAAAGTGAATCGCAAGGAGGAGGATTTTGGGGGGGGGGGTAAGTTCAATTTTTCGCTGATGGACGGCGCTGTACCACATGTCTCATCTGTGAGATACGTGCAAATGAGAGCTACAAAATGCAGGGTGGCAGCTCGTAATGAATGCGGGCGAATTCGCAGTCGTTGTTGAACACAGAATTGTTTTCGTGAAAAGGTTTGTTGCTGTTGTGCTGACGTTGGTGGATAAAGGAATTGTTAGTGAAGTTGTTTTACATAAGAGCGGAATCGGCAGCGGAAGAAAGGTCAAGGTCCTATCACTCCTGCGGAACTACAGTCTCTAATACGACGTATTGAAAAAATTAGAAGTTTGTCAGATCATCCTCGCACTGGCAGACCGTGCGTTATCAAGCATCGCAAATGAAAGCCTTAGCTGAAGAATCAAAGAACAGCGTAAGCAGTGCACAGGAAGCTGCAAGAATTATGCGCATAGCGAAAACGTCCATATCCCGCATCCTTCATGGTGGGTTAAAATTGTATGCATACAACCTGCAATCTTGCCACCAGCTGTTACCAAGGGATTCGCAACGTGGGCTTTGACAAAAATCGAAGAAGATCCTCAATGGCTAGACAACATCTTCTGGACAGACGAAGGGTATTTTTCATTGCATGGGACAGTTCATATGCATAGCTATCGAATTTGGGCGAAAGACAATGAACACACTTACACAGAGCAGTCGTTGCATTTACCGCGACTCGCTGTTTGGTGCAGCTTCACTGCATCTGTCATTGTCGGTCCCTTTTTCCTTGAAGAGTCATTTGCAACAAGGAACTGGAAGACGCGCTCAGTAGATGCACAGTGCTACTTGCGACTCCTACTTGTAAACGTGGTACCATGCTTGAGGGGAAAATGTTCTTCACATAGCCACGTTCATGAAGGACAGGGCATCACCTCATTCGTATCTCACAGGACTCATCTGCATATTTGGGCAAGAACGACTCATCAGCCATAATTGCAACACCGCATCATCGTTTCCTCGGTCTATACGGAGTAGATTTTTGGTATTTAAAGTCCCGAGTGTGCCTGAGCAAGCCCCCATCTTCCTTAGCGGATTTAAAAGATGTCATTCGCCGCGAAGTTGGTTGCATTCACCCGGATATGCTCCCCGCTTCAGTAAAATGGCATTTTCACCTGTTTGCAATATGTAATTGCTTGTGCCGACGGACATGTTGAACAATTACTATAGTGATATGTAACGAGTTTCATGAATAAATAAATTTTCAATACCATGCTGCCTGAATGATATTAAAATTTAGTTCAATATTTAATAATTGAACTAAAATCCCTCCCCTAAATCTTCCTCATTGCAATTCACTTTCCTGCAAACCGTACTCTAATATACCAATTTTGCCGATTTTTATGAATTATTGAAATATGTACAAATTTATGGGACACCCTGGATATAATTTAGCAGACAAGTGTATGAATAAGATCCATCTATCTAGAAGACGTTCGAACACATTCTTCCCCACTTCATTAATTATCTTCGTTATTATTATTATTATTAATTTTATTCGCATAATTGATACACAGTCAAAACAAGATATCATAGAAATAAAAATATGACTGGTGATTCAGAACAATTCAGATTCTACCCAAGAATCTAAGAATAGTCCGTCAGGTGGCGTCGTCAAATATGGACTGTTCAAGTAATGCTGTTTTTTGTAGGTCATATGGGGTCACTTCATTGATTTTTAATTGTTGTAAATAGTTGGACAGCTTCTTTGAAGTTGCGCCAAGTGCACCGATAACTATTGGGATGACTTTGGTGTGTTTAAGCCACAGTCGGCCAACTTCGATTGCCAGATCTCGATATTTAGTAATTTTTTCCAGTTCTTTATTGTTAATGTTGTTATCTCTGGGTACTGCGATATCGATAATAATTATTATATTTAAATAATAAATAAATAATAATAAATAATTAATAAATAAATAATAAATAAATAAATAAATAAATAATAATAATAATAATAATAATAATAATAATAATTATTATTATTATTATTATTATTATTATTATTATTATTATACAATCTCATAAAAGCCAGCAGACTGAAAAAACCAGTAGTCAAGGATTTAAATGCATTGCAAGACAATACGCTAATCTTTCTATCTGAGTATTTAACACCTTTCAATCAGAATCTTTTGTACCAAGAAAAAAAGAAAAAACAGAAAAAAAGTATCAATTTTTATGGATCAAAGACGGCAAAATATTCTTGAGAAAGTCACAGACTTCAAAGTCTATACAAATAAAAAGCTCGGAAGATATGGATAGGTTGCCAGAGTGAAACAAAAGACTCCAACTTAGTTCAATAAGAAGATCGCAACACAACAAAAATGAATGTGAACCATCAGATAGATGTAATTACACCAGAATACATCAGTAATTGTACTTTCGAATCGCTTGATGCATGGAAACAACACACAGTACAAGCGAGAGGTCTCTCAATCTTGCATATTAACATCAGAAGCATCCGAAAACATTGGTTATTGTTACAGGCTTATCTGAGGAATTATACTGATAGTATTGATATATTGATTCTAACAGAAGTATCCATAACTAATGACGAAGCGACTGCTTTCCAAATTTCAGGATTCCAACAACACAGATCATGCCGCCAAACAAAAGAGGGGGTGGAATATTAATATTTATCAAACATAAATTAATAGCAAAAGAAACGGCCTGTCAGTTTGAGCATGCTGAAACCCTCTGCCTCGAAATCACTAATACCACCAATAGACAGCATCCCATAATACTAAATGCTATTTACAGGCCACCAAACCTAAACATGATAAAATTCTTGCACGAACTCAATTGCTGGCTTTCAAGCCACCGAACACCCAGTGATAATTGGCGACAAACATAAATATTGCAAACGAAAACCAGAACAACACTGTACAATACCAAGACAAGCTAGCCATGTATAATCTAATAACAACAAGAACAACATGTACTAGAGAAGAAATATTCGGAAATACTATCACTGCCTCCTGTCTAGATCATATAAACGTCCGAGCACCACCAAACAGTTACACTGCATCAGTCATAAAGTGCAAAGTAGCAGACCATTACTTCACCGCTCTAAACCTGCACACCAAGACAATATCCAGGCAATGTCCCACAGAAGAAAAGCGACAGAAAACAATAATAGACAAAGAAATAGTCAATCACGAAATAAGAAAACCAGACTGGGAACACCTGGCATCAGATTCAGCAGATATCTTATACAACAACATTAAACTCACACTGGAGGAAATATATAAGAAAACTACAAAGAAAGTCAGAATTTGTTCAAAAACAACACAAAATCCTTGGATAACACAAAACTTAATCCTAGAAATACACAGAAAGGACGCTTTATGGAAAGAATTAAAGCGATATCCAAATAATACAGCTTTAAAAACTGAATATAAGATAACAAGGAATCGCCTTACAACACAAATCAGAAATGCAAAAAGAAGCTACTACAGAGACAAACTAACCTCCGCACAAAACAACATGAAACAAACCTGGCATCTGATCAATGAGATGCTAGATTTTGTTCCCAACACCACCGCCTCCGAAACCATAAACACAGCTTCATGAAAGACGCAAAACCTATCCAACAACTAGCAAATGATTTTAACCAATACTTTGCAGACTCCATCCAAGAACTACACAGAAATATTCCCCCAATCACAAAACGAGACCCTCCACTTGGACCACAATCAAAACAGACATTATGGTTCCCAACCATAAAAGAAGCAGAACTTCTCTCTGCAATACATCAAATCAAATCAAACAAAGGCCCAGGAATTGATGGTATCAGACCTAAAGATATAAAGCAACATGCAACTAGTTTAAGTCCTATCCTACTAAAATTAATAAATAAAATATATAAAACAGGACAGATACCAAGTATGCTAAAGACCGCCATAATCACACCCATATACAAACATGGAAAAAGAAATTTAATCAGCAATTACAGACCCATAGCAACATTACCAATTATCAATCAAATTATGGAGCGGATCATACTGAAGAAACTCACAGCATACACTGAGATCTTTAATATTATCCCCAAAACACAATATGGTTTTCAGAAAAATAAGGGAACAACATCTCTCTTGGAAGACTTTACAGACGTAATTAATACCGCCTTAGACAAAAACAAAATTGCCATGGTAGTCTTTATTGATCTAACTAAAGCATTCGATACACTTACACATCAAACCTTGTTAGAAAAGCTGAGGCATGTTGGAATAAACGGACCTCTTCACAGGTGGTTTACAAACTACCTTCAAAATAGAAAGCATATCACACGTATCGGGTCAAACCGAAGCAGAGAGCTACCAGTAACCTGTGGAGTACCTCAGGGAGCTGTACTCTTCCCCAACCCTATTCAATATTTACACGCACGATATTAATCAGCTACCACTCAAAGGTAAGATATTCCAATACGCAGACGATACAGCAATAATATCCATCCATAATAATGCAAGCATAGCCCAAACAAATATGCAACATGACATAAATCTGATCATAGACTGGCTCACGAA
The DNA here is from genome assembly GCF_054136105.1 of Typopeltis vanoorti. Classification (NCBI taxonomy): domain Eukaryota; kingdom Metazoa; phylum Arthropoda; class Arachnida; order Uropygi; family Thelyphonidae; genus Typopeltis; species Typopeltis vanoorti. Next base: position 102,489,912 of record NC_143567.1, read on the forward strand.
AAACTCCATACACCTAAACTCAGAAAAGACAAAATTAATGATATTCAGAAATCCACTGACTCGATCAGTTGATAACAAATATATAACCATCTAACATCCACTTTCCAACATAAAAAACACACAGAACAGCAAAACCACTACAATCACTCAGGTTGAAACAATACGATACCTTGGAGTTTACTTCGATGCAGATATGAACTGGAATAGCCACATAAACAATCTACACAACAAACTCCGAACAATAAGTGGCAAACTCTACAGGTTAAAAGACATATTTCTCATACGCCTAAAAACACTAATATACAAAGCACTATGCCAAAATATACTAAGATACGCTATAACATCGTATGCTTTCTGTGCACCCTACAAATTAAATAGATTAATGTCGCTACAGTACAAAATGACAAAACTGATCTTTTGGGAACAAAGAGAAAATCACGACCTTATAAACATTGCAATGGCAGAACACAAAATACTGACAGCATAACATTTATGTCACTATGCAGCTTTGCTAAAACATTATTTCGATGGCAACTACAGGACATTCCGAAATACATACCGTATAACAAGACCTCAGACTACTAATTATATCACATATAAATACAATAATCACTACGGAAAGGCCAAGCGAAACTTCTACATCCCAGACATGATAAACAAATTACCTTTTGAATACAGAAACCTTACAAACTACAATAGCCTGAAAAGAGCTCTAAGGACATACTATGAACAAGAAACACGCACCCAAAATAAATACCATACAAACTTAACTCGTTCAGGCATCCAGTTCAGCGACGCATCAATATACATTCAAGTTATTGTGTGTGTGTGTGTGTGTGTGTGTGTGTGTGTGTGTGTGTGTGTGTGTGTGTGTGTGTGTGTGTGTGTGTGTGTGTGTGTGTGTGTGTGTGTGTGTGTGTGTGTGTGTGTGTGTGTGTGTGTGTGTGTGTGTGTGTGTGTGTGTGTGTGTGTGTGTGTGTGTGTGTGTGTGTGTGTGTGTGTGTGTGTGTGTGTGTGTGTGTGTGTGTGTGTGTGTGTGTGTGTGTGTGTGTGTGTGTGTGTGTGTGTGTGTGTGTGTGTGTGTGTGCGCGTGCGCGAATTTCTCAATCATAGATTTCGTAGCATCCCAACACAGCAAAAAAAAATAAAAAATAAAAAATAAACATAATAACCAACTGGTGTCATCCTCAGATAAGCTTACATATAAGCTTTGAGGAAGAAAGCAAAGAAATTAATTCTCATACAAGATGTCCAAATGCATGTAATGTACGTATCACATGAAAACCAGAGTATGTAATGTATGTATTATATGTAAACCAATATACGTAATGTAAATATCACATGTAAACAAATGTAAGTATTGTGTCATATGTAATCAAATGTATGTAATGTATATAATAACTGTAACAAATGTATGCAATGTAATAAAAAAATTCTTTTAAATGTAAATCATGAGTTTAGACTGTATGTTTGTGAGAATAAGGACACATAATATTCAGATTGCATATGTGTAAATACTGTTGTATAATCACACCTTTTCAAACTTGAAAAAAAAAATAGTAAACCACAACATGTAATATTACACAACTTATGTAACTCTGAACAATATAATTGTAAATTATTATTATGATTGTTATTTAAAAAAAAGCTGTTATCATCATTACTATTTAAATCTCATTATATGTAGCACAAAGTGCTGAACCTTGTAAAATAATATACTGAATAGATGATCATTGTACATATGTAAATATTTGAAAGAACAATAAAAAAAAAAAAAATAAAATAAAATAAAAATAAATACGCATCACAATCGAAGTATTCGGAAACGTGTCTGTTAATTTATTTTCGTATATATAATTTAAAACATCCTGAGGAGCCGACTCTTTTTTAATAAAACATCGCAAAGTTTTTAATTCCTCAAATAAAGTCATACCATCAATATTGCGATTGTCTCTCAGTTTTTAGTGCAAATCTTTACAATGTTTCATTAAATCTTCATCGCTCCAATCTTTTAATTTGCTGTCTCTTATAACTTTAAAGCCCTCGCTGCATTGTTTTAAGAGTATGAATCTTTCCGCGACTGAAGTTATTGTCGTGTGTAAAATCGCGAAGAAAAACTTTATTATAAAATTTTGTTTAGGATCATGCGACCCTAAACAGAATTAGAATAAATACGGAGCACAATCTGCCCAAACGCACGGTGCGGCCCTGTACAGAGCTTCTAATCTTTTAATCCTAAAATGCAAATCTTTACACTTTTCCACATTGTATTGATATCAACTTTAATTCGCTACCCAACTTTGCATCATCAGCAAACATCAATATCTCCTTTCAGGTCATTTCTCGCCATTTATGTACAAATTAAACAATAATATTCCAAGCACAGGGCGTTTAAGCATTATTATTCCTTTTAATGAAGTTCATCTTCAACCTGAAAGGTATTTAAGAGGAGGTTAAGATTTCCAAACTTAAAGGGATTCAATTTGTTATTTATTTGTTTATTTTTTAGAGGTTCGCTGTTTTACCGAAAGATGGCACCACTAACAGACACTATGATTTGCGTGTATGCTGTTCAAGCAGAGCAGTTACTTTTAGTGATAAAATCAGTAAATTTGAGAAACTATACAGATTCTGAGATAATATTTGTGTACTTCACAGTTTCAGATAAGCAATAACAACGATCTGCAGTTTGCAACCAGTATATTATTTTTTCATGAATATCTTCCAATCTTCCATCAACGTCTTCCAAAAATGTTTTGTTTTCATTTTTTTTTCTCATGAATTAACTGAAAAAGGGAATATTGGTTATTATTTTGTTTCTCGTCTGATTGATTCATTACAGTCATATCACTGAAGTCACCATTGATTCAGCATGACTGATTCTTCTCAGTGATTCATAGTGAGTTTCCCAATTAATCATGCTATGTCAGTGCATTATTCATGCCACACCAAAATGATTGAATCATGAATGCTTTCATTTAAACAGTTAATCATTTGGCGTAACACACTCAGTGGACGACGCATGCTATTTTAGTATCATGCTGCTTATTTAATTAATCATCATAGCATGCTACTGATTTGGCATGATAGAGAAACCATGAAGCATATTTCTTAACGAATCATACTATATAGGTGGGGGGTCAGAAAAGTTCTCGGCCTCGACCATAGATGGCAACACTATCGGCAAGATTTTTTTTTTCTAAGTTGGTACACGTATCATAAGTATTCGTGTGAAATTGCAAGTCATTCTATCAAGTAGTTTGTTTTATACAGCTGTCCGAACAAAAGATACGTCTTGAAATGGATAAAATTCAGTATCGCGTGACTATAAAATTCTTTGTAAAAGAATGTTTAAAGCCAAAAAAAAAAAAAAAAAAAAAAAAAAAATCATTCGAAGTTCAAAAACGTTTATGGGCCCTCTTCTCCTTCGTTTTCGACAATTAAGAAATGGGCTGCCGAGTTTAAACGTGGCCGTACCAGCCTTGAAGGTGATCCACGTGAAGGATGTCCAAAAAGTGTAACAACACCAGAAATCATTGATCAAGCGCACGATCTGGTATTGGATTACCGTTGAGTTCAAGTGCGTGAAATTGCTGATACTATAGGCATTTCAAAAGAACATGTAGGTATATTTTGCATGAAGAATTGCAAATGAAAAAGCTTTTCGCAAGATGGGTGCAGCACTTGCTCACAGTAGATCAAAAGCGCACTCGCATGAAAATTTCTGGACAGTGCTTGGAGCATTTTAACAAGAATAAAACTGATTTTGTGCGTCGATTTATTACTATGGATGAGACTTGGATTCACCATTACACACCAGAATCCAAACAGCGGTCAAAACAGTGAACGGAAGCCGGTTGTTCAGCGCCAAAGAAGGTAAAGTCGGTTCCATCAACAGGAAAGATCAAGTTACTGAAAATTACGAGAATTATGAATTGTGCATTATTAGGAAACTTATTGGAACATCGACCCTATTCCCCAGGCATCGGTGTTTTGGGAGATGTTAAAGATATTTTGTTTATTAATTATCTCGAAAAGGATAAAACAATAACCGGGGAATATTATTCCGATTTTTTAAGCAGACTGGACGAAAAAATTAGTGAGAAAAGATCCTGTTTGTAGAAGGAAAAAAACATCTTTCATCAGGACAATGCACCTGCCCACAAAGGTGTTTTGGTAATGGGAAAATTATGAGAATTATGAATTGTGCATTATTAGGAAAATTATTGGGACATCCACCCTATTCCCCAGATTTAGCTCCATCTGACTTCTATCTCTTCCCAAAACTAAAACTCTTCCTCGCTGGTCAGCGTTTTTCTTCGAATCGAAAGGTAACTGCAGTTGTAGAGGGGTATTTTGCAGATCTTACTGAGAACCACTATAGGGACGGGATAATGGCGCTGGAGCATTGCTGGAATAAACGTATTAGTCTTAAGGGAGATTATGTTGAAAAAATAAAAAGCATTTTGAAATTATAAATTCATTTTGTCATTGTTAGGCCGAGAACTTTTCAGACCACCCTCGTATTTCATGAATCATGAATCTGCAGCATGATTTAATGAACTCTGCAGTAGATCTCCTAAGAAACATTCACATAAATCACTGACTGTTAAGCTTAACGTCTGTAAACATGAATGAATTAATCATGCTACAATCGCTGAGTAAAACCATCACTGGGGTTTCGGAATAATTCTTAACAGGATGCATAACATGATTGCTAACGTACCATGCTGTTAGATGTAAGAAGCCACGAACTTTAAAAAGTCATGTATTTGCAATTCTCTTTGGAAACGTTTTTAAATTAATTAATTATTACTTATAATCTCAAGGAGCCATACAAGCTCATTCAGAGCAAGCTTTTACAAATATCCAACTCCACGGTGGGATTCAACCAAACGACCTGTTCTTGCAGAGCTGGTATACTAACCATTCGGTCACACAGGCTGAATCATGCTATATTATTATTATTATTATTATTATTATTATTACGTAACACTTCCAGGAAGTCCAAAGACTCATCGAGGGAGGGCATCTACTCTTCAACCCTGTCTCCACCAACTACAACGAACCGCAACTACCATCATCATCATCATCATCATCTACACATGAACGCCAAGCAGACTTGAACTCGAAGTCGCTCTTGGGCGGTTCAGCAGACACCACTTCCACTGAGCTACACAGGCTCTAGTATTTGTGTAATAAATCATCATTACATCATTACTAATCGCGAATATAATTAGGCATAGGCATAGCAATGTTTATGGAACAACAACATAAGCATGATTCTTAACAAGCAACGAAAATCGAAGATCGATGTATTTAAAAAGTCATGTATTTGCAATTCTCTTTGGAAACGTTTTTAAATTAATTAATTATTACTTATAATCTCAAGGAGCCATACAAGCTCATTCAGAGCAAGCTTTTACAAATATTCAACTCCACGGTGGGATTCAACCAAACGACCTGTTCTTGCAGAGCTGGTATACTAACCATTCTGTGACAGTAATTTTTCGGTCACTTTCCAATGCTATCGCATTGAAAGCGACGTGTGTTTTTAGTTTTACGAAATATAAAACAAACTGTGTTCCACTCCTTGAAATATTTTCAGAGCTTAACGTAATCAAACCAATTAAAATTCAGTTGGCTATTTGAGGGAGGTGAGTTCGAATTCTAATTATATTTGCTTCTTTCTGGGTCCGATGTCAAGATAGATTGTTCGGGAATGGCGATCTCGTTTATGGTGGCCCAATTCCACTGAGAAATGTGCATTACTAGAAAAAAATAGGACAGCCTCGAGTGAAGGGTGCAAGCCTGTCTTTTCATTAGCCCATAGCTCAACATGTACCGAAGGTCATTAACTCCACGTGGGACCCGGCACCTATTACTACAGGTTAAAGATCAGTTCCGACAACATCTGGTCCACAAACCCACATTGCTTTAAGATCCGGGTGTAGCAAAAGGCTCTCACTTTATTAAAGGGAAAGTGAAGCCTGAATCAAACGTAATTGGCTGAAGTGATTGCTGTAGATAAATTTCAATTAACAGAGCTGTTAGAATAATTGGTCACCTTGAAGGTTTTTGCTAGTAAAAATAACAATGTGGGCACATTCCACTTAGCTGAAAAAACAACATATCTCTTCTCCTCCTACGCCATTTTACTGACTGTTCCCCTCATTCAATCATAAGCCACGAGATTATAAGATCGAATTCCATTAATCTTTGAAGTTCCCTCCGTAGGACAGTCACGAGGAAAACATATTCGCCTTTTAGTTCGAAGACCTTGGGTCGAATCCCACCTGAGGCGAGAAAGTTTTAGACTTTTTAATAACATGAGTTAATTATTCTCATACGGAGATAGAATGGCTTTTTTTTATTTCTTCTAAATTGCAATTTGTAGTTAGGTTTCAGTTTTCTTATAGTGTTATCTCCTTGCATGTTATCTTTTCATTGTGATGCTGAATAAAAAAACAAAAAATATCTTTAACTCTGCAAAACTGGTTGAGACCACCACGAACAACAGCTTTCCTGTCAAATTTATATGCAGCTAGAGTTATTTAAATTTCTACAGGGGTTACATCCACTTATATATTTTACCCATTTCCATCTTTGTCTTCACAGCAGTATATTTCCTTTCTGAAGAATTTGAGATCTGATTTTCCCCATCAGTAGTTTCCGACCGTAGGTGACTTTGTAGGCATTGCCTACCTGGTGAGATTTTTACAAGATAGTTCACCATTGCTTTCCCCAACTCCCCAGTTTTATCCGGGATCGGAACCGGCATATGACTGGGACGCATTCATGACTGTAATCCGTGTGTTTTCACGGGAATGTTTTGCCTGTTCTGGGGGAAAAAAAACCCACTTCCGTAGAAGACCGTCTAACTCACCTTTTGGTAAAGGTTCCTCACATCACTGACAGAAATCGAACCCAAGCCTTTCCGACCAAAGGGCGTATATACTGACTGAGGCTCAACTAGAATTTGAGAAAATCTTGAAATAGGCAAATCGGCATTTATTTCCATACTATTTTAACAGTTATTATTATTATTATTACTACTACTATTATTATTATATAAATATAATAGGCGTAATTCTTTTCTGATCCCCTAATTGGTTTTGCTATATTAATAACCGATCCATATTAATATTAATGTTAATAAATGTATGCCACTAAATATTTTTTCTCTTTTGATTTTTGTTTTAAAATTTCAAACCATTGAGTGAAAGGCTTGCTTAGATTCTATAACGGTAGTAATAAAGATTTCTGTTTTTTTTTTTTTGCCCACCTCATCTCAATAATTTTAAGAGAATATAATTACAATCATTGTGGTCACCGTCTATTATATCTCATTCGTTCTTCTCTCTCTCTCTGGCTAGTTCGCTTGGTATGAAGTAAATTATACCGGACAACAAATTATGTTCTTGATTTAATTCTTTAAATAACAATAAGCCAAACAAATAAACTTTACATCTTATAGAAGATTGCGTTTCTAACCGCTGTATTATATAATGCACATATACAAATTCGAATTTGTATTTTGCTATGCATTATGGGAAGAATCACTACGCAGATCGTTTTCGACCTACAGGTTCAGATCTCAACAGTCAGCGCTACATCCGTGGGAATGCTAAAAGCTAAAGCAATGCAAAGCATAACAGCTTACACCCTCTGTCCAAAAAGAAACCGAACTTTTAGAAAATAGAAGAAACTAGTGGCGCCACCTGTTGTACCTTTTTGTTGTCGAAAGCGGCAACCTTCATTAGTGTTGTGTCAACTGTTTATGACATTTGTTTCATTAGAAGCCGAGTTATTAGTGTTTGCCAAGAGTGACATTAGTGCTTTCATTAGAAGCCGAGTTATTTCATTAGTACCAAGAGTGACAGTGCGTTTTGACGAGCGGTCCGAAAATCAGTTTCAAACAGAGAGCTGCGATTGACTTTTGTGTTAAACTTGGTAAAAGTTTCAATGAAACTCATCAAATGCTTCAAAAAGCATACGGTGATGAATGCTTATCCCGTACTCAAGATTATGAGCGGATTAAATGATTTCAAAGTGGTCGTGAGATGCTTCAGGACGTCCAAAAGCCAGGCCGTCCAAAAACTGCATAAGCGAAGTGAACATCCAAAAAGTGCGTGATGTCATCAAAGAAAACCAGAAATCATCCGTGAGATTGATTGAAGATGGATTGGGGATTCCAAAATCAACTGTGCACAACATTTTGACCAAGAGTTTTGAACCTTCGTAAATTGAATTCCCCACAAGTTGACCGACGACCAAAATATTTATCGAATTGAACACTGCAAGGACCTCATTAAAATCGCTCCTAAGGACTCAAACTTCCTTGAAACGATCGTTAGTGGCGACAAAACATGGTGTTTTGAGTATGAATCCGAAAAAAAGCGCCAGAGTGCTGAGTGGAAACCAACAGAAGAGGGGCATCCGAAAAAAAGTCGCTAGGAGAAGTCAAAAGTAAAGATAAAGACGATGCTGATTTGTTTCTACGATTCCAAGGGCATTATCCAAGAATTCGCCTGGCCAAGCGGTTAACGGTGAGTTTTATCTCGAAGTTTTGAAGCGATTCATAGCGAGAATTCGCGTATACGGCATGAATATCATGACAACAGACCGTTCGTCAATACACACTGTCACTCTTGGCGCTATAAGTCGGCTTCTAATAAAACAAATGTCATAAACAGTTGATACAACACTAATGAAGGTTGCCGCTTTTGACAACAAAAAGGTACAACAGGTGGCGCCACTAGTTTCTTCTATTTTCGAAAAGTTCGGTTTATTTTTGGACAGAGGGTGTACATATCCGTAAAGACGTGTATAGTGCATTATGGGATATTCTGGCTATATGATGCGATGTGTACAAGATCTAATAGCCGGATTGTGAAGATACTTCACACGCAAACTTTGCTTAGCTTGGATGAAGAATCAAACAAGAGTATAATTTACTGTCGAGTATAATTTCATTTAAAACATTTAAATTGTAATCAGTCTAACCAATCCCTTTATGCAATGTTTCGTATAGTTTAATGTAGGAAACATTGCATAAAGGGATTGGTATCATGAACAGTGTGTACAGCCTGTACCAATGTTCAGTTCACGGTCTAATGGTCCAAGGTCAAGCAGAGAATCTTTTCACTGTTTTGGAGCTTCAGGTCAGGACATCCAACAAAATTGATTTCAGTAGATCCTTAGTTCATACTTACTTAGAATTACAATAGATAGCACGAAGAAATAAAAAAAATGGGGAAACATTCCTTTAACTACGACTTACTTAATCACATAATGTTTTCAAATCGATACACTTAATTTGTTTATTTTTTGTTTACTAAAAAATCTGAAGGTAAGTCAAGACGTCTCACCTGGAGATGGCAAGAATTCTCCTCCGAAAACTCGGGTTTTTCATTTCGCATAACAGGCACACTGGCCAGAAGAATACACGTAATTTACAGACGATATACTATCCTCATCGCATTAATTGTTTCGGCTGTAAATCCAAAACAACCAACCAACTCCCCTGCATAAAACTGTTTTCAAAGTCATCATAACAAATCTTTTCAGGTTGTTTTTAGTTATGATTATCTCATCTGTGCTTTGACCTGTTCGGTACAGAGAAAATGGTTCGTACCTCCAATTTAGGAAATAATCAAAAGTAGGGTATGTTCTACAACTTCAAATCCAATCTTCTTCGATTGTCATTGAGTTAACGTGCATGTGTGGCCTTGTATTTTCATGTTGCAAAAGCAACACGTGTTCCTTGGCAAGAATGATATATTTTCAACTGTCTTGTGATCATCACATAACACTGTGAAGTTACTGTCACCCTTTTGCAATACAAATCTTGTAAAAAATTAGAAGTTGTTTTTAAGCGTTCTATTGGTTGAGATACCGAGGGTACATTCCATGGACTCAAGTTTCGTCCTTTGCCCTTTGTAACGGTGACAAAGTTTTATTGTCGTCTCTTTCACTTCGTTAGTTCAAATGACGTCCCAATCAACGACGCGCGTGCACACACACACACACACACACACACACACACACACACACACACACACACACACACACACACACACACACACACACACACACACACACACACACACACACACACACACACACACACACACACACACACACACACACACACACACACTGTTTTAACCCAGTTCTGCAACGATTTGAAAGTTATTGACAATTTTTTTACTGTTATCATGAATTGTGGTTTTAGCTACGTGCTACCTGATCAGTCCCTAATGTCAATTCCACTTCTGTGGTTTCTTTTTCTGTTCATGTCAACAACACACATTTTCGTGCATCACAGCTCTGCTTCACATACATGTAGAAGAATAGTCCATTGAGTATGCAATAACACGAGATATGCAACTTCGATCGTACACCACACCATTGTATAGTCCAGTGTGGCAAAAGGATGAAGGAAGACAACAAGACTAGACACTTTTCAAGGCCACTCACATTCCAAACGCTGTTCTCGCTCTGGCATTATTTCTAAGCACCTCGTACACTGGCATTTTAATGCCAATGACTTCACCCACAGAACGTTCTAAACCTATAGTGCTTTGCACTGTGGAACGTAATAACCTTTTTAATATATTTTTAAATTTTATTTTTCCTTAGACTAGAAACTGTTCTAGAGTAGTGTAACTAGAGTTTTTGTCGCCCGGGCCGGTCCTTGAGTTTGTCACCCCCTCTCAATACACACCAAAAAGTCAAAACGACGTACAGGGAAATAAATTAAAACGCTATATTTATTTTTGAAGTAAAACTTTAATTTCAACATTCTAAAATGTTAATTTTCTCGCTTTTCTGTTAGAAAAATCGTCGATGACATTGGCGAAGTCTATTTCATAGTAATGTAGGGTAATGTAGGCAATTCTTAATCAATTTCAATTTAGAAAAACTCTTCTCACAACTAGAAACACTTACAGCAATCGTGAGGATATTTCGCAGCAGTATTACAATAGTTAAAACTCAGTTCTCGAGACTGTATTTTAGAATTAACTGCAAAAGTTCAAAAAAGATCAAAGTGCCGCTTGGAGCGGACCGCCCCCCCCCCTCTAGCTACGCCACTGGTTCTAGAGTTTTACAAACCAGTGGCGTATGGATTTCACCGCCTTCAGTAAGTGGGGAGATGATGTCGCACTGGTACTGGGCTTTCTTAATCATAATTTTAAGATAAGGTGATTAGTCTTATGTCTATATAAATATTTTTGAGTATAAATTGCGTGTGTTCTCCTGGCCGGTTTGCGTATCTGTGCGATGAAATACCCTTCCAACTCCTTATGACACCGCATCGAAAAGACCCGAAATTCTACACGTTCTAGGCAGGATTTTAATCATGTTTCATCCAACCAAACGACTTTGTCGGAAACCTGCTGAGCTATAAAGGCTCATTAAACAGTTTATTCTACCTATTCTTTCTCAGAACTCATTCCGTATCTAAACGCATCTGAACAGGCTGCTTACCCATCAACGAACCACGAAAAGCATGGAAAAGCAAGAACTAGTACTGAGTTCCTGAGCGAACATCCGAGGCACTTTTATCAGCAATGACGTCAGTAGATGTAACAGTGAAACCAGCCTGAGGTTATTCTACTGGAAATAAAAATGGATAAACCAAACACGAATACTCTTAGTTGAAAGATAAAGCAAATGATATGGATTGTCGAACTGACTCCGCGCAGAGGTGAAGCACGAGTCAAAGAATTCTGTTTCGATGTTCCCGTCATCATTTCAATGACTGGAGGCAGTTGGAGTAAATGCATAAAGACGATACGCAAGCTCCACACCTCTTCAGAAACCTTTCAAATCTCTAATATTGAATGAAAACATCTACAGTGGTATAGATCGTGATTTTTTGGATCTTTCATGGTTGAGAGTTGTACCGCTTTGACGAATCAGAATTTTGAAAATCCCGAATTGCAAACCCATTACTTGTAGACTACATTACCAAGAGCCAGCTCCATATTTCTCCATAAAGAATACATATAAGTGATCACAAACTTATCTCAGAAGATCCTTAGAAAGCAATCCAGGAGTCTACATACACACTACCAATGTCTATCAGCATGCAAGGCACATGTTTTGAATCTAAAAGGAATTTCATAAAATCACAAATCCATGAAGTCATACGCACTGTAGTATAACGACACATCTTATGCAAAAGATGGATTCTGGAGTCCGCATCTCATGGTTCGTGGTATTCATCTGACTGCCGACCTAGTACGAGCCCAGAAATCTCTTTCAATATGACTGCATTTCTCAACTATGAAGTCTGGTGGGGAGGATATTGGTTTGGAAACGTGTTTTCTGGATCTGGTATCCCTGTAGACAATAACAATTCTAGAAAACCTTATCAATAGGAAAATGTCATCTCTCATCACAAATTCGCAAACCCATGGAATCAGTTTAAAGACAATAACCTAATAACGATGAACTCGCTGGGGCCGATCTCCGATTGTAAAAACCAGGTGAATATTTGTGACATAAGATTGTATTTTCAGGATCCATTAAAAAAATCTTCATGAGAAATGGCCAAATATTTCAGATGAAATATGTTACAATTTGTTGAAAAGTGTTCAGCTATCTAAGTTGGATCTATAACAAGTCTGTGTCCCAATGTGTTTGGCAACGATGTATGGAAAGAGGAGAATGTGCTATACGACAGTGGAATAACATATTGTGGTCAATAGGCACAAATTGCTGGCAATAAACTGTATGCATTAACCACTATGTCAGTTAAACTGTATAGATTAACTGAGATGCCGATATAACCATATGCATTGATTAAGATATCTATATAAATGTATGCAATAATTGAACAGGAGATGTATATGGATGAAAGAAATGAGTTGTCTGTGAAACTGTGAATTGAGCTCTCTATGCATTAACTACATTCTTCATAAAACGGTATGCAAGAACTGATCTGCCTACATAATTTTATGCAGTATCCGTCTATAGATTCCCGTGATAACATCTGTACAACGTGGCCAAAACAGCTTGTATAAATGCGATACTTCTATCTATAATAGAATGGCGTTCAAAACCGCCTAGAGCATTTTAAGGTATACAATGCGTGCTAATATTCGCGTAAAACCAAATGAGGAGCCTGGTCTGTATAGGGGTCACTTGAAGTTGGCCGGCAGTGAGCAGAAACACGGTGCCAAAAAGATTAATATGAATGTCGATCTAAGATTTCGATTCTTTCCTTCGAAGTTGCTCTTTTTCAATTCTCTGCTCTAAATAGCTAAATGTACCTCCCCCTCCAATCCTTGTCTCCCTGTTAAAAGATAACTAAAATCAAAAACAGATCGACAGCTGCATATTCAAACCAGGTTAGATGCAAAAATTTGTTTTGAATTCCATGCAAATTATACTGTTTAAAAGATCATTATTCTTTGGCCACATAATTTATGCCAGACGTGAGTTTTATTGAGCGGGTGACCCCGTATCAATGACTCTTTTAGGGAGTTGTCTGCGCCCAGCTGCGGCTTTATTTTTGCACAGTAAGGCACTGCGAGACATTAAAGTCATTAGCGTGATTTCAACCTAATAAGCAATTAAAATACAAATCGTTATCATCGAAGCGAACGTGCCGATACGTCCGGTGATTGCCACGATTCTCGAGTGGGGGAACCAGGCCAGGCTTGGTTTAATGCAATGAAGAAAAGAACGATGACAAATGGCATTATTTCGAGTACCAGCGAAGAAATGGCACCCCCTTTCATTCCCTGGAGGCGGCAGAGAGACATGTTTTAGCCACGTGCCCGAAAATACTACATCACACGAGTCTGTTTTTGAAATAGATTTAAATCTGTGATCTACGAGATATGTGTAAGTCATTAGGAAAATGGAGGACATTTTCCCATTTTATCATATTAATACACATAATTTACACCGCCTGTTCGTTCGGATAAATAAGTTTTTAGGGAACCAATGATAAATTAATTTATCATTGGTTCCCCATTTTTCATTTACGTATCAGTGGTCTGATACGTAAATGAAAAATGACCATTAGTCATAAGTACCTTTCCTAACTTTGTAAACAACCATGAAAATAAATTTCTGTCTTGCTAAATACAGCGGGTGTGTTTGTCTCAATATCATAAGTGAATTGAAATATAAATAAAGTATAATAAATTAACTAATACGTGTGCGAAATGTGTAAACACCTATTTGCCGGTTTTTTAAGCATGCAATAATTTCATTTTGTTAGAAAAATTTTATTTTAGTTTGGTATTTTCGATCTTTTCACCATTTTAGGACCAAAATTTGGACTGGGAGGAGGGGAACAACTACGACTTGTAATTATATAAAATTATACCCCAATTTGTTTTAAAAAAATGTGCAAAGAATGCATAAGCCAAACAGTAACTCAAGTTTGAGTCGTTGCAAACGTACTGCACATTTTCGCTTATGTCGACGTTACCATACAAGATTGATGTTTTTCTTTAATAATACATTTCTGAAGTAAATGTAATCCTCATAAGAAATTAACAGAAACATTAATAAAGAAAATATCCTATATAGGAACTAACCAAACTGCAAACAAACATTATAGAAGGGTAGTGCAAAAACTGATGTGTCTAACTACCGACAATTTCTATTCAAATCATTTTGTAATTGCAAAATATCGGTAGCATTCCTGATAGCCCAGCGTATCCACATTATCAGCAAACAATTGCACATCTCCTGTTAGATCCTTCTTAATACCATTAATGTATAGATGAACAATGGCCCAAGGACTGAACTCTGTGGTACACCAACTTCTCTAAAATCTTCACTATTAGTATCTCTGGTGTGGTAGTGAAGATTTTAGAGAAGTTGGTGTACCACAGAGTTCAGTCCTTGGGCCATTGTTCATCTATACATTAATGGTATTAAGAAGGATCTAACAGGAGATGTGCAATTGTTTGCTGATAATGTGGATAAGCAGGACAATCAGGAATACTACCGATATTTTGCAATTACAAAATGATTTGAATAGACGGGATATCTGGGCAAACGAAAATGGCTATCAGTTTAATGTTAGTAAGTATAAAGCTATGCACTTTGGCATGATTAGAGTTCCAGAGGCATATTATATTAGCGTGGTTATGCTATAAGAAACTGAAGATAGTCAAGGAATCTTGGTGTATTAGTAGATAAGAATTTAAAGTTCAAAGGTCATATAGCAAAAGTTACAAATACAACTCAGAGGATAATTGCGATGTTGAAGCGAACCTTGACATGTAAGGATACGGAAGTCATTTTGCCTCTTTATAAGGCTTTAATACGACCACACCTGGATTATTGTGCACAGATTCGGTTCCAAGGGAATAAAGAAGCTGTGGAAAGGATGCAAAGAAGATTTACAAAGATTATATCCGGATTATGGGATTTAGATTATGAGGAGAGATTTCGAGTATGTGGATTACAGACTCTGGTTACCAGGAGAAAGAGGAGTGATATGATAGAGGTCTATAAACTTTTGAATGGGTGTTATAGCATTTCAAATGATGAAATCTTTCGTTATATGGAAGGCGGGGAGAGAACACGAGGATATTCATGGAAGTTGAGGTTGTTCTCTGTCAAGAAAGGGTTAAGAGCTAGGTTTTTCTCCCAGAGAGCAGTGAGTGAGTCAAATAATTTGCCCTAGAGGTAGTGAGTGAATCTAGTGCAAATGAATTTAAGGGAAGGTATAATAGCTGGTTTGGGTGATGTATAGCCACTCTCGATGTGTCCTTGACTCCTTGGAGGTTTCAGATAATAATAATAATAATAATAATAATAATAATAATAATAATAATAATAATAATAATAACAATGAACTATCAGAAAATTTTCCAAATACAAAATGATGTTAGGCAGAGATGTATTCTTTCTCTTTTTGTATTCAATCCCTAAGATGAAGAAATTTTTGAAAGTATGTAAGAATTGGATTGATTAAAAAATAGGAGAAAGAAAATTAAGTAATCTTTGTTGTGCAGATGATACTATACTCATTGCTGAAAGAGAGAGATAGATCGAGAGCTTTAAGCAGAAAAAAATACATCCCAAAATTGAAAATCCAAGTAGATCATACAAGAAATTAATGATATAAAATATACGGATCATATGATGAGAAGGTAAGTCTTAAAAAAGATTTATTACAGTGACAACATGATTCCAAAACACACTGGACCTGAATTAAACAGCGAAGAAGAGAATCCAAGGCAGAATAGACAATTTCATGGATGGAGATGACATTTGACAACACAGAGCTGCCGTAAGTAAGTGTCTATTGCTTTCTTCAGTTGCCTGTGGAATTTTTGTTCCCTTTTTTTTGCAATTTCACAATACAGCAATAAAATATTTTTAATCGTAGGCGAAAATTATTTAAATTAAAAAAAAAAAATACCCAACCTAAGAAATACAAATAAACGAACCAAATGCTTGACAAACATAAAAATGTGCGTTTCTTGTCGTTCTTTTTTTATAATCATTGGTAAAATAAAATATTTATTTTTATTTTGCATATAAAAAGGGAAGTATATGGAAATGAAAATCTTTCTCTCCTTATAGCCGTCTGAATTTTAAGGGATTTGATGTCCCCTTCTACGCCATCACCTTACAGAATCTACGAGTGCAACCTATAGTATTGTAAAGTTATCCCCTGCACTGCTCTGTAATACAAATATCGCATTCTTATTGTGACAGCGAATCAAAGCAGCTCTTTTGATTGAAGTTCAATTGCAGTCCACAATAACGCGGGTGGGATGGGAGATCTCGACCTTGTACCACTTCAGCGTAGGGAACGGTGAGGTAATATTTCGACCGGTGACCTCGTCTTCATTGTGTCCTTCGTCATTGTTCTTTCCAACATCCTACTTGGAACCTTGAGGGGGGGGCGTGAGAAACATATTACTCGAAGCCTTAACATCTGTAATCGCCATTTCCTCGTTTGTTTCGTAATTAATATCCATTGTTTACTTTTAAATAGCTCCATAACTTACAAAAAATAATTCCCCTTCTCCCAATGGAGAATTCGCCCCTGTACATACGCCATTATCATTGCCATCATTTACTTAATTTGAAAGCATATCTTTCCAACCTCACAGAAACTAATAAAGTCGACCGGTAGGACTGCTCAACAACTAAGGCATCTGAGATTTTGATCCTAAACTTGTATTTTCTCAAAAAAAGAAAAAACACAAATTTTCCACCCCTCTCGGTCCCGAGGTTTAACATCATCGGATGATGATTGTTAGTGGATTCTCGAACCATGATAGACTTTAAAATTAACACCAAGTGTATTCTTGGAACACTGGCTCAAGCATTATCCTAAGCAAGGATCGAAAAAAAAAAAAAACCATTTGAACTGTAGTATTATACACATTCTGGACACTGAATTAAAATTTTATTTAACACCGTGGTTTCCGTATAGGCATGCGACTGCCAATATCGATCCTCTTTAATTCCCTGCACATAGTTCAATGAGATAAACAGCCTTCATAACATCCTTCCGCGAATCGCTCCAAACAGGAATTTCTGTTTGTTCGTACAAGCTTTCTCAGATTACAAAGGTTTCTTTAATGGCAGACTGTCTTAGAACCACAATTACGCCTTTTAAAAAAGTAATGTGGGTTATTTTTCCACTGATTAAACACCCTGAATATCTCACCTTTTTGAGAAAGCAATTCGCTCGAACCACACGGGCACCCACAATAAGCCCTTTATAGAACTCCGAGAGATCCTTTGTTTTTCCCATGGTGATCAACACTTTTGACGATTACTGACCAGCACCATTCTTAAATAGTTGACTAGAACACGTGGTGAACGCACGTGATCAAGTATGTTGCATATACGCTGCATAAGTGACTTTTACGTCCATGTGCATAAAGGTTTTCTAATTCAGTGGCCAATACGTATAAAACCGATCACAAAAATAAATTTACAAATGAGTAAAGTCTTATTCTTGCATCCATCGAAACTTACGTAAGATTTAAAAACTGTCCTACTTTAAAGTCAGCGCCTCCGTAGCTCAGTCGGTATAGACAAAGCCCTTTGGTCGGAAAGACCTGGGTTCCATTCCCGTCTGTGACGTGAGAAACCTCGATCTGGTCTCTTTCGACTAAAGGTGAGTTACAGTGGTGGAAGGTTTTTCGATCCTAAGAACAAGCAAACCGGCCCTGTGTATACGAATACACACTTCTACAGACATAAGACACTCCTGGAATAAGGAGTAACCAACCTATTCCGTAGGATTTTCGGTTCCTAATGCCTACACGGTAAAAGTGTTGATTTATGCGTGAGCGTAAATCAGGATGGATGGACCTTAAAGTCAAGACATCATAAAAACAGTTAAAACTGATACAGAACGAGTTTTGACAGAGTTTACCATCTTCTAAACTATCTTCGAAGCAAAGTTTCGAAGATAGTTCATAATAAAAAATTATATAATCTTACATTTTATATAAGAGAACCGCAAGTTTTTTTTGCCATAATAGGAAAACTGGCAATGAGACGTACGCAGTTTATAGGCCTTAATATACTTCTCATAGTAACCCTGGATCCGTAGTTAGTTTAGTGGCTTTGCGCTTCGCAACCGATTAAGGATCTTCCCCAGCCATAGCGAAGTTAGACGGTCTTGGGCGTGGACAGAAGAGTTTTTTCCACCAGTTTATCTGGGGGGGTTTCATTCTACAAGTAGGCAAACCGGAGCCGCGAACACACAGGATACAGTCATAGGATATAGAACGACAAGGAAAGCAATGGGAAACCACCGTGTCATAGTCATTTCCCTAGTATACCCCCACCAGCCGTATGGCTGAGAGAATAGAATAGATTCAATTATATATACATCCCCAATCCACCCATGTTTAAAGTACTATTCACATGTTTGGGGTGGTGCACCTAAAACTTCCCTTAAAATCCTTGATGCTATTCAATGGAGAGCTATTAGGCTCATTGATCATCCCTCTCTGTTGCAGACTCACTTCAACCTCTATCTCACAGACGCAGTGTTTCAGCTCTGTGGGTATTCTACAAGTACTTCCTCCATCTTCTGTTGCTCTTGTTAATATAAGAGCTGCAGCTGACCAGCATCCTTTACTGTGCAACTGCAGACACACCGAACCTGGAACAGCCATCCTCAAGAAGCATTCTCAACCAACTATAACCTGCAACCCTTTAAAAGAAGAAATTCCCTATATGAATAAATCGATAGAAAGAAAGAAATACAGGAACTTGTAAGATTGTGTAGCATAACAATTAATTCTGCTTTTTATGTTTTCAAATGTTCGTATTGTGTTAATAGGTTATTTTTATCTTTTATGATTTATTTATTATATTTTATTGACAGAATGAGTTGTTCCTTCAATATTACAAATAAATCGAACAATTGGATTCCGATATGTTTTTTTTTTCATTCTGATGCATGTCGGGAGATTGTTTTTACTTTTAATCAACTTCTAAATTTTCCATAGTCCAAAAAAAAAAACATTAAAGGAGGTGGCCAAGGCCCACAGATTCTAATTAGGGTACAGAGGTTACAGGAAAAAGGGGAAGACCACCTGAGAACGAAATAAGGTCGCTACTTCAGGGAATAATTAATACGCACAAAACAAATTTTAACAAAGGGGGTTTTGTGTGAAAAAAATGCCATTTCCACCACTAATGTGTGACCCGAGCTTGCCTCAAAGACTTTCCTTTCCTCTTTATGCCGAACAATGCTCCATTGCTGTAGGGGTGGACTCAATTGCATCGGAAATAAACACGTGTCACGCTAGACGCCCGCCCCTTGTCCTGGGAGATGCAGATTGTAGTTAGAAATCATTCTACGCTTGGATAAAAGTAAGGGAAAGTATGTACGAGATATACATGTCATGCAAATATGCCCAACCCCCACACACATTTCCCACCTTTAAGTGCTAAATTTCCATGAGAATATTAAACGCTTTATTTATGTAGATTTGAGCTATTTCAACTCTACATTCAACATGATTTCGCATAAACAGACAGTAATACAAAACACAAAAATATAATACAGGAAAAAAAAATATATGCATGAGCAATTGTAGTTAATATTGGCCAGCAGAATATTCTGCCTAAGGCTTCGAGATATGATTAGATGCAAGGTAAAATTAACTACGCATTTACCAATGGAATAAATGACTTTGATCGAAATTCTGGCATAGTTTTTGTCAAAGTGAATTATATGAGGGTGGTCTGAAAAGTAATCAGCCTAACAATGAAAAAACGAATTTACAATTTCAAAATTATTTTAATTTTTCAACGTAATCTCCCTTAAGACTAATACATTGATTCCATCAATGCTCCAGCGCCATTATTCCGTCCCCGTAGTGGTTCTCAGTAAGATCCGAAAAATACCCTTCTACAGCTGCAATCACCTCTGGATTCGAAGAAAAACGCTGACCAGCGAGGAAGATCTTTAGTTTGGGGAAGAGATAGAAGTCAGAGGGAGCCAAATCCGGGAAATAGGGTGGATGTTCCAACAATTCATAGTGCAGATCCCTTAATTTTCGCATTGCCATAATACCTTTGTGGCTGGTGCATTGTCCTCATGATGATTTTTTTCTTCTGCAAATTGGGTCTTTTCACACGAATTTTTTCGTTTAGTCTGGTTAAAAGATCGAAATAATATTCCCCGGTTATTGTTTTATCCATTTTAAGATCATTAATAAACATTTAGCATCCCAAAACATGATGTCATGACCTTTCGTGCTGATGAAACCGACTTTGTATTCTTTGGCGCTGAAGAAGCCCGGCTTCTGTCCTCTGTTTGGATTCTGGTGGGTAATGGTGAATCCAAGTCTCATCCATAATAATAAGTCGACGCACAAAATCAGTTTTATTCTTGCTAAACGCTCCAAGCACTGTTCAGAGATTTTCATGCCAGTGCATTTTTGATCTTCTGTGAGCACGCACGGCACCCATCTTGCGCAAAGCTTTTTTCGTATGCAATTCTTCATGCAAAATATATCATACGTTCTTTTGAAATGCCTATAGTCTCAGCAATTTCACGCACTTGGACTCGCCGGTCATCCAATACCATATCGTGCGCTTCATCAATGATTTCTAGTGTTGTTATACCTTCAAGGTTGGTACGGCCACGTTTAAACTCGGCAGACCATTTCTTAATTGTCGAAAACGAAGGAACAGAGTGCCCATAAACTTTTATGAACTTAGAATGAATTTCTTTTGGCGTTAAACCTTCTTTTACAAAGAATTTTATAGCCGCACGATACTCAATTGTATCCATTTCCAGGG
Organism: Typopeltis vanoorti; assembly: GCF_054136105.1. Classification (NCBI taxonomy): domain Eukaryota; kingdom Metazoa; phylum Arthropoda; class Arachnida; order Uropygi; family Thelyphonidae; genus Typopeltis; species Typopeltis vanoorti. The sequence goes on from NC_143567.1 coordinate 102,511,188, forward strand.
ATACAGACAACACATTTGCTTTAGACAGCTGTATAAAACTACTTGATAGAATGACTTGCAATTTCACAGGGATGCTTATGACAGATGTATGAACTTCGAAAAAAAAATCGTGCCGATAGTGTTGCCATCTATGGTCGAGGCCGAGAACGTTTCAGACCACCCTCGTAGTTAACACTGACTAGCAGAATATTCTGCCTAAAGCTTCGAGATATGATTAGATGCAAGGTAAAATTAACTACGCATTTACTAATGGAATAAATTACTTTGATCGTAATTCTAGCATAATTTTTGTTCAAGTGAAATGGATATCATTGGAACAAAAATAACATGATCACTAGAGGGCACCAGAATGCATGTTGCCAACAATTACTTTAATAAATTAAATAAAATTCAAGTCTAAATTTCTTCTTGTAATTTTTACTGCTTTTTTTGTATTCTTTAGTACGAAATGATTTCATAGTCATCCCCTCCCGAAAACTTGACTTGAATTTTTAAACCGAAAATTGGTAAGATATTGACAATAGAACATTACGGTTACAATACTACTCAGGATTAGGAACATTATCTTCTGCTACGGATATATGCAAAGAGAGGGAAAAGCTTTAGTGGATTTGCACTCTTATAGGGTGTCCCAAAATTCACGCAAGAAGTAATTTTGATAGAAAACACAGTTTTTAATTAAAAATTGTAATTTCTTATTGATTCATAAAGCATACAGTATAGGGTTATGCATGGAATAGCATATCGGGTCAATGGCCTCCACGGCTTAGCTGGCACATACGCACTCTTTTGTCGAAATTTTCCATGACCATTTTGCATAAATGTGGCTGAATTTCGTTGATACAGCGCTCAATTTCCTCTTTCAAGGCGTGGGTGGTCGTGGGCTTGTTTGCATAAACCTTAGACTTCAAAAAACCCCAAAGAAAAAAGCCCAACGGCGTTAAGTCACATGATCTGGGCGGCCAATTCTGATCACCAAAACGGGAAATTACACGACCAGGAAATGACTCGTGCAGTAATTGAATTGTTTCTCGGGCTGTATGGCATGTGGCACCGTCTTGTTGAAACCACATGTCGTCCACATCCATGTCTTGCAATTTAGGCACAAAAAACTGGATTATCATGTCGCGATAGCGAGCACCATTAACTGTTATTGCCTTACCAGCCGCATTTTCGAAGAAGAATGGACCGATGATGCCTCCAGCCCAAAATCCGCACCAAACAGTGACACGTTGTGGACGCATTTGTTTCTCAACAATCACTCGTGGATTTTCTGAACCCCAAATGGGACAATTTTGTCGATTAACGAAGCCATCAAGATGAAAATGAGCCTCATCGCTGAAGATGATTTTGTTCGAAAAATAAGCATCCACTTGTTGTTGTTCCATAATCTATTCAACGAACTCTCTTCGTTGTGCGTGGTCAGTAGGCTTCAGTTCTGGAGTCAATTGAACTTTGTAAGCATAAAGATGCAAATCTTTCGTGGGAATACGCTGTAGAGAGCTTCTCGAAATGCCCAATTCAAGACCACGGTGCCAAATTCATGTTCCTGGACTCTCAGCGACACTCTCACGAACTGCTTCGATGTTTTCTGTTGAACGACTTTGTTGAAGGACAGCCAGAGTGTATAAGATCACTAATTGATCCAGTTTCCTTGAATTTTTTAATTAATCTTTTCACAGTTGATGAAGTTAAATCACTATTCCGACCATATTTTGTACGAAAATTGCGAACTGTAGCTGCCAAACCTTCAATATTTTTAAAATATTGCTCAACAATGAAAATGCGTTGTTCTTTCGTGTAGCGCTCCATTTTTAATAACCCTGACCTGTCAGCTGTCACGCTGTCTTTTTTTTCTCGATGGCAACACTTTACCGCACAAATGGCGCTAAATTTAAATCTTGCGTGAATTTTGGGACACCCTTTATAATGCTAACTCAGTCAAGCTACAGAAGATCGTAGCTAATAAAAAAAAAAAAATATTGAAAGGGTGAAATTAACATAGTTGTAAGGTAAAGTAAGTTTCTTTGGATTCATTTAAAATTTAATTATGGTAATTAGCAGACATTTTGTTTCATCCAAAAGAAACTGTTGCTTACTAAAAATCGAAATGAATTTGAAAAATAGCTTTCAAACCTGTGTACAGGGAGGTCTACGAAACGACAACATAATGGGGTCATCGCCGATCTTCAAATTAAAGAAAGTAATTAGCGTTGGATAGAGCGGCAAAAATGAGTGGCTGCAATAAGCTGAACTTTTGGATAAATGCAAAAATAGAATTTGCAGTTCAAGTACTACATATTTCATGAACTCGTTGCCTCGTGATTCAACAGGTTTCCATTGAAATAGAACGTCAACGCGACCACACTTAACAGATGAAGCAAATATAGCGTGGGTCATAGTTGAGAAGTATTTGATGAGGGAAATAACAGACTGTGTGCCTAAATCAAAAAGGATCAACAAAATAGGTGTTAAATGGATGAACAGGGAAATTAAGCAGAAGAAGAGAAGATTATGGAGAAAATATTCACTTCGAAGATGTGAACAGTTGCATGAAATATGTAAAGCACAGGCAAGAAGAGTGATAATTATAACAAGAAAGGCGAGATTAGGGTATATAGCAAAACAGGCTAAGAAAAACCCCAGAGAAATTTTCTGTTATGCAGCTAGCAAAAGAAAGAATGATTGTGGGAAGATAACTCTGTTAGATAGAGATGGTGCAAAAGTGATCAAGGAAGAAGTTATTGTGGAGTTGTTCAGTGATCATTTTGCTAAGATTTTTCATACTGATGATAATGATTATTCTAAGGAAACAGGAAGTTGAGGAATCAACACTTCAACCTAGTTCCTTGAAGGCGAATAACTTAGACGTCTATGATTGCTTAAGTCATCTTGATGTGAATAAGGCTATTGGACTAGATGGAATTTCACCTCGTGTTATGAAAGAATGCGCTAAAGAACTGACACTTCCGTTGACTCGGTTATTTAATGAGAGTCTAGTGTCCTCAACAATCCCTAATGCGTGGTAAGAGGGCAACGATTGTTCCTCTGCATAAAGGTGGAAGAAAAATGCATGTTTAAAATTACAGACCAGTTGGAATTTCTGGAGGCTGTTAAGAGCTTGGAGAGATTGATTAGAAATAGAATACATGATTAAATGGAAAAGGAAAAAAATCTGTATAGAGATCACCATGGGTTTGTTAAAGAGGGGGTCTTGTTTTACAAATTTGCTTACATTTTATAATAAAGTGACAGTTCTGGATTGGGGTGATTCATACACAGTGATACTTCTGGATTTTACAAAGGCGTTTGACAGGCAACCACATAATAAACTGGTATATAAGTTTAGGCAAATGGGAGTGGAAAATCAGTTGGTTGATTGGAGAGCAGACTGCTTTCTAATCGATATCAAACGGGTATGTATAGAGGTGCACGTCTATCAGGAGGAGAGTTACCAGTGGCGTCTCACAGGGTTCTAGGGCCACTGCTCTTCAATTTGTTTGTTAATGATATTGTGAGTGGTCTGCAAACTGATATTCAGCTGTTTGCGGATGAAGCTAGGCTGGGAAAAGTTATTAGGAATAATGCAAATGTATTGATGCTCCAGAGGGATTTGAATAAAGTGGCTGTGTAGGGAGACAAGTGGGGATGTCAATTTTACATCAATAAATGTAAGGTTTTGCAGTTTGGATCTCAAAAAAGTAAAGCTGCGTATCATATTGGAGACGTTAGATTACAGGAGGTGGAGGAAGCGTGTGATTTTGGGATATTGGTGGATAAAGAATTAAAGTTCAACGGACATCTTGCAAAAATAATAAAAACAATGCAAAGAAATGACAGTGTACTAAGAAGAACACTGACAAGTAAAGATAAGGGTGTGATCAGTCCGCTGTACAAGGCTTTGATTAGACCACATCTGGGCTACTGCGCATCGATTTGGTCACCTGCGTAGATGAGAAGCACGCCGTGGAAAGAGTTCAGACGAATAACTAAAGCAATTCCGGGATTGTGGAATACTGACTATGAAGACAGGTTGAGAGAATGTAAATTTACAGGCTCTAGTGAGTAGATGGAAGAGGGGAGATATGATGGAGACATAAATTGCTAAGGGGTGCTTATCAAATATATACCGAGAATATTTTTTAAAAGGTTGAAAGAGGGATGGAGTTAGAGACAATAGGTCATTCTCGGAAGTTGTATAGAGGTGTAGTGCGTAAGTGAGGGCGAGAGGACTTTTTTTTTTTTGCATGGAGAGTGGTTAGTGAGTGGAATGCATTTCCAAATGAGATGGTGAGTGCAGAAACATTGAACCAATTTAAATGGGGTATGAAAAACATTATCAACAGCATCTTATAAAACAGCATCTTACCATTGCTTCACGCTAAATGAGTCTTGACTCCAGGAGGTGTTTGTATAATAATAATAATAATAATAATAATAATAATAATAATAATAATAATAATTTTTTAAATTGAAATTATGATTACATATTTAAATTACATGCGATGCATACATACATTTCATTACATATGACATATTACATGCATTTGAATACATATGATACATACATTGATTACATTTTTTAAAATTCAATTTAATTCAGTTTAATACGCTGTAAAGACGGGATTTGAACCTAAATCTTTCTAACCCGGTGTTGATAGTCCATTATGTTTTTTGGTTGTACATTATTAAAATTATGATTACAAATTATGATTACATATTGTGATTACATATTTACAACAGGTTTAATTCTGTTTTTTTTTTGTAACAATGAAATTCGTACAGATTTTCCGTTTTTCTTTTTCTGTATAATGTATTAACAATAGTTACTGTACTTGGTAATTTATTGTTTCTTCAGTTGAATAATATTGCTCTTTTTACAGCATTTAACAATGAGTTATATACATTTATGATTTTCGTTGTTATATACTTTAAGATCTGCAACAACATCACTTAAATGTGATATATAGATTCCCCCCCCCTTTTTTGTTGATCTTGGGTGAGATGTAATTTCTCTGCTTTCATCCTCGAAGCTTATTTGTTAAGCTTATCTGAGGATGACACCCGTTGGTTATTATTTATTGGTTTGTTTGCTGTGTTGAGAAGTAGGCTGATGTTTGATTTCCACTACAGCCATAGATTGAGAAATTCACACACACACACACACACACACACACACACACACACACACACACACACACACACACACACACACACACACACACACACACACACACACACACACACACACACACACACACATGGCAAGCTTAAACTAATATATTGTGTTTCATTAAGTTTGTATGGTATTTTGAGTGCGTGTTCCTTGTTCATAATATGTCTCCTTAGGACTCTTTTCAGGCTATTGTAGTTAAGGTTTCTGTATTCAAAAGGTAATTTGTTTATCATGTCTGGGATGTAGAAGTTTCGCGTGGCCTTTCCGTAGTGATTATTGTATTTATATGTGATATAATTAGTTGTCTGTGGTCTTGTCATACGGCATGTATTTCGGTATGTTATACGATATGTAATAATAATAATAACAATAATAATAATTAAAAAAAATAATTGTTCTCCTTCACAGCCCATACACAGTTGAATTGGATTATTGGACTTGCTGTAGGAAAAAAAAAAAATATATGCGACCAGCTAACTCATTGAAATCCTTTATGAAGATACTTCTTCCAGACGGATTTGAATCCAGTTTTACTGAGTAACTCAATTTTAGTCGAAGGTTCCTTATTAATGTTCTTTACAACATTTCAATTTTTCAACATAATCTCCCTTAAGACTAATACATTGATTCCATCAATGCTCCAGCGCCATTATTCCGTCCCCGTAGTGGTTCTCTGTAAGATCCGAAAAATACCCTTCTACAGCTGCAAAAAGATCTGAAAAATACCTTCTACTGTTTTTCTTCGAATGCCTCTGGATTCGAAGAAAAACGCTGACCAGCGAGGAAGATCTTTAGTTTTGGGAAGAGGTAGAAGTCAGAGGGAGCCAAATCCGGGGAATAGGGTGGATGTTCCAACAATTCATAGTGCGGATCCCTTAATTTTCCCATTGCCAAAACACCTTTTATGGCTGGTGCATTGTCCTCATGATGATATTTTTCTTCTGCAAACCGGGTCTTTTCTCACGAAGTTTTTCGTCTAGTCTGGTTAAAAGATCGAAATAATATTCCCCGGTTATTGTTTTATCCATTTCAAGATAATTAATAAACATTTAGCATCCCAAAACATGATGTCATGACCTTTCGTGCTGATGAAACCGACTTTGTCTTCTTTGGCGCTGAACAACCGGCTTCTGTCCTCTGTTTTGACTGCTGTTTGGATTCTGGTGGATAATGGTGAATCCAAGTCTCATCCATAATAATAAATCGATGCACAAAATCAGTTTTATTCTTGTTAAAACGCTCAAAGCACTGTTCAGAGATTTTCATGCGAGTGCGTTTTTGATCTGCTGTGAGCACGCGCGGCACTCATCTTGCGCAAAGCTTTTTTCGTATGCAATTCTTCATGCAAAATATATCCTACACGTTCTTTTGAAATGCCTATAGTCTCAGCAATTTCACGCACTTGGAATCGCCGGTCATCCAATACCATATCGTGCGCTTGATCAATGATTTCTAGCGTTGTTACATCTTCAAGGCTGGTACGGCCACGTTTAAACTCGGCAGTCCATATCTTAATTGTCGAAAACGAAGGAACAGAGTGCCCATAAACTTTTATGAACTTCGAATGAATTTCTTTTGGCGTTAAACCTTCTTTTACAAAGAATTTTATAGCCGCACGATACTCAACTGTATCCATTTCCAGGGATACAGACAACACATTTGCTTTAGACAGCTGTATAAAACAAACTACTTGATAGAATGATTTGCAATTTCACATGGATGCTTAAGACAGATGTATTAACTTGAAAAATAAAATCGTGCCGATAGTGTTGCCATCTATGGTCGAGGCCGAGAACGTTTCAGACCACCCTCGTAGTCAACACTGACTTGCAGAATATTCTGTCTAAGGCTTCGAGATATGATTAGATGCAAGGTAAAATTAACTACGCATTTATTAATGGAATAAATTACTTTGATCGTAATTCTGGCATAGTTTTTGTTCAAGTGAAATGGATATCATTGGAACAAAAATAACATGACCACTAAAGGGCACTAGAATGCATGTTGCCAACAATTACTTTAATAAATTAAATAAAATTCAAGTCTAAATTTCTTCTTGTAATTTTTACTGCGTTTTTTTTATTCTTTAGTACGAAATGATTTCATAGTCCCCCCCCCCCCCCCCCCGAAAACTTGACTTGAATTTTTAAACCGAAAATTGGTAAGATATTGACAATAGAACATTACGGTTACAATACCACTCAGGATTAGGAACATTATCTTCTGCTACGGATACATGCAAAGAGAGGGAAAAGCAATAATGGATTTGTAGAGTGTCCCAAAATTCACGCAAGAAGTAATTTTGATAGAAAACACAGGTTTTTAATTAAAAATTGTCATTTCTTATTGATTCATAAAGTATACAGTATAGGGTTATGCATGGAATAGCATATCAGGTAAATGGCCTCCACGGTTTTTCTGGCAGATACGCACTCTTTTGTCGAAATTTTCCATGACCGTTTTGCATAAATGTGGCTGAATTTCGTTGAGTCAGCGCTCAATTTCCTCCTTCAAAGCGTGGGTGGTCGTGGGCTTGTTGGCATAAACCTTAGACTTCAAAAAATCCCAAAGAAAAAAGTCCAACGGCGTTAAGTCACATGATCTTGGCGGCCAATTCTGGTCACCAAAACAGGAAATTACACGACCTGGAAATGACTCGTGCAGTAATTGAATTGTTTCTCGGGCTGTATGGCATGTGGCACCGTCTTGTTGAAACCACATGTCGTCCACATCCATATCTTGCAATTTAGGCACAAAAAACTGGATCATCATGTCGCCATAGCGAGCACCATTAACTTTTATTGCCTTACCACCCGCATTTTCGAAGAAGAATGGACCGATGATGCCTCCAGCCCTAAATCCGCCCCAAACAATGACACGTTGTGGATACATTTGTTTCTCAACAATCACTCGTGGATTTTCTGAACCCCAAATGCGACAATTTTGTCGATTAACGAAGCCATCAAGATGAAAATGAGCCTCATCGCTGAAGATGATTTTGTTCGAAAAATAAGAATCCACTTGTTGTTGTTCCATAATCCATTCAACGAACTCTCTTCGCTGTGTGTGGTCAGTAGGCTTCAGTTCTGGAGTCAATTGAACTTTGTAAGCATAAAGATGCAAATCTTTCGTGAGAATACGCTGTAGAGAGCTTCTCGAAATACCCAATTCAAGACCACGGTGCCGAATTGATGTTCCTGGACTCTCTGCAACATTCTCAAGAACTGCTTCGATGTTTTCTGTTGAACGACTTGTTGAAGGACGGCCAGAGTCTATAAGATCACTAATTGATCCAGTTTCCTTGAATTTTTTAATTAATCTTTTCACAGTTGATGAAGTTAAATCACTATTCCGACCATATTTTGTACGAAAATTGCGAACTGTAGCTGCCAAACCTTCATTATTTTTAAAATATTGCTCAACAATGAAAATGTGTTGTTCTTTCGTGTAGCGCTCCATTTTTAATAACCCTGACCTGTCAGCTGTCACGCTGTCTTTTTTTTCTCGATGGCAACACTTTACCGCACAAATGGCGGTAAATTTAAATCTTGCGTGAATTTTGTGACACCCTTTATAATTCTAACTCAGTCAAGCTACAGAAGATCGTAGCTAATAAAAAAAAAAATTGAAAGTGTGAAATTAACATAATTGTAAGGTTTCCACTAAGTTTCTTTGGATTCATTTACAATTTAATTATGGTAATTAGCAGACATTTTGTTTCATCCAAAAGAAACTGTTGCTTACTAAAAATCGAAATGAATTTGAAAAATGGCTTTCAAACTGTGTACTGGGGTTATAAGGTGAGGTCTACGAAACGACAACATAATGGGGTCATCGCAGATCTTCAAACTAAAGAAGGTAATTAGCGTTGGATAGAGCGGCAAAAATGAGTGGCTGCAATAAGCTGAACTTTTGGATAAATGCAAAAATAGAATTTGGCAGTTCAAGTACTACATATTTCATGAACTCGTTGCCTCGTGATTCAACAGGTTTCCATTGAAATAGAACGTCAACGCGACCACACTTAACAGATGAAGTAAATATAGCGTGGGTCATAGTTGAGAAGTATTTGATGAGGGAAATAACAGACTGTGTGCCTAAATCAAAAAGGATCAACAAAATAGGTGTTAAAACAGGGAAATTAAGCAGAAGAAGAGAAGATTATGGAGAAAATATTCACTTCGAAGATGTGAACAGTTGCATGAAATATGTAAAGCACAGGCAAGAAGAGTGATAATTATAACAAGAAAGGCGAGATTAGGGTATATAGCAAAACAGGCTAAGAAAAACTCCAGAGAAATTTTCTGTTATGCAGCTAGCAAAAGAAAGAATGATTGTGGGAAGATAACTCTGTTAGATAGAGATGGTGCAAAAGTGATCAAGGAAGAAGTTATTGTGGAGTTGTTCAGTGATCATTTTGCTAAGATTTTTCATACTGATGATAATGATTATTCTAAGGAAACAGGAAGTTGAGGAATCAACACTTCACCCTAGTTCCTTGAAGGTGAATAACTTAGAAGTCTATGATTGCTTAAGTCATCTTGATGTGAATAAGGCTATTGGACTAGATGGAATTTCACCTCGTGTTATGAAAGAATGCGCTAAAGAACTGACGCTTCCGTTGACTCGGTTGTTTAATGAGAGTCTAGTGTCCTCAAAAATCCCTAATGCGTGGTAAGAGGGCAACAATTGTTCATTTGCATAAAGGTGGAAGAAAAATGCATGTTTCAAATTACAGACCAGTTGGCATTTCTGGAGGCTGTTAAGAGCTTGGAGAGATTGATTAGAAATAGAATACATGATTAAATGGAAAAGGAAAAAAATCTGTATAGAGATCACCATGGGTTTGTTAAAGAGGGGGTCTTGTTTTACAAATTTGCTTACATTTTATAATAAAGTGACAGTTCTGGATTGGGGTGATTCATACACAGTGATACTTCTGGATTTTACAAAGGCGTTTGACAGGCAACCACATAATAAACTATTATATAAGTTAAGGCAAATGGGAGTGGAAAATCAGTTGGTTGATTGGATAGCAGACTGCTTTCTAATCGATATCAAACAGGTACGTATAGAGGTGCACGTCTATCAGGAGGAGAGTTACCAGTGGCGTCTCACAGGGTTCTAGGGCCACTGCTCTTCAATTTGTTTGTTAATGATATTGTGAGTGGTCTGCAAACTGATATTCAGCTGTTTGCGGATGAAGCTAGGCTGGGAAAAGTTATTAGGAATAATGCAGATGTATTGATGCTCCAGAGGGATTTGAATAAAGTGGCTGTGTAGGGAGACAAGTGGGGATGTCAATTTTACATCAATAAATGTAAGGTTTTGCAGTTTGGATCTCAAAAAAGTAAAGCTGCGTATCATATTGGAGACGTTAGATTACAGGAGGTGGAGGAAGCGTGTGATTTTGGGATATTGGTGGATAAAGAATTAAAGTTCAACGGACATCTTGCAAAAATAATAAAAGCAATGCAAAGAAATGACAGTGTACTAAGAAGAACACTGACAAGTAAAGATAAGGGTGTGATCAGTCCGCTGTACAAGGCTTTGATTAGACCACATCTGGGCTACTGCGCATCGATTTGATCACCTGCGTAGATGAGAAGCACGCCGTGGAAAAAGTTCAGACGCGAATAACTAAAGCAATTCTGGGATTGTGGAATACTGACTATGAAGACAGATTGAGAGAATGTAAATTTACAGGCTCTAGTGAGTAGATGGAAGAGGGGAGATATGATGGAGACATATAAATTGCTAAGGGGTGCTTATCAAATAGATACCGAGAATATTTTTTAAAAGGTTGAAAGAGGGAAAGAGTTAGAGACAATAGGTCATTCTCGGAAGTTGTATAGAGGTGTAGTGCGTAAGAGAGAGCGACAGGATCTTTTTTTTTTTTGCATGGAGAGTGGTTGCTGAGTGGAATGCATTGCCAAATGAGATGGTGAGTGCAGAAACATTGAACCAATTTAAGATGGGGTATGAAAAACATTATCTCTATTACAATGCATCTTACCATTGCTTCACGCTAAATGAGTCTTGACTCCAGGAGGTGTTTGTATAATTTATTATTTTTATTTTTTTATTGTTCTTTCAAATATTTACAATATTTCAAATAGTACAATGATCATCTATTCAGTATATTATTTTATAAGGTTCAGCACTTTGTGCTACATATAATGAGATTTAAATAGTAATGATGATAACAGTTCTTTTTAATATAACAATCATAATAATAATTTACAATTATATTGTTCAGAGTTACATAAGTTGTATAATATTACATGTTGTGGTTTACTGGTTTTTTTTTCAAGTTTGAAAAGGTGTGATTATACAACAATATTTATACAAATGCAATCTGAATATTATGTGTCCTTATTTTCACAAACATACGGTGTAAACTCATGATTTACTTTTAAAATAATTTTTTTTTTTTTACATTGCATACATTTGTTACAGTTATTATATACACTACATTCATTTGTTTACATATGTTACATTACTTATATTTGTTTACATGTGATATTTACATTACGTACATTGGTTTACATATAATACATACAGTACATTGGTTTTCTTGTGATACGTACATTACATGCATGTGGTTACATATGATACATCTTGGATGAGAACAAATTTTTTTTCCCTTTCATCCTCGGAGCTTAAATGTAAGCTTATCTGAGGATTGAATTAAATTGAATTAAAATTCAATTTAATTCATTTTTTAAAATCCAATTTAATTCAGTTTAATACGTTGTAAAGACGAGATGTGAACCTAAATCTTTCTAACCTGGTGGTGACAGTCCATTATGTTTTTTGGTTGTACATTATTAAAATTATGATTACAAATTATGATTACATATTGTGATTACATATTTACAACAGGTTTAATTCTGTTTTTTTTTTTTGTAACAATGAAATTCGTACAGATTTTCCGTTTTTCTTTTTCTGTATAATGTATTAACAATAGTTACTGTACTTGGTAATTTATTGTTTCTTCAGTTGAATAATATTGCTCTTTTTACAGCATTTAACAATGAGTTATATACATTTATGATTTTCGTTGTAATATACTTTAAGATCTGCAACAACATCACTTAAATGTGATATATGGATTCCCCCCCTTTTTTTGTTGATCTTGGGTGAGATGTAATTTCTCTGCTTTCATCCCTCGAAGCTTATTTGTTAAGCTTATCTGAGGATGACACCAGTTGGTTATTATTTATTGGTTTGTTTGCTGTGTTGAGAAGTAGGCTGATGTTTGATTTCCACTACAGCCATAGATTGAGAAATTCACACACACACACACACACACACACACACACACACACACACACACACACACACACACACACACACACACACACACACACACACACACACACACACACACACACACACACACACACACACACACACACACACACACAACTGATGTTTGATTTCCACTACAGCCATAGATTGAGAAATTCACACACACACACACAGCTGATGTTTGATTTCCACTACAGCCATAGATTGAGAAATTCACACACACACACACACACACACACACACACACACACACACACACACACACACACACACACACACACATGGCTGTAGTGGAAATCAAAAAAAAAAGTCTATGGCTGTAGTGGAAATCAAACATCAGTTGTGTGTGTGTGTGTGAATTTCTCAATCTATGGCTGTAGTGGAAATCAAACATCAGTTGTGTGTGTGTGTGTGTGAATTTCTCAATCTATGGCTGTAGTGGAAATCAAACATCAGCCTACTTCTCAACACAGCAAACAAACCAATAAATAATAACCAACACACACACACACACACACACACACACACACACACACACACACACACACACACACACACACACACACACACACACACACACACACACACACACACACACACACACACACACACACACACGGAAAGCCTAAACTAATATATTGTGTTTCATTAAGTTAGTATGGTATTTTGAGTGCGTGTTCCTTGTTCATAGTATGTACTTAGAGCTCTTTTCAGGCTATTGTAGTTTGTAAGGTTTCTGTATTCAAAAGGTAATTTGTTTATCACGTCTGGGATGTATAAGTTTCGCGTGGCCTTTCCGCAGTGATTATTGTATTTATATGTGATATAATTAGTTGTCTGTGGTCTTGTCATACGGCATGTATTTCGGTATGTTATACGATATGTAATAATAATAATAACAATAATAATAATTAAAAAGAATAATTGTTCTCCTTCACAGCCCATACACAGTTGAATTGGATTATTGGACTTGCTGTAGGAAAAAAAAAACAACTATATGCGACCAGCTAACTCATTGAAATCCTTTATGAAGATACTTCTTCCAGACGGATTTGAATCCAGTTTTACTGAGTAACTCAATTTTAGTCGAAGGTTCCTTATTAATGTTCTTTACAACGTAAAGACGGGATTTGAACCTAAATCATTCTAACCCAGTGTCAGTCCATTATGCTCTTTGGTTGTAAATAGCTGGTGAGTATGCTGGTCTCATCCGGAGGTTGAAGTGTTCACTGTTGGAAATTTGGATTTTTAATAGCGCGAAGCAGGCAAATAAGCCAGAAGCAGATATGATTAACTGACCATATCATAATAAAGCAAGCAAGTGGCTTCACCGTGACAGACCACTGAGTCTAACATAAAAGGAAAGATGAGATGAGATATAATAGAATGTTACTATGGCAACGCACTGACTAAATGTTACTACATCGTTTGCTTTTCTCCCCTGCTTTCCGAATCAACTTCCGGTAAACATGCTCAAACACGACATAGTACTTACTACTTAATTTTAGGGGAGATTTCTAGTCTATCAGCACGCGCCAACACCTCGTTTTATTACATTGGCTGTTTTCAAATATAATCGTCATGGTTTTCCTGGCCTTACATAGCGCACGCATTCAGTTGAGACAGAAAGAAGACTATATAATATTAACTGTGTTGCTATAGTAACAGTCGAATATTTTGCATTTTATTAGCAGGAATGCATAAGTATAACGAAGCAACAGAGAAGTGCTTTTACAAAAATCGGTTCAAATCATACCATTTGCACAATCAAAAGGTCAGGTGATCTGCACGCAGTATCGGCAACTCTTCAAAGTGATTTCGTATGGCGTAATCTTGAGATCATTTCTTAATGATACTGCTTTAACTTTGAAATGCATTTAGAAATCTTTTGACGTGTGCGTGTGGCAGGGATAGGTGTGCATGCGCGTGTGGAAGCGGGGGGGGGGGGGAACTACAGGCCAGTCCACCAGAATGCAGGTCATCTAAACATACTTATCACCGTCGCTGAATTGTACTTCCGGAGATACCTTGTAAGGCTTTCCGTTTTGCAGTCCGTAGCGGTGTGTGTGTGCGTGTGTGTGTGACCTACTAGTCAACCGCACGAACAATACGGCCACGTGTTGCCTCTTTGAAGAGCCGTCATGATTTTGCCGCGACGGTTTATTACGAGATGGTTGAGGCTGAGCGATAAGCGTGCCTGCGGAGATTTTGGGGTTATCGTAAAGCGAGAGATTACGGAAGAAACAGGAAGTGGAAACGAAAGAGTTGCTGCTGTTTGAGGGATGAAAGGGACGCTTTCCCCCAGAGAGCGCGGACGTCAAAAGGTAGCAAATGAAGGCTATTTATGAGTGCGTACTCTTGGGAGAATCTATGCGCCATGGTTAGAGTTATTGTGAATTAATGTAGAGGCAACTAAGGTCATGGGCAACGTACTATATCTGCATGAGTTTGGCTCGTCTGTTTGCATGTTCTGTGAAAAGAAAATAATGCGCTTTGGGGTATTTGGGGACACATCTCGTTCTTCCCGTTGACGAGAAAATGCCTTCAAGAAAATCAATTGCAATGCACATCTCCTAGTCCTGATGACGTCGGCATTATTTCTATTCTTCTTCTGCAGCTTGTCCCACTTAAGTAGGGTCGCTCTTTTTGGCGAGTCTCCTCCACATCCTCCTGTCCTGGTCTGAAACCACATCCAAGTTTATCCTCGAGTCCTCCTGCACCACTCCCTCCATCTCTTCTTTGGCCGCTCGCGCTGCTTCCTCCCTTGCAGCCATTTGCATGACCTTTCCTCCCACATACTCACCCTTCCTCCTCATCACATGACCAAACCATCTCAACCTTACTCAAGGGCTCTCATTAGTGAGTATGGGCATGGCAAACCCGAGGTACCTGATGCTGGAGCATGCCTTACTCCACGTCATATACATCTGTTGTATTATCTATAGACTGGTTCCTCCCCTTCTTTCTTTGCTTCTTTTTTTTTCTTCTTGCTCCTTCCCCACAATGCTATTAGAGTATTCGAGGGCTAGGGGTGAATCTTTCCTATTTTGTTATGTCGTCTTATGCAGCCACCGAAGGGGACAAGCTAGCTCCAGTAGGTGCCGGTCCCAAGCCTGGATAAATGGCGAGGGTTGATATCAGGAAGGGCATCCAGTCATTAAACCTCACTGCCAGCTTTAGCGATGATCAAATGAGTCAAGAAAGTGACACAAGGGCAATGTTTCTATTATAATTTAAATATAATAAAAGGAGGTATTTAAATTCTGGACTAATCTCACGTAATAAGGGATCTGTAACATTTAAACATCATATATTAATTTCACTAAAACCTTTGGTTCTCATTATACAGCAGATATTATTTGGCCACTCATAACTCTTGTAACTTTGATCATGGATCTGAATGCCAAAGACATTTATATGAGCTTCCAACGTTCTGCCGCTGAAGATAAGTTAGCTCATCTCACACGGAGTTCGCTGTTCTTGCTTTCCCCCCCCCCCCCTCCTCTCCCCTTGCTGGTTTTCATTCAAAAAGTAGGCAAACTGACAGTAAAACACACACAGTTAACCGAACATCTCATAACTTTCCTCACCGGCGTAGTTCAAATCAAACCAAATGAAACCTCACATTATTACATTTCGAAGGTATGAGAACACAAAGGGGAAAGTTGCACAATCAGTAACATTTTGGAGGAGGGTTTACATTTTGTGATATTGAGTTCAAACATGCGCAAATGGCTTCGGATCAATGGCATTGAGCCAGCCAACACACACACACACACATCGGTACCACACGCCTTCGTACTGATTCTCGTACTAAGCCTCCATATATCCGAATCCCTGACAAAGGCATTGCGCTATTGAAGTAAATTCATTCTCGATGCAATATTATCTTCTTAGAAAGACATGTGCTAAATAGACTGTTGTAGCATTGAGCTCCAGTTATTCTATCATCGACAAAAAACCACTGATCTACTACCAGGAAGGAAAAACATTACCCCATACTAACAGTTGCGCTTCCACCATAATGTTTCATCATTGATAATGAAAGCGTTCGTTGGCCTGCTTCAGATCGTCAGTTATGGAAACGAATAGAAAGATCCGTTGATTAAGAGAATGTCTTTCATTCCTTCAGAGTTTAATTTCTATAGCCACAGCATTATTATAAACAGTCATAAATATCGGATAATATAAATATCCTTAAATTCATTCTCTGAGTGCTAAAGGATAATTCTAGGTGGTTTGTGAAGCTGGGGATGGTTCTGTTCAGTGACTCACAGGAAGATAATCTGGAACTTAAATTTAGAGGCTGAGAGGATTTAACCTGAATATGACGTAGCCTCAATAATGATCCTGGAACCTGTACAGATTTTGTACACCTCCCGTACACATGTTATCAACCATCCAACGATTACATATATTGGTCTTCCTAGACCTCCTTCTCACGGATTAAGTCTACTTTTAATTTTTCCACCGATTTACTGAAATTTCTTTATTTTTTTCATCTATATCTTTGCCTCCCAGATATCTGCAACCTAAATTAATTACATATGGAACTGGCTCCATTATTTTACCTTCTATGACTATTTTTGTTCTAATATGATTTCGTTATCAAATTCCAGACATGTACCCTCAACGGGTGTGCAGGATATAACAGTACTACATGAAAATTTACATCATTACCAGTGGCGGCTCGTAGATTGAAATCGTGGGGGATTTCAATCCACGAGTAGTAGTAGTATCAATCCACAATTGACACTACTACTGGCGCAAACTGCATATAAACAACAGTGGAACTGCGCGACGGACAGTGTCGCATTACGCTAATACCTCGCATCTCACTATGACGTGCATATGCTTGTGCGATATGACACTGTGGTAAACACAGTGCTGCTAGCGCCCTCCTAAGTGCTATGTCATTTAGCGAAACCTATATTCACATATCAGGTGCGTAGACAGTGCTCCAGTATTTTTATCAGCGTATTATATCAACCAGTCTTTGTATAGATGCTAGCTGAAAGGACATAAATCCCTTTATGGAGGTCGCAGAACGCAAACATTCTAAAGGTTAATTTGTCTAATATCGTTGAAGAAACGATGGTAAAAAAAATGATTTAAAAAGACATGCTGAAATTTTGTTGTGAACTCAGTCTATTTTAGCAACAGTGTAAGTAGCTTTGACCTCGGTAGGTTAGCGCCATTTTTTGAAGGCATATACTACCATATCACACAAAAGTGTATTATGCCAGAGTTTGTTTCCACACACACACACACACACACACACACACACACACACACACACACACACACACACACACACACACACACACACACACACACACACAGTAATATTTATCCTTAATTGGTGAGTGCGCGCACAAGGCAATAAGTGACTTGTTGTTGTCATAGTTTACCCGAACACAATACAACGATGACCATCGACAAACTGGGACAAGGTCGATATATATAAAACGCTACATTTGTTTTTGGAGTAGTGGTTTTGATCTGAAATCCCTGCAGCAATGACGTGTTTTGCCTGCAAAAACAGATCGGATAACAAGAACTGCAACCACGTGTATCTACCCAAGCAAGGCTTTTCTTAGATTCACTTTTGTTTGAAAACAGAACCAATCCACATACACAGTATTATGACGCCGTGGATATAATGTTATGAACTAGAGAACCCAGTACCTTGTTAAAATCTTAATTCTAATTTGTGTGTACCACATCCATTTTGTAACGAATACGACCAGCCAAGTTTCACCAAGACAGAATCGGAGCAACGAGGCTACCTGACCAACACTGTTTAATAAACTGCATATAACTTATATTGTTGCATTGTTAATGCAGTCAGTGACTTTCTCGGATACAGAGATTATGTCCTAGTTTTAAAGAACGCAGTCACTTTCTTGTAAAATCATTTGAATTATAGATAGCGGACTTTTTTTACAATTGGTGCGGAATCTAACTCGGGAGATAGCAAAGCGCATTATTCTTCTGACGAACGTAATCAAATTTAATCTAAACCCTTTTTTATCTTTGCAGACCCGCTTTCCTAGCAGTCATACGGCACGGTTTACGCCTTGCATACAAATGAGGCACCTTACTCTAAATGAACATTGTTACGAGGTCGAGTTACTGTAGATTGTTGACCACCCTCGCTGAAGGCAACTACAAACCGGATCGCCAGCTGGTTGGTCGTCGATGGTGTCAATCATGTCATTAATTACGAAGATAATTAGTGTCACAAACATTATTTCCAACGACATCTACTTGTCGGGTTGTCATGGTAACTGGCATTGGTTGGAAGAGCTTGTTTCTATACTCCGAAAACAATATCCCCATTCCTCCTCCCTTATCCTACCACACTCTTTCGTATGCTGCTCTGGTCGGTAGTAACTCTTGTAGTAACTCTCGAAAACTTTTAAGGAAGTTTGACCCCTGCCACTGCCGTAACGACCTTGTCGTACCGTTTATAAGTGTTGCGTGCTTAAATTGGGGCAGCCTTGCTGTTCAGGCCGTTGGTCGTGTACACTCCGTCACGACTTGTGTACACGGGTGGGCATGCCCGAAGGGGGAAAGCGACTAACGGTACACGATGAATGGTTATGCCTTATAAAAGGCGGTGTAAGGACAATTGACCAGGGAGGGGAGAGAAGTGTGGGTGGCGGAGAAAAAAGCGGAACAAATACTCTCCAAGGACTATTACTATCCTTGAGTCCACCTTAGGAATGTCTGTCTGTTGTCACTTGTTGATATCGGAAAAGAGCCACCCACATCTTAGGGCAGTTTGAGTGCAATATGCCCACATTTTCATTCTCTCTTGATTATCTTGAGGCTTCCGGCTTACATTATTAAACCGAGTTCTTAAAAGTTGTTTCGGATCCGTGTCCTCCCCTCAACTTTTTTTCTTCTCCCAAAATTTAAAAAGTTATTCATTTATTTACACTAAATGTAATTTATAAAGTACTGAAGATAAGCCTTATCTGATTTACAGCAGATAGAATTAAATATGGAAAAATATAATACCATCTGATCACATTGACCCTGCTGGACAGGCAATGGAATACATTTATGTGAAATACGAGAGTCAAGAGCCTTCGCATCTCAGTCGATATACACGAAGCCCATTGGCTGAAAGACCTGGGTTAGAATTCCGTATAGGAGGAGAACTTTCATCAGGACTTTTCAACGAAAGGTGAGTTAGCCAGTCTCATTCGGAGGAAGTAGATTTTCCCTCCTGGTTACGGTTACGAAATCCAAGGATATTTAGAAGGTTGTGGACTCTTATGTGTCTGTTGGAACCGCGGATGTCGATGATAAAAGAGTAAAGAAATTTAATAGGACACAAAGTCGTAAAAAATCAATTTAAATATGTCAGTTCTGGCCTTGAAAAGTTGATATTTTAAATCAAATAATTGTCACAACGAACAAAGTAAAAGACAGATAAACTAGGAACTCTGATCTAGAGACCAAACATTAAACTTTTTCATAAGAAGGGATAGTCTCACACAGGGGTTGCGAAAATTATCAACCAGCTAAAGACATTTATAATGTAAAGCGAAGGAAGTAGCCACTTGTCCAACAGGCTGTGTTACAAATAAAGTTCAAAGACTGGAAACTACACATCATGAGAATTCTAAAGAAAATTAAGGGAGTGAACAGATGGCAACAATGCAGAACCATATTTCAAATCAAGACAGAAAATAATCATTATTAATATTAAAAAATATGTATGCAGAGCTACAGAGAATGAAAGATTAGCAAAAGAGGTATTTGAAGCAACTTGTATTTCGTGTTATTTTAAATATATTCTTAGCAAAATTATTATCGATTTTTGAAATAAAATTAATCATTCAATATTAATTATTAATTTGATTAAAGGGCAATGGATTAATTATTATTTGAATAAGCCTATTAATTATTAAAATAATATTCTAAAAATGTATTCACCCAAGTTCTGTATTGTGGGACCAGCCATATTGAATACTGTATTTTCATATTCTAGCATGTGTCATGCGTAGTCTGACGTATTATGGACAGTCTGCCTGTTCTTACAACATCTAAGCAGTCAATTATGACGTGTTTTTGTTTTCAAGGCGTTTAAATGTTTCTGTATTGCACAAAGAAATTTCTACGACATATTTTTTGAGATGGTTACATCCACATGGTGATCTAGAATGGGCTTTACAACGCCTAAGTAAAACTCAAAAGAAAGAAATCAAAATATTTTTCAGAATACGTGTTTTTAAGTAACGTTAGGTCATACAGACAGCACAGGACAGTGTGTGACCACCTGCAACACGATAACTTTATGACAAAAGAGTTTTCTACCCCTTCCTTGCCTCAGTGCCAGGTGCTGAATGGATACGTTATTGTTCCGATGACCTTCGACACACCTCATTAGTTACAGTTCGCTCCAAAATAGATGAGGAAGTAAGAAACATATCTTTAAAATTACATTAACGTGTCTCTGAAGAATGTTCGTTTTTTTTTTTTTTTTTTTAATCAGAATGCATATCTGTGAGCGACCTCTCAGCTTAAAAAAAAAAAAAACACGAAAACGATCTGAACGTGAGGGGAAGGGATTTCTAGTAGGAGGTTGCATAATTTAAACCGACCATACTGATCTAATTCTCCCCCTGCATTTACTGTCACACCGAGCTGTTGTCGATACTGGTATGAACAATATTGTCATAGCAATTCGTTTCATGCGATGACACTAATTTGAAGATAGCCAAATACTGCAAGTGTCTTGTTTTCGTTATGACGTCTTCAGTTTTTTATGTTTTTATAGCATTTATCTTTAAAATCCTGATGGTATGCAACAGAACAATAACCGATTGAAGAAATGGTCGTAGATATTTTTCAGTGTACATAAAAACATCCGTTTTTTTTAAGAATTATTAATTAAAAAGGGAATATGTTCGCTAATCATAGATAGGAAATCAATACCGATTTATATAACGTATGAGGGTGGTTTGAAAAGTTCTCGGCCTAACAATGACAAAACGAATTTCTAATTTCAAAATTATTTTAATATTTCAACATAATCTCCCTTAAGACTAATACATTTATTCCAGCGATGCGCTAGGCGCCATTAACCTGTCCCTGTAGTGGTTTTCAATTAGTTCTACAAAATACCCTTCTACAGCTGCAATCACCTCATGATTCGAAGAAAAACGCTGACCAGCGAGGAAGAGTTTTAGTTTTGGGAAGAGATCGAAGTCAGAGGGAGCCAAATCTGGGGAATATGGTGGATGTTCCAACAGTGCAGATCCCTTAATTTTCCCATTGCCAAAACACCTTTGTGACAGGTGCATTGGCTTCATGAAAGATGATTTTTTTTTTCTTCTATGGTCGAGGCCGAGAACTGTCTCGCAATGTACGAAAAAATAAAAGTTGTATTAAATAAAGAATGTACACATATTTACAGTTGACATTACTTCACACCTATCGAAAGCCACGTGATATCCTTTTCACACAAGTGGTCGTTGTGAATTCCAGGAAATGCAAATCTGTTCTGGTGTTTCTGAATATTTGCAAAAAGAAAACTAGGTGGTGCTTACACTGCGCTGTTGGAGGAAGATTTAATTTCATCGAATCAATCAAATTCTCAGGAACTCGCATTAGGGAACAGGGTGCAAATTGTTGGTATGAACTATGCAAGAATATGCAACAATCATATTCAATGCACTAGACAGACAATCAGCGGTCTCTATCATAAGCTAAGCACTATGCAACTATGATGACGATCATCAACATCACGGACCATGGGCTCACTGCACATTGGTGTCCGATGCCTCCTTCACTATCTTCTTCCACCTTTTTTTGTCTAGTGCATAGTGTCGCAGTTTCTGTACACCCATTCCACACCAGTCTTTTATATCGTCTATCCATTCTCTGTATGGTCTACCTCTTCTGTTTACACCATCCATAACACCAAACATGAATGTCTTTATCTTCCGGTCCTCACTCATTCTACAGATGTGTCCAAATAATTGCAGCTTCTGTTTTATAATCTTCAGCATTAGATTCTCTTTTGGTTGTATCTTCCGATAGAGCTCTTCATTGGTGATTTTCTGTACCCCTCCTATTCTTAGAATCTTCCTGCAACAAGTTCTTTCAAATGTCAAAATTCTTTTTGTTGATTCCTTATTTATTACCCACCAGATCCATACAGTACATCGCTGAAGATGCATGTTTCCAGTACTCTTAGTTTTGTTTGCAGACTGATCACTTTACTTTCCCAGATGTTATCCATGGCCTTCAGATTTGTTTTTCCCTTTGCAATCCTGATCTTTATTTCTTTATTACAGTCCAAATCGTATGCCATTTAATTTCCCAAATATGTGAATTGTTCTACATTTTCTATATCAATTCCATCCACTTGTATCTTTTGTTTCATGTTCTTCTCACCAAATTCCATTGTCTTTGTTTTTTTTTTTCAAGTTCATAACAAGTCCAAATCTCTTCCTTTCATAAATTAAGAGTTTCAATTTTTTTTTTTTTTTGTAGTTCTCTTTCGTCTTCTTTTATAATAACAATGTCATCTGCAAATCTCAGATTGTTAATTCTCATCCCATGTGCTGATATTCCTTTGGCATCTTCCTTCATTTTATCCATTGCTCTTTCTAAATGTGCGATGAAAATGAAAAGTTTATGCTTTTCATTTTCATCGCACTTGCCGTGTAATAAATAAACACCACACGACTGCTATTTTGCGCTATATATATTTCATAAAACTTTAAGGTTATTGACTTCCTACAGCTTTATCTTTCTAAACGAATTTTAGTAATTTTCCCGTGTTCCAAATTTCATTAAAATTTGTCCGATGGTTTAGGTACCGATATTAAGCAGACGGATAGGTAGAGACACAGGATTTCCGCATCGAGATATACGTTCTGTAGCTTTTCGTGTATAGAATTATTATTTAAAAAAGATTTGTATTTTTACTTGTAAAGGGCGCCTAGAAGGCAGAAAATGAATTCAACATTTTAAAATTTGAAAAATAAAATATTTATTTCAAATTACTTTAAATAAATTCTCATATGTAAACTCTCGTGCGATCCTAAACTGTAACATATCAGATACGAGATATAAGAATGTTAAAATGTTATAAGACGATATAAGATCTTGTAATATAAGAACATTCAACAAAGAGAAAAAGATGGTGAGAGGCGAACAATCCGAGAAAAAAAAAAAAAGAAAAAAAAAAAAAGTCCGAACTGGCTAAACCTAACGCTACAACTTGAGTACGACGTATTTAAAGCGTAGGATTTAAACCGATCAATTTGACAGCGAGAATGCCTGACGTGTTTGACAGATCTGGTTAAAAAAGTGTTGCTTAGAGAACACTTCCTACACGCGGGCTCGCCTCATTTGATCGCTAAGTATATGTCGAGCACAATGTTTAGTAACCCTTCTCCTTTGCCAATACGGAGAAAGTGCACTTACGAGAAGTATTTGCGTTTGATGGGAGGCTTTAAAAGACATTGGAAATCGAAAAAAATAAAACAAAAAACGAAAACTAGCGTTTATATCAGTTGTGACCGCTGAATGGAAACGTGTTAGCCCCTTGGGGAAGGGGGGGGGGGCATTTCTTATTTCTGAGTGGACAACCAGAGTTATTGATTCCCATATCAGGAGCACACCGCGTGAGACAATAAAGAGCCCACGAGTTCTATGCAGCTACCCTCACCCCCTGTTTTGTTCCCCTTTATTAATTGGTGCACAGCATGTATGTATGTATGTGTGTGAGTGTGATCGCTCACAGTATCAGCTTTCGCGCACGGGTTGACCCAGTAACCAGAGCGGTCACCGTCTATGGTCGTCTGGCGAGTTTTCGCCGCAAGTTGACCCCCCCCACACACACCTATTTCCCCCGAGACGCTGCGTTTCGTAGGAGAAAAGTCGCAATTCGACTTCCTACGAGCGCGGAGTACAAACTGCCGCTACCCGAGGCATCGGAACTTCAATGCGAAAGCCGTAATGAACGGCACGTTAGCCCCCTTTTACCCCCAACGTAGAGTCCCCACCCTTCGCTGGTCCTCAAGCGTGCGTCTGGATATTCCGATCAGAGGTTTGAATGATTGAGAAAGGGGCAGAAGCTGTGCGCATGCTCACTGTCACGTGTTCACCTTGAGTGTTGAGAGAACGAAGGAGAGCTACGGAAAGAGATCAGAACGAAGAATAAATCGGAGCAAATTAAGACCGTCCAGTTGCTGAACCCTCCTCATCTTGCTGTCCAGGAAGAGAATGGAGGCCAAGTGCTGATCCAGCGCTGTTGTGTAGTGAGCAGCAGGGATTCTACGCACCCCGGTGTCCCTCCTTGTAGTGCAACGTGTTTTCTTCTTTCGTCTACTGCTCGTCAGGATTCCAATGTGCACCTGCATCCCTCTCCACGTGTCACCATGACAACCCATCTCGTAGCCTTGTCGATAGTCGTAGCTCTGCTTCCATTTTGTAAGTACCTTTCTCTCATTATTTTATCGTTTGTCCGAAAGCAAGCTTAGCCAGGTTCATTAACCTCAGCGCGACCCAGGGTATATCACCCCTTCCTATACTTCCCATGGTTAATGATCCCACTCTAAAAGACAACCCCGCACTTAAATGCGGGATTGTCTCTTATCGCGCTTTTGCGACAGTAGCGCGATAATATAGCACTGAATCGACATGCAAAATTCATTGACAGGACTTTGCGTATCAATGAATCCTTTCTCATTTTAAGCTTCGCCAGCTGGGAATTTTCCACACCGAAGTCGATTGATTCTTAGTTGACCTCTTGTTCTTCTGTACAGAGTCGTCCAATGAATGTCGTGTCTTCCTTCATCAGCGTCTAGCTATACATCAATCATCTGATGAGCAGAGAAGCCTCTGGGAAGTAAATAATGACCTCCCATCCAATCCACGACTGTTCATTTTCATGGAAGGATCCTGGTGCTTTCATACAGTCCATGCAGTATGCTTAGGAGGACTACTTTCTGTTGTCCACTGCCATTTTCGCCATTGTCCTTCCTCCATGCAAAAACTCGATCGTAATCAGAAAAATTATTTTGGGGTGTATTACCCAAAAACATTTTTTTTTTTTGAACTGCGACTCGTATTATGCTTTATTGATATTTGGTTACGAGGGTTTATACGTTTATAGCCCATAAAAATTTCTCAGATTACTGATAGCAGCCAAAATTGATGACTTCGTGCTACAACCTATCACTTCCTCTAAGAGCTCAGGCGAGCGCTATCTCGCCCGAGGGAGTTGTTTATATCATATCACGTCACCAAACTCCTTTTTAAGGTACAGAGGCTTATCACCATTTCAATTCTTAATTTATCTTCAGAAGATATCTTTGCGATCTCATAAATGCCCTCGTTACAACTGCCATAAGTCATCTGATTAGAAGAATCAACAGTCACTCTAGCCTGAAAAGTATCATCCCTATAATGATGATCCAAACGGGGACAAAATTACGGGGGGGGGGATTTCTGGATCCATCTAAATTGAAGGCTCAGTTACTAGTTGAAAAATATCACAAGAAAGATTTTTGCATGGATCAAACCAGTTGATTCTTTTTTATTTTTAAAAAGGCATTTTACTGGGACTCTAAACCACTCAATTGTAAACTTAAGTGTTTCTCTTATTTCATCGCTCTATCTCTGTTTTTTTTAATGATTTAAACACATATTTTGTCATCTTCAATATAGTAATTTTTTGAAATATTATTCCTAAGTGAACAAACGAGGTTATGATTACCTAAGGAAGAGTGGTGAAAAAAAGAACGAAGAGGGGAAAAGGCATAGAAAAGGTGTCTCGAGAGAGAGAGATCCGTTCGGAAACTCAGACGAATTTTTTGTGTAAGTAACAGTTCTTGCCCGACTAACAAGTTCCAAGCAAGGCAAATTAAAAATTCATTTGTGGATCTCAAAGAATTCAACTAACTATAAGTTAACACTTATAGTTAGTTGAATATCTTCTTTTACAAATCTACATTCAACTAAATACAAAAGCTGTACAACTTTAGTTTTGGACGGTCGAAATTAAATGAATGTCCTGAGGTGTAATTGTTAATGTACACCTGTTTTGCCCTCAAAAAATTGCTATTATCTTAATATGAAGAAGATACGCAGAAAACAGATAGATGTCTATCTTTTCCATGCGGAGAAAAGAGAGATCACACAATAAAGGAGGGGAAAAACCTGATATTTTTCTTGTAAATATTTCGTCTCCCTAATTTCTCTCTATCCATCTATGTCACCTTTTTATATCAATGCTCAATTTTGTGGAAAAAAAAAAAACAGCGACGTGTTAATAAGGATCATATTCGTAGCTCTAAATTAAGCTGTAGATGAGGACAACACCTTGACGCTGACCTGCAAGACGTGTCATGCGGGACGGAGACACGCGACTGCATTGATGACACGCGACAGAATAATACTTCCTCGTCGCATCACGAGATTGAAAGTTGTAGAATTAATGACCTCGTTGCACGGCAATTCTCGCAGTCAATGGGTCCGTTTAACCCTGATGGGCGAGGCGACGGGATCTCATCACACAACAAACAATTGAGTAAAGATAGTCGGGGGGGGGGAGGTGGAAAGAGAGACAATGGAAAGGTTTTGTGAGCGCGTTCTCTTTTTCTTGCTTCAACCTTCTCGCGAAGTCAGCCAACCCTGCTGTGTTTGAACACGCCTTCAAAGGGAAATCGAAAGAGGTCTCGCATACGGCACGCGCGCACCTTAAGTAGCGAAAAATAACGCAACCTGGTTACTATGGATTCTGTGCGCGTTTAACCTTTCTGACACCCCGTGTTGCTCCACTTGACACACCCCACTTTCTATCCCATACAGCGTATACTTGTTAACACTTATAGTTGGTGATATACAGTAAGTGACCTAAGCGAGTACGACTGAAATAGAACTTTGCAAATAGTTTTCTCTAAAGCATTTCTCACTTTTATCAGCCCTCAATCTGACAGAAATCACAAGGGAAAAAATATCAGGATTAAAAGATATATTACGTAAATACACACACACACACACACACACACACACACACACACACACACACACACACACACACACACACACACACACACACACACACACACCTATCTCTGAAGGTATTGCAAATTTTCACATCTTTGCTCCGGATCTTAAAATTCGATTAGCTCACCATACTATTTCCTAATATTATTTTATTCACATAATTGATACACAGTCAAAACAAGATATCATATAAATAAAAATTTGACTGGTGATTCAGAACAATTCAGACTCTACCCAAGAATCTAAGAATAGTCCGTCAGGTGGCGTCGTCAAATATGGACTTTTCCAAGTGATGCTGTTTTTTGTAGGTCATATGGAGTCACTTCGTTGATGTTTAATTGCTGTAAATAGTTAGAGAACTTCTTTGAAATTGCACCAAGTGCACCGATAACTGGGATGAAGCCACAGCCGGCCAGATCTCGATATTTAGTAATTTTTTTTGTTGTTAATGTTATTATCACTGGGTACTGTAATATCAATAATCCAAACCTGTAGATGTTCGATAATTGTGATGTCAGGTCTATTTGGGTTCCAAATGCCGATCAGTTTGTATTCTAAAGTCCCAGAGAATTTTTACTGTTTCGTTTTCCATTACAGTCTCTATTTTATGCTGCCACCAGTTATCAGAAGTAGGAAAGCCACAATTTTTGCATACATGCCAATGCACTATTTTGGCCACTTGATTCATGTCGGTATTTATAGTCACTTTGAGCTATTTTGCAGCAGGCACTGATTAGATGTTCTACAGTCTCATCTTAATCTTTCGGATCGCATAATCTGCATTTGCTGTTATTATTGATGTTCAAAATTTTTGCTTTGATTGCATTAGTTTGTAATGCCTGTTCTTGAGCTGCTAGAATAAATCCTTCTGTTTCCTTTTTAATATATCCATATTGTAGCCATTGCCACTTCTTGTTCATTATTATTATTATTATTATTTTACAACTAGTACTTAAAACACATACTGCAAACTACATAAATACCTAATATTTTGTATTACAACTCCAAAATGCTTTATTTGAGTTATTTCCGATGAATTTTTACACTTTGAATGCTTCTGATATGATAATACATAACAACAGACAATAAATTATCCAAAAGTACTTGTTAGCATTCTAAAGAGTCTGAATATCAGCCAAAAACATACTTGGTTTTTTCAAAGTTCCATAAACACAGGAAAAGAACAATGGTTAAATACTATAGTGCAGAGCAACAGAGGTAGTATAGAGAATCTTTGCATTATTGTTCTACTTTTGTTTTCAAGGTTTTCGAGTAATTTGTGCCAAGGTTTCGCTCTCAGCTACACAAAGGGAAATTTTCATCTCGCATCTTACGTAAGGCAATCAAAGATATAAACACGATTGTACTGCCTGCTGAAGGTGTGCCTGTGAGACAGATGTTCCTTCGAATGCTATCAGTGAAATATATTCTCAAAAATATTGTAACGCTTAAACATAAACGCATCTTTATACAAATACTTGGTGTAAAATGGTGCAGTGATTTATTGAAGGATACAGATTGGACTGCACAAAGACTGAATAAAAGATGCATCTGCTCCCCGTATGCAATCTTGAGAACTTTTAATCAAGTCTTTTCAACTGATTATATGTTTTGTTTTATCCTTTATTCAAGTATAAGTTTACGCCGGAAGTACTTTCAGGACTGGGCAACTCGTGGCAAAGGCGGTATAAGTTCTCATCACCTGCCTTAATTTCCCATAATGCAAAGCACATCTCCTTGCGGACATGTATAATGCTATGCATTATGGGATCACTACCCAGACCGGTTTCAACCTTTATTGAGGTCTCATCAGTGGGAGCCAGACCCAGAGGTGGCGATACTATAGTGGAAGTGATGGAGAATTTCTATATGAGAGTGTCAAAAGGTGTCACACCTTATTATTAAAATTCTTTGGATTAGAGATAAGTTGATGGAAGTTTTTTCACTTGACTATGCTACTAATGCAGGCGCAAACTTTGTTTGCTTACACTTGAATGAAGGATAAAACCAAATATATAATTAGCAGCATAGCTAAGTGAAAAAACTTCCATAAAGTCTTTTTCAACTTAAGGTGAGATGCTGATCTTATTAGGAGGTGGGTAAAGCGCTTTTCCTCAATGAAACAGGTTTCACTCCAACTAGAGCAAAATCACTCGGAAACTTAAGAACAGCTGAATCTAATGTAAGCAGGACATTCTGTTAGACGACATTTAATGGGAAGAAATATGGTCCACAAACTCATATTACAGATTGATCAGTGCTGTTTCCTTAGACAGTTGATTCTTGAGGACTGGAAATGACATTCTGTCTACTTCCAGCTGTTTTCATCTGATGGAAACGTCTAGCGTGGCGAAGGTTTGCTGACTTCTTTGAAAATTAGCTGCATTGTCCCAATTGGGAATCATGTCCATGCAAGTTTCTATGGGAATAGTTTCGACGCCTTTTCTATCAGAAAGAGTGATGCATTAAGAGCTTAGTATTTAAGGGCTCATAAGCTAATCCCGATGGACTGAAGGCTCCGTGCGTGATTTTAACCAAGTTGAATATTTAATGGCTGAAAAATTCATGGTCATCTTTACTGGTTACATCCAAAGTCTTAATATTCGAGGAATGCCAGAATATTCTACCCAAAAACGTTGCGACTGGCGGAGAAGTATACTAATAGGCCACATCGTTATCGTAATTTATTTTTTCATTAGTATTTTGTCAATTAAAATTTTTGATCAGATAAATCTTTTCAGCAAGCTTAGACAAGACAAAATTTATTCCTGAGCCCAAAATAAGCACTACGCTTTTAGGTGATGGGCTTGTGAAAGTGGTGGACTTCTTTTAGATTTATTTTATCTATAATTCAGAAATGTGGTACAGCAAACAATAATTGCCATCTGCATGGATAGAAATGATCTATTTTCTTTAGGTATTCTATCATTCCTTGAAGAACCAATTTTTCTAGTCTTGGTTTCTCCAGGACTGCAGGTCGCAAAGATGCCAACGTACTCTATCCTAAGCCAGTCTCCTCCTCCATTTGACTTTAATATAAGATCTTTCCATCTCCTAGGTGGTCTAACAGTTGCTTATATGTCTTTAATATACATTTTAAAACTCATTTGAGAAACCGAAAACCTGACAGTGAAAAACGAACACTCTGGCAGGAAAGTCCTTGAATTATCTTTATAGTATCTGCTTACGATATGGTGCAAAAATTTATTCGGATATCCCTTCCTTTTTCATTATCGTTTAGTGAGAATACACGTAGCATACAGAGTATAGAGGACAGGGATTGCACGCTTAATAACTGCTATTGTGTACAGTACGAGAAAATGTGATTAAGAATTAGCCGGCTTTCACTGAGATGTTATCACAGGCTGCTATGATAGCCATCAATCAATTCTTACAAAGCATCCAAAAGAAAACGAAGAAACAGTCTGGCATATCTCATTAACTAAAAAATATGACGGAATAGGATTTTGCATTCCACTGTGCAGCAATGAATTCTCTCAACTAGGAATTGGGGTGTCTACAACTGCCGAGATTTGTGTCAGAACATTATTCCCTTGACTGGATAGCTTCGGTGACCATAAAAGAGTTATTGTATATAAGCCATACATCAAATAATGTTCGAGTTCGGGAGTATGTGGCGAAGAGCTTGTCGTGATTGGACAATAGAATGATAAATAGCGTCTCGAATCACAACAAAGTCTTCTAATCAGGTGGCCATGTTTAAATAAGGCAGTGATAAGAGAATGCCGCTTATTACAGTATTCAATAATAACGTGTGCCATTCCCCATGTCAGATGACGGCAATAATGTTATGATAAGGGAGGAATGCTTGAAATGTTTGGACTAAGATCATCTTGTCGGGATGTTCTTATATAATGTTATAACGAAATGTTATAATATTCTGGACATTTCCTGTTGGGGATTCCATAGGGAAAAAATGTCTTTCATCATAATGATGTATTGTGCCAGACTGCAGGGAGGGTCGTTGAGAAAAGCAAATGGTAGACTAATTGGTACACCGTTTTCGATCTGAATTATATGGATCGTCCTCTGGGAAGAGTTAGAATCAGAAGTGTGAGATATGTACACATGCCAGTTCACTAAAGAAATGTTATTTTAATTCAAGAATGAGCCGAAGCAGTCCATTGATAAAGAGCTTGTGAAACAATCGGGTACATATACGAATGCAAAAAAGTAAATGACCATCTGTGGATTAGTTGCTTTAGTTATCACACATTTTATCTCGAGAGTAAGTAAAGGCGTTCAGGTAAATACGCAAATGAAAAAAAAAATATTTTAAATTATATTTTTATGTATTGACACTTTTTTAAATTTGTGTCTGACGAAAATCCGCACATGATCAATCCTAGCACTCACCCTCCTTGAGCTTGGAAACTGGGGTGTGGAATTTGTGTGTTCAACAGGTAGCAGCACTAAGGATCTTACACGAGAGAGAGAGAGAGAGAGAGAGAGAGAGAGAGAGAGAGAGAGAGAGAGAGAGTGAGTGAAGGAAAATAAGGCGCTAGTACTGAATGTCCATCAATGACGTCACTGCTTTTTTAGCATTCTCATTAAGTAAATCGTCTTGCAGATGCCCTTAGGGCAAGCGTGGATAAACTGGGTTTGGCTTACAAGGTTTTCTTTGGTGCAAACTTGGTGTTCGCCTGGCACGTGCAACGTGGTGATCAGAGCAAGATTGACATCGAGATAATCGATGACCCTGAGTAGAAACGCACCCGGAACTGGTCCTAATCGTTAGTCGGTGTTGCTGTGCGTGCTTTTGTTTTCTTTCTTATTATTTTTTTAAATTTTTTTCGACATGAGTGACATGCGTGTTGTTTAATTGTCACTGTTGTAATTGTCCTCAGAGATCCAAACGGGTAAATATGGATTTAGATATGAAAACAAAAAAGACTAAGAGAGAGAGAGAGAGAGAGAGAGATAATGTTCTTATCACTCTGCGTGTATATGTCACATACATATACACGCAGAGACACATTGTTAATTCAAGTCACACATACACATACATATTCATAATAATAACAGCAACTATTGCCGTAAACACGCCCTTTGGTATTTATTTACATACAGAATGTCCCCAGAGTTATCTTGCCATTATAAAGAAAGACACCTAAGGTTTTTTTATTTCAATATAGAATAAAGAGAGATTCGTGTTGATTAAAAAACGCGAATTTGAAGCCATTGACAATAATTAATTAGTTTAATACAAACTGATTGGATGTTTCTAAACCGACAACACGTTATATATTCAACAGTGTGCTGAGCGTGTCAGCAACTGCATTCCTTCGATCAGATCATCAATAATAAAAATATGTAAATGATAGTTACAAAACACACACACACACACACACACACACACACACACACACACACACACACACACACACACACACACACACACACACACACACACACACACACACACACACACACGCCGCGCGCATTTTAAACAAATTTGCTATACGAAGATATATTAGCATCATTGATCAAAAAGTACTTCTGCGTACATACTTGCGCTTCGTAAATTGCATAGGATCCAAGGGCAGCTCGTGCATAGGCACTGCGGAACTTCAGCACCCCCAATTTTTCTCGATATATAAATATATTTATTAATTTATTTATATATTTGCTTCTAATGTTTAATTTTATCATCAACAATCCTATACAATTCTCTTATTTTGTATAAAAATAATAAAAATCCATCTTGTAGCACTTAGGAGGGCGAAGGACGCTAGCAGCACTGTGTTTACCACAGCGTGATATTGCTATGCGAGCAAGCATATGCACGTCATAATGAGATGCAAGCTATTAGCGTAATGCGGCACTATCCGTCGCGCAGTTCCACTGTTGTTTATATGCAGTTTGCGCCAGTAGTAAAATCTTCGTAGTGCTTATCGTGTTCATTCCATCTCTTTAAATATTTGGACATTACAATTTAATGTAATGTCCAAAAATTGTAAATCCATTCCTTTAATTATAATTAAAGGAATGGATTTTATTTTTGAGTAATTTTGAATTATACCAAACTGTATAATTTTATCGGTAATAAACAATATTTTTTCATGTTTAATTTTTTTTTAATTTTTACCATAATTTTTTTTTATTTTATCCAAACACGTATACACTGTACTTACAGTGTGTGTGTATATTTCGAAAGTTGCAGCATCCCCACGATTTCAAGCCACGAGCCGCCACTGATAGGATCCGTTATAATATACATTTTAATTGTATGCATATCCCCGCGCCTGATGACTGGATGGATTTCGGAATATTCAAATTTGGGATTCATATTGAAATTTATCGATTCATCTCGGTTTGGATAGGGTCAGAAACCTTTAAGAAGCAAAATTTAGCAAAGTATTTCGGACAAATAAAAGAGATAATACATCGATCTGGCTGGATGTAACCTTGGCTAAAATTCGTAGCGTCACTTCTTCCAATCTTGGCTTCAGCTTAGATAAAACAATTTCGAATGGCAAAATTAGATATAACAAAATAATATGTCTATTATATTGTCATATTATGTGGATTGTGTCATAAGTCATAATAAATTGATCAGTTTATTATCAGAATAGTTGAACTTAGCACCGACTTTGGCTGATGTACTCTACACATATTTTCTGTCACTTAATTTTGACATCAATAAATGGTTCCATCGAAACAAAACTTCTCACGAAACAACAAATTTTAGACGAGGATGTAATTTCGTTAAATTCTATGCAGCTAAAGCGGAAGTATTATAATCAGTTTGACAATAAAAAATGAAATAATCCAGAAACAGAGTGGCCAGATTTTAGCATACTTTCTAAATACGAAATTTCGTTAACTGCATTCGGCCAGAGGAATTACTGCCTCATGTAATTCAGAAAAATTTTGCCAAATTTCCCAAATTATGCAAAATTGTGTGTGTTAATAAACTGCTTAAAACGAAAAAAATCAGTATTTTTGCATGAATTACAAACAGTGAATTTAAAATAAATAAATAAAATAAAATAAAAATCAATGCTCTGATGAATAATGTCCCTACAGAAGCTTGTTATTGTAGAACACACTATATATGACTGTCTAGAATTATTTTCTTAAAAAAAAAAATAAAAAATAAAAAACATTAAACAAATCTTGTTACGCCTTTTATTTTCAACGACAGTATATCAACCTTTTTAGTCCTAACTTTTTGAAAGAATGATGAGTAGATGTTCTCCATTCAGCCATTACCGTTATATATATATATATGTAATTTTCTGAATCTCTGTGAGTACTGTAATCTATTTTTTGAGTTCTGGTGTGAAAAACGCGAGTTTCTAGCAGGAAAAAAACACTACTGCTAGCTTGTACCCTAAAACACTTCCTCTCGTCGGCAACTAGAATCGATCCTATAATGGACTTTCTTCTGGAGTGTTTAAATTAATTTTTATGTCTCTCAAATTTTAAATTATTTAAAAAAACGTTGATAAGTTATTTCAGTGAAATCAATCTGCTACTTTTAGAAGATCGGCATTCATTATGCTTTGTATTTCCGTGTACTGTGTTCGTAGCTATCAACAAATCCAAATTTGTACTCGAAATTTTCAAAAGAAGCAATTGCCTGGTATCTATATCTTAGTCATAGCTATATCTTTTATTTCTTGTAAGCAAACTTGCTGTAATTTCTCTACAATTCTACTTCTTCATTCTAGAATCTCCACAATTCTACTTCTACCTTTTGCAATCGAATAGATTTCTCTTCTGAAACTCATTAGTGGATGATATTCTATTTTTAGACAGATTAATGATGAAGTCCTGGATTTGGTTCTTTTGCCAATCTTTTCTTCCTGTCTATATTGATGATATCCTTGTATAATACATCTGGATAAACCTTGAAGGATGCCGACCTCATGTTATCCTTCAAAGGAGGAACGTCATCATGGCAGAACCATATTTTTAGTGGAGGCGTCAGCATACTATTCGACTGACTTCCAGAATTCAGAATTATTTGCATCTTAAAGATGGTATTGTAGGTTGTTAAGCATTGATGCAAATATTTATTAATAATAAAAAACGTTGATGAGTGTTCAATTGGGCTTAACTCCTCAATTCTTATACTTTCTTTCTCCAAGCCTATAAAAAGAAGAATGGCAGTTGGTTAACCATCTATAGTCTAAGTTCAAACCTATCGAACCAGCTTCCCCCCCCCCTTTTTTTTGTTTTTTTTTATATTCTCCACCACCATTGTTTGGAATATCTTTCCTCATTCACATTCTCCAAGGATACAACCTACAATTATTCAAACAAAAACATCGATAAATTCTTTCCTTGTTCCGAAACTATAATTTGTACGTGCCTTTATTGCATTATAAGATTTATCTCTTCACCTCTCATATTGATATATATATATATACACAGAAAAAGAATGTCCACACCTACAATATCCAGAACTTGTAACATACTGGATACCAGTTATTTGAATT
The DNA here is from genome assembly GCF_054136105.1 of Typopeltis vanoorti. Taxonomy (NCBI): domain Eukaryota; kingdom Metazoa; phylum Arthropoda; class Arachnida; order Uropygi; family Thelyphonidae; genus Typopeltis; species Typopeltis vanoorti. The sequence continues at coordinate 102,547,188 of NC_143567.1, forward strand.
CCAAGACTGTTTTAACAAAGAACTTGTGCCGCCAGAGTGGTTGCTAAATATTAATTAATATAAAGAAAAAGAAAGAATGAGTAATGATGTCGAAGTTTATGCAAGGCTACACAAAGGTGTAAAATGATTTAAACACACATTTTCAGAGCACAAATATCATAACAGGTTATTTGTTTCGTGCACAGTCTGGAGGTCATTACTTTACTTTTTATTTATTTTTTTGTCAGATTATTTCTCGTAACTTTTACCCGAAAATTAGAACATGCAATTAATTGGTGGTTTGTGATTTTGCTATCATGTAAACATCGAGTGCAAGTCTGGTAAAAGTTGGTTTTTTTTTCATTCTGTTTTTTTAAATTCTTCATGGTAAAAATTAACATAAAAATGGGTAAAGAAAGTTAAGAAAGCGGAGCTGTTGTTAATGGATGTCGTATGAATAATTTCATTATTCATTATTCATTATTCATAATATCATTTCTTTCAATCAAATATAATGTTTAATTATAATATATGCTTTTTTTTTATCAATTTACTCTCTAAGAAAATTACCTCCCATATTATCAAACAATAGATGGCGCTGTGAAATCGTCAGTTGCAGACGTGCAAATTCTGGTAATGAATTATACGTTATATCGTATAATTCATTACCAGAATTTAAGGAAAGGCATCGTAAAAGCAATGATAGCTCACATATTCATTGCTGCTAATAATTTATTTCTCTTCAATAATTTGGCTTTCCCGAAGAAAAAAAAAATTCTTTGAGTTCTTCGTATTATGTTAATCCAAATTTAAATTTCAGAAAATTCATAATTTACGCAGTTTTACTAATCTTCAAAAAATAACAAAAAAATCTACTGAAATTCTGCATTATTTGAGACGTAAACAAATATGAAAGAAATAATGTCTCCCTCGATAATTGATGATTTACCTGCAGTTTGAATGCCGTATGAATAATATTATTTCTCTTCAATCAAATAAGCTGTTTAATTATAATATATGCTTGTTTTTTATCAATTTACTCTCTATGAGAATTACTTTCCATATCACATGAGATTAATATCAAATACTAGATGGCGCAGTAAAATCGTCAGTTGCAGACGTACAAATATCACCGATACGTAGTTATATAAATGGCGCTTGGGATAGAATAAGTTAACTCGTATTTTGCAAATTGTGTCGGTGTGTTAATTTTAAATTGCATAATAATAAATTTTCATCCGGGTATGTGCTACGATCCCTTTATCTTTTGACCTCATTTCAATATCAATCAATCATATTATTATAAAATTATTGAATAATATTAACACTATTTCATCACAGTAATATAAATACGATGAAAAGAATAAATAATTTAAATAAAGTATAATAAACTATTGATTAAAAGTAATGTATTCATTAATAAATAATATAAAATAAGTTTAATAAAGGAATTTTATACAAAACAAAAACTACAAGCCATGATTGCACACGAATTATCATGGTTAAACAATAAAACCTGATTTCATACCCGCAAGTAAGCATTACTAAACGGGAAAGTCGCTTGTCCTAGTTATTGGCAGTTTTTGTGTGGTTAATAGCCAGGTTGCTACACATTGTGTGTTTTCAAAGCTGTCTAAATTGTCTGTTCAAATACTAGTTACACGTATGAAAAATTTAGGCTGTTAAACCAGTTAAAAGGAAAAGAATTTCATATAATACAGTGCCAGTTGATGTGTTGCACGTTTTAATTTCGGTACCGTGTAATTTAGCAATTTATTTAATTTATGTATTTCTGATTTCATGTTTCATTGCATCATAATTTCCAGTGAGAAGTGTTGATTCAGGTATATACCTACGAAAACATGGTTAGGCGCATCTGAATAATAATAATAATTTTTAACACTTTATTATGTCTTCCATACATATAATAATTTTGTAATTTTTATAATGTAATTATTTTATAATTACATTATAAAATAATAGAAATTACAAAATTTAAAAATTCTAAAAATTACATACATATAATAATAATAATGGCATTTTTTTAATTCAATGATTTTTATTATTAAAATTATGATTCCATATTATTCATTTACGAAACATGTTCTAGGTTGTTTTTTTAACAGTGAATTTCATATAAATTTTCAGTTTTTTGTATAATGTGTTAATAATAGTTACTATACATGGTAATTTATAGTTTGCAATTGAATAAGATTACATTTTAACAGCATTTATAGTATAATAATAAGTTATATATATATATATTTAACCTCTAATTAATTTTATAATTTTATGATTTTTGGTTTTAATGTATTTAAGCGCTGTAACTACAGCACTTCAATATAATAATTTTTCTTTCTTTCTTTCTGTTGATCTTGGTTGAGATGTAATGTCTCAGCTTACATCCTCGAAGCTTTTTAATGAGCTTATCTGAGGATGACACCGGTTAGTTATTGTTTATTGGTTTGATTGCTGTGTTGGAAGTAGGCTGATGTTTGAGAGGTCAAATGAATGATCTGAAAGGTGTGATCAAAGTGAAATTGCAGGTATGTTCTGGTGTTATTACATCTGTCTTGATGGTTCACATTCATTTTTATTGTGGTCTTCTTTTGGAACTAATTAGGAGACTTTTTTTTTCACTGTGGCAGCCTTTCTATATCTTCTGAGATTTTAATTTGTATCGGCTTTGAATAATAATAATAATAATAATAATAATAATAATAATAATAATAATAATAATAATAATAATAATAATAATAAAATACATATATACATACATACATCTTCAAGGCCCACCTTTCTTAATTGGGCTGTGGGGGAAACAGCTGCAAGAGGAACTTCCAATGGTCACGATCCTCTGCCACCAAGCTCAGGTGTTCTGGTGGGATTCCCAAACGTGTCCACCCAAGGTTTTGGATATAATCTATCCAGCAAGTCCTTGGCCTTCCACCCTCTGGCTTGGCAAAAAGGGCCTGCTGAGGGAGCCGCTCTTGTGGCATTCTGACCAGGTGCCCATACCAACATAACCGTGATCTCTCAACCCGGAGAAGCAGCGGTTGAGTATTGAGGGTTTCCCGAATTGCAGAGCTTCTGACTCTGTCGAGTCTTGTCAACCCCGCAACCCCTCGAAGGAACCTCATTTCAGCCAGACACGAATCGCTTGGATTCATGTCCGCATTCTTTCAGTCCTTACCCAACTCTCATGACCATAGGTGAGGATGGGGACATAGACTGCATTGAAGACAGACAGCTTTACATTCTGGCTTAAATCCTGCCGAACGGCCAAGCTCCCGTAATATTGAGCTTGCTAAGCCAATTCGAGTATATAACTCTACGTCCCATTTTCCATCATTCATGAATATGGACCCAAGGTATTTAAACTTCTCCACCTGCCTCATTGGGACTCCACTTACATGAAGAGTGCACTGGGATGGTTGTCTTGAGACCACAAATGTTTCAGTTTTGGCCACACTGATCTTCATTCCGGCGTCTGCACATACAGCTACAAACCTATCCAGGGTCCGCTGGAGGTCATCTGTGGAAGAGCTAAGCAGACTAGGTCATCTGCAAAAAGCAGACGTCCAATGCTACATCTTCCAATTCTGACACACTCACTGCCTCGGCTGTACCTATCAATCCAGTCCATAAATATTATGAAAAGGAGGGGTGACAGAACACACACCCTTGGCGGAGGCCAACGGAGACTGTGAAAGGTTCAGACTTTGTGCTGTTTACCCTGACAAAAACTCTGGGCATTTACAGGGACTTGATGGCAGCTAAAATAAAATAAAATAAATAAAATAAAAGTAATAAAAAATATAAAATAATAAAAATGATAAAAAAAGTGATAAAAATAAAAATAATAGTAATAATAAAATTAGTTAATAATAATTAGTGATTTTTTTAAAATAATAATATATTTATTGATTTCTAAAATATTTATACATACAATAAACATCTTGTGTGACATTGCATCTTATAAATTTACAGAGTTCAGCACTAAGTGCTGTAATTCCTACATTGGATTTCAATTAAAATTTTTAATAATACTTTTTTGCCTTTATATTATGTATTTACAACACATGTTCTTCTTTAACAATGAAGATTATACAGAATTTTTTGTATAATTTTTTATTTTTTTATTTTATTTTTATTTTATTTATTTATTTATTTTTAAGTTTGAGAAAGAATGATTATACATACAAATTTCTGCATTTGCTTATAAGGCTAGCTTGTAGATGAGTGAGGCAATTCAATCCCACCTACTTCGAAGCTTCGGTTAGCTTTTATGAAGCGAGTGAGATTTAGCCTTCACTATTTGTGTTGTTGCTACTGTTTATGTATGGGATGTAGGCATTGGATGCTAGTGATTTGTGATGTGTATATTAGTGTTAATGGTTTCTTAACTTTGTTGGTATATTTTTCAGAGTTCGTTTTTTAATGTTCTGTAGTTATCTACGTGTTTTAACTTTCTTGGTAGGTTGTTGAGTTGCGTGGGTATCTGATGTGATCTCACAAAAGAACCGTATGAGTTGTTGAAGGGTGTGGGGATGTAGAGAGTTGTTGTAGGTCGTGTTATACGATATGTGTCTCTGTTGTTTCGATAGGTGATGTTGAAGTAATTCCTTGTTAATGTCATGTAGTGTTTCAGGTTTTTAATGCTCAGGATTCTGTGTGTTGCCATGTTCTGGTCGGATATTGGTTGTTGCGTGTAAGGTGTCCAGATCACTGTTGACACGATTGTCCTGTGTAGTGTTTCTAATTTTGTTAGGTGGCTGTTTGATGTATTTGTATAGACTGTTATTCCGTATCTGAGTAGGGATTCGCAGATACCGTGATATAGGAGTTTTTTTATGTTGGGTGGAATAATGTCTTTTACTTGGAAGAGTTTTGCTGCGATGATCCGGAGTTTGGTGTGTAGGTATTCTATATGTTTTGTCCATTTAAGGTGGGAATCTATATAGATACCGAGGTATTTTGCGTGTGTTACAGGTTTGATTTCGGAACATTGGCAGGTATTTTTGTTGTTAATGCAGAGCGGTATGTGTGACAATGTATCGATAGTGATGCGGGGCGTGTGATTCTTGGGTTGTGTATTATCAACATCTGTGTTTTGGTGCCGTTGATTAGAATTGCGTTTTGGTGGAAGTATGTTGTCATTTTTCGTTTAGGTCTTGTTGTGCTTTGCAGAGAGCTGTGTTAATATCTGTGTGGATTGCTAGTAGTGCAGTGTCATCTGCGTATTGAAATATTTGACTTCTTATGGATATGTTATGAACATCGTTGATGTATATGTTGAAGTGGGTGATAATATGGCACCTTGAGGTACACCGTGTTTTATTTGTATACTCCGACTGTAACATGTACCTATTTTTGTTACTTGTGTTCTGTTTGAGAGGTAGTTCTTGAACCATGTATGCAGTGTTCCTCTTATACCTATTGAGTACAGTTTGGTGAGTAGTATGTCATGTTCAAGTGTGTAAAATGCTTTGGTTAGGTCCAGCAGAATAAGGACGGCGTACTTGTTTTTGTCGAGAGCTTTGTTTATTGTGTCGGCGATGTCTTCTAATAAAGTAATGGTGCTTTTTGTTTTCTGAAAGCCGTATTGGTTTTGTGAGATGATGTTGTACTTCTGTAAATAGTTCTGTAGTCTGGTGTGTGTTATTTTTTCTAGAATTTTTGAGATGACTTGTAGTGTAGCTATTGGTCTGTAGTTCTGAGTATCGTTTCTTTTGCCGTGTTTGTATATTGGCGTAATTACTGCAGTTTTTAGTTGTTGTGGGATAATGCCTGTGTAGAATATTATGTTCACGAGTTTCAAAAGTATTGGATTTATTTGTTCAAAGTGTGTTATAAGGTCTGTGAGTCTTATTTTGTCTATTCCTGGAGTGGTCTTTGGTTTTAGTGTTAGGAATGCTTCTTTCAGTTCCTATTTTGTTATGGGTGGAAAATACATCGTTTGTTGTTGACTTTGTGTTGGTAGTTTTTTGTTGATCGTTGGTAGATGGTCTTTTTTGAGTTGTGTGATGCTGTTTGTGAAAGCATGGTTGAATGAGTCTGCTAGTTCCTCTTGGTTTGTGTCCTGACCGAAGCTTTTTGCAATAAAATCTTGTGCTGAAGTTTTCTTTTTTCGGGTTACTAATTCGTTGAGTGTAGCCCATGTTTGCTTAATGTTGTTTTTATATTCCATGAATTTTTGGAAGTAGTATCGTCTTTTTGCCCTACGAATTTTTGTTGTTAGTTTATTTCTTGTGTTTTTGTATAAGGTTTGTAAATGTGTGTTACTGGGTGACTTTTTAAGTTTTTTCCATAGATTTTCTTTTTCAGTAATAGTATTTAGTATGTCGTCATTTATCCATGGATTGTTGTCTGTTTGTCGCCTCGTTTGTGTAGGTTTTGTTGCTTTTTTGTATATTTCTGTGAACTTTAATTGAAAATTCTCGTATAATGTTACAGGATCATTTATTTTAAGTAGGGAGTTCCAGTCTGTATTTTTTACTTGGTTATCGACAATGCTCTTTAGAGATAGATTAATAATAATAATAATAATAATAATAATAATAATAATAATAATAATAATAATAATAATAATTTATTATTAGTAGTATTATTATTTTATTATTATTATTATACAATAACAATAGCACATGTGTAGAGCAATTGAAAAAAATAACAGACCACTGCGCCCTTCGACCGAAAAAGACCCGGATTCGATTCTACGAAGGTGCTGGCTGATCTCATATCGTAGCTCACACTACAATAAATAAATCAAGTTTTCTTTTTCATTTTCTTTCATTTTTTTTCCACAGCAGATGGCACAGTAACCTCTCTTGTAATTATTAGAATTTCTTCTCTCATTACTAACTTAAAAAAAAAGATCATTTACGTACGTGTTTGAAATAAGGGCAGCAGGAAGTGTCCTTGTCAAGGATCCATTCGGAGAATAAAAGCAATTAACAGAGCAATTAATGGAAACAGGGGATCGCCAATATGCGGGCACGAATTTCAATACAGTATTCTCCAAAACACTGAATGGAGAAGTAAAAGAAAGTCGTTTTTTTTTTTCCCCCTTCACATACTTGAAATAATTCTGCTCCAGTTTGTTTTCGGAGCAGCTCTCCAAGGCCTGCCGCATCCGCTTGACCTTCCTCGGGAAATTTTGCCCTTTGACACCAGAAAGCTTTTTCCAACAATCAGCGAGTGTAACCTTGTTAGTCGTGAAGGGAAATCCAAGATGTCAAACATTTCCCACAAATGAAATGCCAAAAGGATCAAAATGACTTCGTAGCGAAGTCTGAATAGCTAAAACTAGGTCACCTACCCTTTCGCGCGCGCTCGACAACTCTACAAGTAATTTATTGATAGGATTTTGAATTTAAAATTTGCCCTACAGTCGTTTTAAGATCATTAAATGAACAGACACGCTTTTGCTCCACTCTCTCCGTAATCATTAATTATCACTCCTGTTATCGTTCTATCAGTTTTTTTTTTATCTGATTTCTTTATCACTGTTCCATATATTTGATTTTTATCCGTGTCGTATGTCACATAACATCGTACTTTAAGGTCATCAGTCGCTTTTTATTCTTTATGCCGCTGATCAAGCCCTAAGGCCATCCAATATTTGCACACTTTTAAGGCAGTGATTAAACAATATACTAAGAATACTTGACACGTTTTATATCAATGATCAAACCGTATGACTTATACTTTCTCTACGTATTAATAGAAGACAACAGTAACAGTCGCCCAAAGTTTTCGGAATTCGCGTCCCCACATTGTACGGTATGGCGAATAAAGAACTTTGACACCCTCTTCAGTACACACTCTATGA